>NC_086171.1:217321707-217627048 GCF_023053635.1 Elgaria multicarinata webbii | reverse complement strand
TCCACTCCCCTCTTACTGGTAAAAAACAGATATAGCCTTTTAAAAAAAAATCTTCTTGTTGTTTATTCAGCAACATTACTGATTTTAATTCCACCCCTCCTTTGTTTATTTATTTATTCCATTACACCCCATAGCCCAAGCTCTCCTGGCTTTTTCTCTTCAGTGAAGTCAGGCAGGCTGGTTCAACTCCTTGTTGTTGTTGTTGTTGTTGTTGCTTTTAATATTAATTAGTAGTACTGCTATTAATATTATTATTTTGTTGTTTAGTAATGGCTGTGATCACAGTGCAGTCAATCAACTCTGAAGCAAGGATCTTATCCTCCTAGCCTCCTAGTAGTTATGGGATGCAAAAGAAAAGGCATCTCTCTGTGCTGCTCCCACCTCACAGGGATGGTTTGCAATAAATAATAATAATAATAATAATAATAAATAATAACTTCCTTGTGCCCCCAGAAATGTCTGCTGCCTGCCTGCCTTCCCTCCCTCCTCCCCTGCTCACCTCGCAGGGATGGTTTGTGTGTGTCTTGCTTTGACTCAGGGGAGAAGTCCTTCCTGTGCTCAAGTTCCAAATACATTTTTCAAGTGTGGAAGAATATTCATATTTAGGTTTATCTCTACTCCCCAATTCATGGCATGCTGGGATTTCCTTTGAAATGGCCCCATTGAGCTGTCTGCAGCTCTAAATCCCTGAGATACTGGGGTGTCCGATTTTCATAAATTCCCCAAAAATCAGGAGATGATGGGATTGGCTTGAGTCTTGGCGTGCATGTGTATCCATGGACAATCTGTCATGGTGCCGAGTTTGAGGTTTCTAATGTGCAAATTGACGGAGCTATCGAAAGGGGTGTGAATTGGGGTGAGTTAAAAGGTTTAAGCCCCGCCAAAAATCAGGGGATGATGGGATTGGCTTGAAACTTGGCATCCATGTGGACACATGGATAAGCTGTCATGGGACCGAAGGTGAGGTTTCTGACGTGCAAATTGACGTAGTTGTAGAATGGGACTTGATTTGGGGTGAGTTAAAAGGTTTAAGCCCCGCCAAAAATTGGGATGATGGGATTGGCTTGTACCTTGGCATGATTGTGGGTCTAGATGGCATGCCCACTTCCAAGTTTTTTTATCTGTCAAAATGTCAGAGAACAGTCCATGCCTGAACATGGGGTTTCCGATTTTCAAAACTTCCCCTAACATCAGGGGATGATGGGATTGGCTTGAAACTTGGCGTCCATGCGGACACATGGATAAGCTGTCATGGGAATGAAGGTGAGGTTTCTGACGTGCAAATTGACGTAGTTGTAGAATGGGACTTGATTTGGGGTGAGTTAAAAGGTTTAAGCCCTGCCAAAAATCAGGGGATGATGGGATTGGCTTGAGTCTTGGCGTGCATGTGTATCCCTGGATAAGCTATCATGGTGCTGAATTTGAGGTTTCTAACGTGCAAATTGACGGAGCTATCGAAAGGGGTGTGAATGGGGTGCCCGATTTTCATAAATTCCCCCAAAATCAGGGGATGATGGGATTGGCTTGAGTCTTGGCATGCATGTGTATCCCTGGATAAGCTATCATGGTGCTGAGTTTGAGATTTCTAACGTGCAAATTGACAGAGCTATCAAAAGGGGTGTGAATTGGGGTTATGGGTGGTGCGTTAGAGGTTAGAGCCCCGCCAAAAATCAGGGGATGATGGGATTGGCTTGAGGCTTGGCATGCATGTGTATCCCTGGATAAGCTATCATGGTGCTGAGATTGAGGTTTCTAACGTGCAAATTGACGGAGCTATCGAAAGGGGTGTGAATGGGGTGCCCGATTTTCATAAATTCCCCAAAAATCAGGGGATGATGGGATTGGCTTGAGTCTTGGCATGCATGTGTATACGTCCATGAGGTGTCATGGTGCCAAACTTTAGGTTTCTAACTTTTTTACAGAAAAAAAGTTGTATACTTTTTTAGCTTTCAATGCAAGCCTATAGGGGGAAAAAACGGAGCTCAGATCCAGATCCGGAGCTCCGCAGCAGAGCGGCCGTAGTATAGGCGGAGCGGGGGAGGAGCGAAGCAGCCCGATCCGCAAATTGCGGATCTGGAAGAGAAGCGGAGCGGGGAGTCCGTGCACACCCCTACTCCAGAACACTCTCCAATGACAGGAACCTGGCCCTGGCAACCATACCCGGAAGGGACCCCGGATCCAGATCAACAGCACTCACCGCATAGCAGAATTTGAAAGCGTCGTCAGTGATCCTTGCAGGCCCCAATGGGAGGAACTGGATCCGGTCGTCTTCTGACCTGAGCGGCAGCAAAGCTGCAAGGAAACATACATGGAGTCATGGCAGCCTCCATTGCTCCAGGTCATGCTATGTGATTATCTAACCCAGTGTGGCCTGCTCTGGTTGGCAGCAGCGCTCCAGGGTCTCAGGCAGAGATGTCTCTCCTAGCCCTGGTACCCAAGATGCCTTTGAACTGGAGATGGGGCTGAGGGCATGACTAGGGTGACCCTGTGTTACGGAGGACAGGGCTCCTGCATCTTTAAAAAAGGAATGTCAGCCGGTGTCATTTGTATGCCTGCAGCACCTGGTGAAATCCCATCTTCATCACAACAGTTAAAGCTGAAGAAGCAATACTAAAGTGACCAGATACAAAAGAGGACAGGGCTCCTGCAGCTTTAACTGCTGTGATGAAGGGGGAATTTCACCAGGTGCTGCAGGCATACAAATGACACCTGCTGAATTTCCCTTTTCAGTACAACTGTTAAAGGTACAGGAGTCACGTCCTCCTTTTCCTGTGGTCACCCTACCACAGATGCCCCTGGCTAGGGGAGGCTGTGTCTTTGGTTTTAAACTGCCTTGGTTCTATTTACGAAAGTGAGGTCATTGGCATGTGGGGTGTGTGTGTGTGGATTCTGAACAAGAGCACAAGTGAACAAAACACGGAAGGGCAGCTCACCTTTCAGACCAGTCAGACGTTCTGCGTTGATGGTGCTGATGAGGTCAGGATAGATGCCAGCCACCTGGAACGCACACAAGGGGAGTCACATCTCTCATTGTTTGAGAAAGAGGAGCGGGGAGGCCCAAGGACTCTTACCCTGGCAGCAGGAGGCGGGAGGGGAGGCGGCGGCAAGGACGCAGCCGGTTCCCCAGCCTCCTCCTCCTCCTCCTCTTCCTCCGTCTCTTTTTTCTCTGTCTACACCATCGTTTTGAGGGTGCACTGGAGGCGCAAGCAAGCGCCTTCAGTACTACGTGTAGATTCCCGAGTGGGAAATTCGCCTCTCTTAAGCCTGTCATTAGAACTTGTGCAACGCCACCCTCTGAATCACAACTGAACGGCCTGATCAGAGCAGGTACTAGAAATACCTGGCAGCCAGGTGGAAGTTTCCTCTATCCCAAGGGGCTGTGGTGGAACGGGGAGGGGCACACCTGAAGGGCAGGTGTGTGTGTGTGTGTGTATGTGTATCTCTGTGATTTTGCGACTGCAAGCTACCCACAACTCAGACACCGGCTGGGTGTGGCAAAGCAATGCTTGTATTTTGCTGAGTGGAGCCTTACCATGTCTGTCAGTAGGACTTCAGAGAGCAGATTTATGGCCTCCGTCAAGTGGGGTGGGTCATTCCTGCAGGGAGAAAAAGAGGAAGTATTGCGTCCATCTCTGGGCTCCACAATTCAAGAAGGACGCAGACAAGCTGGAGCGTGTTCAGAGGAGGGCAACCAGGATGATCAGGGGTCTGGAAACAAAGCCCTGTGAAGAGAGACTGAAAGAACTGGGCATGTTGAGCCTGGAGAAGAGAAGATGGAGGGGAGACATGAGAGCACTCTTCAAATACTTAAAAGATTGTCACACAGAGGAGGGCCGGGATCTCTTCTCGATCCTCCCAGAGTGCAGGACACGGAATAACGGGCTCAAGTTAAAGGAAGCCAGATTCCAGCTGGACATCAGGAAAAACTTCCTGACTGTTAGAGCAGTGCGAAAATGGAATCAGTTACCTAGGGAGGTTGAGAGCTCTCCCACACTAGAGGCCTTCAAGAGGCAGCTGGACAACCATCTGTCAGGGATGCTTTAGGGTGGATTCCTGCACTGAGCAGGGGGTTGGACTCGATGGCCTTGTAGGCCCCTTCCAACTCTGCTATTCTATGATTCTATGAAGTGGTCTTGCATTCTTCCAGGGTGGGACAAGAGGGACAGGTAGGGCTGGACCTTGGGGCCAAAGTCCAGGGCTCCACAGCCCAGTCCCCACCCCACAACTGACCACCCCAAATGTGGCAGGTGATAAGCACAGCAGAGCAGCAGAAGCAAACTCCCACTTCATTTCTGTAATGATGGCGGAGCTATGATTTAAGGGAGCTTCAAATGCAAGTGGGCCGGCAGTTTTGTAGGTCTGACATCTTAGGGATGCAGGAGCAGTTGAAAAGCTTGGGATGGGAGGAAGGGAGAAGAAAAATGTTAGTTGTGTAAAACACATGGGTGCCTAAAAGGCCCCCCCTATAAATTCAGTACGTCAGGGTGTCAAATCACCTAGCTGCCCGCACTTGGCGCTGTGCTGAAATCCATTCCCCATTTTCCTGAGAGTTTTCTTCCCCTGCAAAAGAGGCGCCTGCTTTTCGCCTCATTCTCAGGGCATTTGAGAATGTATTTTGGTGAACTTTTTGAGATTTCTTTATTGTTGTGAGAGTGCTGTGTGTCCCATCCCCCCACCGTTCCATTAGGCTGCCTTTTTTTGGGGGGGGGCTGGCTAGGGGCAGGGGGAAGTGCCCCTCTTTGGTACATGCTCATTTTTTCTTTTAAAAAAATGTACTTCTGTACATCTGGGCATTTCCTGAGCACGCGGCTATCTCCCTCTTGCTCCTCTTAGGTTGCGTTTTGGTTCCATTTCTCTTGGCACTGAGGGGGAGAGAGCCCTGCCCCAGAACAACCCTGTGAGGCAGGCCTTCCCCAACTGGTGCCCGCCAGACTCCAACTCTGATCAGTCCAAGCCAGTATGGCCAGTGGACAGGAATGCTGGGGGATGTAGTCTAGGGGATTTGCCCTGTCCTGGACGGGGTTGCACTCCCCCTAAAGGATCGGGTCCGTAGTTTGGGGGTGCTCTTGGATCCAGAACTGTCACTTGAGGCACAGGTGAACTCAGTGGCAAAGAGCACCTTTTATCAGCTTAGGCTGATATACCAGCTGCGCCCTTATCTGGACAGAGATAGCCTAGCTACAGTTATCCATGCTCTGATAACCTCTCGTTTGGATTACTGCAATGCGTTATATGTGGGGCTGCCTTTGAAAATGGTCCGGAAACTTCAACTGGTGCAAAACAGGGCAGCAAGGTTATTAACAGGGACTGGCCGGTGAGATCACATTACGCCAGTCCTTTTACAACTTCATTGGCTGCCAGTCCAGGTCCGGGCCCAATTCAAAGTGCTGGTATTGACATTTAAAGCCCTAAATGGTTTGGGGCCAGGTTATCTGAAGGAACGCCTCCTCCCATATGTACCTACCCGGACCTTAAGATCATCTACAGGGGCCCTTCTCCGTGAGCCCCTGCCAAAGGAAGTGAGGCAGGTGGCTACTAGGAGGAGGGCTTTCTCCGCTGTGGCACCCCGGTTGTGGAACGAGCTCCCCAGAGAGGTCCGCCTGGCGCCTACACTGTACTGCTTTCGTCGCCAGCTGAAGACCTTTTTATTCACTCAGTATTTTAACACTTAATTTTAACTTAAATTTAAATTTTACTGTTTTAACTCTGTATTTTAATCTTATATCAATTTTGCTGTGTGGTTTTATCCTGGTTGCGCTTTTTATATTGTATTTCGTAATTGTGTTTTAACCTGTTGGGTGTTTTACTGTGGTTTTAATTTTTGTGAACCGCCCAGAGAGCTTCGGCTATTGGGCGGTATAAAAATGTAATAAATAAATAAATAAATAAATAAATAATAGTCCAAAATGTCTGGAGGACACCAGGTTAGGAAAGGATGCTGTGAGGCAAGGTGGGGGCACTATTACGTCCATTTTACAGAGGCAACGGGTAAAATGGCCATAAGGCCACCAATTCAGCTCAACAGAGAGACTGAAAGAACTGGGCATGTTTAGCCTGGAGAAGAGAAGATTGAGGGGAGACATGATAGCACTCTTCAAATACTTGAAAGGTTGTCACACAGAGGAGGGCCAGGATCTCTTCTCGATCCTCCCAGAGTGCAAGACACGGAATAACGGGCTCAAGTTAAAGGAAGCCAGATTCTGGCTGGACATCAGGAAAAACTCCCTGACTGTTAGAGCAGTACGACAATGGAATCAGTTACCTAGGAAGGTTGTGGGCTCTCCCACCCTAGAGGCCTTCAAGAGGCAGCTGGGCAACCCTCTGTCAGGGATGCTTTAGGGTGGATTCCTGCATTGAGCAGGGGGTTGGACTCGATGGCCTTGTGGGCCCCTTCCAACTCTGCTATTCTATGACTCTATGGGGATTTGAACCTGCCTCTGTCCCCTCTGCACCTGCTACATTTGAACAGTCGCTGCTGAGCAGAAAAAGAGCTGGCTACACAACGTGGCCTAAATCAGCACACTAGTGGGCAGAAGAGGATCAAACCAAAGGAGGCTGGCGAAGTATAAAGTGACAGCTGCCACTCACCCATTGGCAAACCTAGTTTCCATGTTCCTGATGTCGGTTTTGTAGCCCACGGCTTCAAATGCAATATCGGAGCCATCATGATTCAGCACCATTTTCAGGGCCATCTCCACGTCGGCCGTGCTGCTGAAATCACCAGACTGGGTGCTGTTGAAGAAGTGAAAGCCCAGGTCAAGTACTCAGCAGGTGCACAAATGGTTCCCTGCAACTCCTCAGGTCTGCGATAAGGGAGGCGGAGTTGCAGTCAATCAACGATGGCCTTGTACGCCCCTTCCAACTCTGCTATTCTATGATTCTATGCTACAAACACATATCCCTTTACATGAAAATGTGTGTGCCACAGGTTGTAGAGGCCACATAGGACAGAGAACTTGAAATCATGCATAAGCAGAGGCCGTTGCGCTAGTGATGGACTGAAACAGCACCTTCAACTGGTGCGGAATGGTGTCCATCAATCTTAGAAAAAATACCTTTGTCCTTTGGTTGTGATTTGGAAGCTGGCTTTCAAGACACCTTGTTTCCCCTTCTCCAGGATCGTTGGCTGTGTGACTCGTACCACCTTTAAACTGCAGAAAAATTTGGGGGTGGGGGGAGAGAGTGTAAGAAATTCCCATTTCAAGAGCAAATCATGTGAGTGTTTTACAGATAGCATGGTAGAATGGGAAGGGATCAAAAGGCCGTAATCGAAGCCACTTCTTCAAGGAAGGCTCAGGTGTTTTACATCTTTATTTTGTATGTTTGTCTATCACCCTTCAGCCAGACAGCTCCCAGGGTGCTTCACAGGAAATTACGAACAACAGTAAAACCATAAAACCAGCAGTAAAAGCATTTGGCAGCTCCATAGTTAACTCTGTCAGTCCAGACAGTAGCACCTGCACAGCAAACTCTGACTAACACACGTGGTGCTCATTCGTAGAAAAGCAGGACTCATTGAAGGCTTGCCACGAATTTATAAAATCATAAATGTTCCGGGGGGAGCAACTAGAGAAACAGTATTTTCTCTCTACACCCCCCCACCCTATTCAAGATACGAGACCCCATCATCTTGCCATAAAAGTGAACTGGCAGCAAAACTAAGAAGCACGTGTTGCAATGCATCCTATAGAACCTATTGCTATAGCCTCAAGTTATTATTATTATTATTATTATTATTATTATTATTATTATTAATTTATATAGCACCATCAATGTACATGGTGCTGTACAGAGTAAAACAGTAAATAGCAAGACTCTGCCGCATAGGCTTACAATCTAATAAAATCATAGTAAAACAATAAGGAGGGGAAGAGAATGCAAACAGGCACAGGGTAGGGTAAGCAGGCACAGGGTAGGGTAAGACTAACAGTATAAAGTCTGCACAACATCAAGTTTTAAAAGCTTTAGGAAAAAGAAAAGTTTTTAGTTGAGCTTTAAAAGCTGCGATTGAACTTGTAGTTCTCAAATGTTCTGGAAGAACGTTCCAGGCGTAAGGAGCAGCAGAAGAAAATGGACGAAGTTAAAGGAAGTTAAAGGAAGCCACATTCCAGCTGGACATCAGGAAAAACTTCCTGACTGTTAGAGCAGTACGACAATGGAATCAGTTCCCTAGGGAGGTTGTGGGCTCTGCCACACTAGAGGCCTTCAAGAGGCAGCTGGACAACCATCTGTCAGGGATTCTTTAGGGCGGATTCCTGCATTGAGCAGGGGGTTGGACTCGATGGCCTTGTAGGACCCTTCCAACTCTGCGATTCTATGATTCCGATTATGTAAAGTGGCTCTAGAAATAATAATTTAAAAAGGATTAACAGATTCACAAATGAAGGATCCGTCACTGGTGCTGGGCCAAGATAAGGAAATGGGACATCTGTACTCATACAGCCAGAGGGCAGGACCACTCCCACATTCCCTTATGAGTTTGCCGGAGCCATCTGATCCACCATTCTTGGCATGAAAGTGTTGGTCTGAATGGGACTTTGCTCCAGGCCAGCATGGTGGTTTTAATCCCCTTTGCCCTCCAGGTTCATGCATCCCATCTTGAGACGTGCTGCCATGTTTCGCTTACCTTGGGATACTTCTGGGTAGGCTGTGCACGAAATCTTCATTCTGGGACGCCATTTTAAGAAGGTTTGGAAGGTTTCCAGGCAAGCTGCCAGCCGGACTGTCAACTGGTGCTATATTGTCTGTGCTCCCGGGAGTGCTTCCTACCACGTTCCCCCCGCCGACCTGACTGAGAAGCTTGTTGAGTAACAGGCCTTCATCCAGACCTTGGCTCTGATATACATTTTTGAACAGTCCATTCTTGTCATGGAAAGTATGGAGTAGAATCTCTTTTCCACCTCGGACTGCCTCAGAAAGACCCTCCGTGAGACTGTGGAACATGGTCTGGGCATTTTGCTTCTGTATGGGACCTGGGATGCCATGTTTGAGCTGGTCTTCAAAACCTGAAAGCAAAATAATAATAATAATAATAATAATAATAATAATAATAATAATAATAATAATAAATAATATAATTTCTTACCCACCTCTGGATTGAGGCGGGGAACAACATTGAATACAAAGTACTATAAAATACATAAAACTGATAAAAACCTATAAAACATTATTAAAATAACAGTCAGACATCTTAAAATTCAACTGGGTAGACTTGTTGGAAGAGATCAGTCTTTATGGCTTTCTTAAATACAGAAAGACTGTTAAGTTGACGAATCTCTTCCGGAAGGCCATTCCATAATCTGGGAGCGGCGGAAGAGAAGGTCCTCTGGGTAATACCTGTCAGCCTAGTTTTCACTGACTGAAGTAAATTCTTCCCAGTATGGGAGAAGGTGATCCCGCAGGTAGCCTGGACCCAAACCACGTAGGGCTTTAAAGGTGATAGGAAAGGAAAGGAACCTCTCTTGCAAGCACTGAGTCATTACTGACTCTTGGAGGGACGCCAGCTTTTGCTGACGTTTTCTTGGCAGGCCTTATAGCGGGGTGGTTTGCCGTTGCCTTCCCCGGCCGTTAATACTTTTCCCCCAGCTAACTGGGTACTCTTTTTACTAGGGTGACCATATGAAAAAAAGGACAGGGCTCCTGTATCTTTAACAGTTGCATAGAAAAGGAAATTTCAGCAGGTGTCATTTGTATATACAGGGACCCTGGGGAAACTTCCTCTTCATCCGTTAAAGCTGCAGGTGACCTGCCTTCTTTTAAAGCTGGTCACCCTAGTATAGCTCCTGCACCTTTAACTGTTGTGATGAAGAGGAAATTTCACCAGTTTCTCCATATATGCAAATGACACCTGCTGAAATTCCTTTTTCTATGCAACTGTTAAGAATTTTCAAAAATTCCCCAAAAATCAGGGGAGGCTTGGATTGGCTTGAGTCTTGACATGCAGGTGTATACATCCATGAATTGTCATGGTGCCGAACTTGATGTTTCTAAGGTGAAAATTGATGTAGTTCTAGCATGGGACTTGATTTGGGGTGAGATAAAAGGTTAAAGCCCCGCCAAAAATCAGGGGATGATGAGATTTGCTTGAAACTTGCGAAGATTGTGGATCTAGATGGCATCTGTGAGGGTGCCCACTTCAAATTTTTTTATCTGTCAAAATGTCAGAGCAAATCCCATGTTTGAAAATGGGGTGTCCGATTTTCAACATTTCCCCAAAAATCCGGGGAGGCTTGGAGTGGCTTGAGGCTTGGCATGCATATTTATACATGGATAAGCTATCATGATGCCAAGTTTGAGGTTTCTAACATGAAAATTGACGGAGATAACGAAAGGGATGTGAATTGGGGTTGCGGGTGATGCATTAGAGGTTAAAGCCCCGCCAAAAATCAGGGGATGATGGGATTTGCTTGAAACTTGCCATGAATGTGGATCTAGATGGCATCTGTGAGGGTGCCTGCTTCCAAGTTTTTATCTGTCAAAATGTCAGAGTAAATCCTATGTCTGAAAATGGGGTGTCCAATTTTCAAAAATTCCCCAAAACTCAGAGGAGGCTTGGATTGGCTTGACTCTTGGCAGGCGTGTGTATACATGCATGAGGTGTCATGGTTCTGGATTTGAGTTTTCTAACTTTAACAGAAAAAAAGTTGTAGACTTTTTTGGATTTCAATGCAAGCCTATGGGGGAAAAAGTGGAGCACCGATCTGGATCCGGCGCTCCTCAGCGGAGCGGAGCAGACTATAGGCGGAGCAGGGCGGAGCGAAGCGGCCTGATCTGCAAATTGCGGATCTGGAAGAGAAGCGGATCGGGGGGTCCGTGCACACCCCTAACGGATAATACAGGGGCACCATCTTCCAGATCCCTGGATATTCAGAGTGAGACCCGCTGATTAGTTGGATCAAATTGGTTTGATTTAGGCTGCATGCAGGCAATCATTTCTGTATGGCTAACGGAGCCCCTTCTTCCTGAGAGTTACCTCAGCACTAGCCATTAGTGAGAATAACTAGAGCATGATGCTCATACAAAGAAAACAGGGGCAGGGAGAACCAAATAGCAAGAGAAAAAAATCCAGTTTGTTCCACTTCTTCTTCTTCTTCTTCTTCTTCTTCTTCTTCTTCTTCTTCTTCTTCTTCTTCTTCTTCTTCTTTTGTAATTGCAGCCACTTTCCCTGGTTCTGATCCAAGCAGGTCAACACAGTGGTGTAATTGACCAGACCAGAGGGAATGCAGTTTCTGGTCTAGTCAACCTCAGTCTTAAAGGGAAATCACCAAATAAGAAAATGTTCTTGGATGGTCTAGAGATGGAGAGGTTCATGTCGTGTAAAAGAGGGAGGGGTGAAAGTGTTTAAACTTGAGGAAATATTCTTTGCAAGGAAGACTGTTGTTGTATGAGAACAGAATTAATTTCCCAAACATTCTCTCTTGGATGAGGCCTAAAGTGAGCCTGTAGTTCCTGTTACAATGTTAAGTAGGGTGACCATATGAAAAGGAGGACAGGGCTCCTGTATCTTTAACAGTTGTATTGAAAAGGATATTTCAGCAGGTGTTATTTGTATATATGGGGAACCTGGGGAAATCCCCTCTACATCACAACAGTGAAAGCTGCAGCTGCCCTGCCCAATTTTAAATCTGGTCACTCTAGAATAGCTCCTGCACCTTTAACTGTTGTGATGAAGAGTGAATTTCACCAGGTGCTGCAGGCATACAAACAGCACCTGCTGAAGTTCCCTTTTCTATGCAACTGTTAAAGATACAGGAGCCCTGTCCTCCTTTTCATACTGTCACCCTAAGTTAAGGTATTATTACCCTCTACCAGGGCCTAGAAACCACGAAGTGGTGCCAAAGTTGCCCAGAGAACTGATCTGGATTAATTTTGGACGAGGTATGGACTGCAGTGGTCTGGAACCTAAGATCCAGCTCAGTTTCTATGGATTTACCAGCATCCAAAGTCTTCAGGGAAGTGAAACACCATCCAGGACCTTACATTTTTATTTATTATTCTCAGAGATTTATATCCCACTTTTCAATTTGAACCCAAATTTCTAAAGTGGCCTACAGTAAAATCAAAGATACATTGAAATGTTATAATTACTAAAAGTCAAAGGCAACAAAGGAGAGGTTTTTTTTTAAAGGATAAAAATAGCACTGATCTGATGCGAAAACCAAATTACTTATCACTTACCCTGAAGAATTCTGTTGGCATTGACCCGGATCATGACGGAAGGAGGAAGAGACCAAAACCTTCTTTTCGAGGATGAAACTCCATTAAGGCGGTTACCAGGGATTCCGTCTATGCGTTGGTTTGTGGTGGAACTCTTGTTTAAAGATGGAAATTGTCCAAGTGGAAAGCCAGGGAGAACGTCAGGCGAATTCAGGGATGAAAAGTCCTCTTTCTCCAGTCCATTCAGGTAAAAGTCCCCAGTGGCTGGGTTTTGAACATTTTCACCTTTGCTAGGAAAAGTGTCTGGGGCTGAAAAATCCCAATTGCCCTTTCCATTTGGGTAAAAGATACCTACGCCAGGTATTTCTCCATTCTCCCCTGAACTGGGAGAAGTGTTGTGGGCTGAGAAATCCACTTTGCCTTTTCCATTTGGAGAAGGGATTCTTTCATCTGGGCTATTTCCACTCACACCTGAGCCGCGTGGACCATCTAGGGCTGAGAAAAGCCCCGGGCCTTTTCCATCTGGGGAAGGGATTCTTCCGTCTGGGCTATTTCCACTCACACCTGAGCCGCGCGGACCGTCTGGGTCTGAGAAAAGCCCCGGGCCTTTTGCATCTGGGGAAGGGATTCTTCCGTCTGGGCTATTTCCACTCACAACTGAGCCGCGCGGACCATCTGGGGCTGAGAAAAGCCCCGGGCCTTTTGCATCTGGGGAAGGGATTCTTCCGTCTGGGCTATTTCCACTCATACCTGAGCCACGCGGACCATCTAGGGCTGAGAAAAGCCCCGGGCCTTTTGCATCTGGGGAAGGGATTCTTCCGTCTGGGCTATTTCCACTCACACCTGAGGCGCGCGGACCATCTAGGGCTGAGAAAAGCCCCGGGCCTTTTCCATCTGGGGAAGGGATACTTCCGTCTGGGCTATTTCCACTCACACCTGAGCCGTGCGGATCATCTAGGGCTGAGAAAAGCCCCGGGCCTTTTGCATCTGGGGAAGGGATTCTTCCGTCTGGGCTATTTCCACTCACACCTGAGCCGTGCGGACCATCTAGGGCTGAGAAAAGCCCCGGGCCTTTTCCATCTGGGGAAGGGATTCTTCCGTCTGGGCTATTTCCACTCACACCTGAGCCGTGCGGACCATCTAGGGCTGAGAAAAGCCCCGGGCCTTTTGCATCTGGGGAAGGGATTCTTCCGTCTGGGCTATTTCCACTCATACCTGAGCCACGCGGACCATCTGGGGCTGAGAAAAGCCCCGGGCCTTTTCCATCTGGGGAAGGGATTCTTCCGTCTGGGCTATTTCCACTCACACCTGAGCCGCGCGGACCATCTGGGGCTGAGAAAAGCCCCGGGCCTTTTGCATCTGGGGAAGGGATTCTTCCGTCTGGGCTATTTCCACTCACACCTGAGCCGCGCGGACCATCTAGGGCTGAGAAAAGCCCCGGGCCTTTTCCATCTGGGAAAGGGATTCTTCCGTCTGGGCTATTTCCACTCACACCTGAGCCGCGCGGACCATCTAGGGCTGAGAAAAGCCCCGGGCCTTTTGCATCTGGGGAAGGGATTCTTCCGTCTGGGCTATTTCCACTCACACCTGAGCCGTGCGGACCATGTAGGGCTGAGAAAACCCCCGGGCCTTTTGCATCTGGGGAAGGGATTCTTCCGTCTGTGCTATTTCCACTCACACCTGAGCCGCGCGGACCATCTGGGGCTAAGAAAAGCCCCGGGCCTTTTGCATCTGGGGAAGGGATTCTTCCGTCTGGGCTATTTCCACTCACACCTGAGCCGCGCGGACCATCTGGGGCTGAGAAAAGCCCCGGGCCTTTTGCATCTGGGGAAGGGATTCTTCCGTCTGGGCTATTTCCACTCACACCTGAGGCGCGCGGACCATCTAGGGCTGAGAAAAGCCCCGGGCCTTTTCCATCTGGGGAAGGGATTCTTCCGTCTGGGCTATTTCCACTCACACCTGAGCCGCGCGGACCATCTAGGGCTGAGAAAAGCCCCGGGCCTTTTGCATCTGGGGAAGGGATTCTTCCGTATGGGCTATTTCCACTCACACCTGAGCCGCGCGGACCATCTGGGGCTGAGAAAAGCCCCGGGCCTTTTGCATCTGGGGAAGGGATTCTTCCGTCTGGGCTATTTCCACTCACACCTGAGCCGTGCGGACCATCTGGGGCTGAGAAAAGCCCCGGGCCTTTTGCATCTGGGGAAGGGATTCTTCCTTCTGGGCGATTTCCACTCACACCTGAGCCGCGTAAACCATCTAGGGCTGAGTAAAGCCCCGTGCCTTTTGCATCTGGGGAAGGGATTCTTCCGTCTGGGCTATATCCACTCACACCTGAGTCGCGCGGACCGTCTAGGGCTGAGAAAAGCCCCGGGCCTTTTGCATCTGGGGAAGGGATTCTTCCGTCTGGGCTATTTCCACTCACACCTGAGCCGCGCGGACCATCTGGGGCTGAGAAAAGCCCCGGGCCTTTTGCATCTGGGGAAGGGATTCTTCCGTCTGGGCTATTTCCACTCACACCTGAGCCACGCGGACCGTCTAGGGCTGAGAAAAGCCACGGGCCTTTTGCATCTGGGGAAGGGATTCTTCCGTCTGGGCTATTTCCACTCACACCTGAGCCGCGCGGACCATCTAGGGCTGAGAAAAGCCCCGGGCCTTTTGCATCTGGGGAAGGGATTCTTCCGTCTGGGCTATTTCCACTCACACCTGAGCCGCGCGGACCATCTCGGGCTGAGAAAAGCCCCGGGCCTTTTGCATCTGGGGAAGGGATTCTTCCGTCTGGGCTATTTCCACTCACACCTGAGCCGTGCGGACCATGTAGTGCTGAGAAAAGCCCCGGGCCTTTTGCATCTGGGTAAGGGATTCTTCCATCTGGGCTATTTCCACTCACACCTGAGCCGCGCGGACCATCTAGGGCTGAGAAAAGCCCCGGGCCTTTTGCATCTGGGGAAGGGATTCTTCCGTCTGGGCTATTTCCACTCACACCTGAGTCGCGCGGACCGTCTAGGGCTGAGAAAAGCCCCGGGCCTTTTGCATCTGGGGAAGGGATTCTTCCGTCTGGGCTATTTCCACTCACACCTGAGCCACGCGGACCGTCTAGGGCTGAGAAAAGCCCCGGGCCTTTTCCACCTGGGGAAGGGATTCTTCCGTCTGGGATATTTCCACTCACACCTGAGCCACGCGGACCGTCTAGGGCTGAGAAAAGCCCCGGGCCTTTTGCATGTGGGGAAGGGATTCTTCCGTCTGGGTTATTTCCACTCACACCTGAGCCGTGCGGACCATCTAGGGCTGAGAAAAGCCCCGGGCCTTTTGCATCTGGGGAAGGGATTCTTCCGTCTGGGCTATTTCCACTCACACCTGAGCCGCGCGGACCATCTAGGGCTGAGAAAAGCCCCGGGCCTTTTGCATCTGGGGAAGGGATTCTTCCGTCTGGGCTATTTCCACTCACACCTGAGCCGTGCGGACCGTCTAGGGCTGAGAAAAGCCCCGGGCCTTTTGCATCTGGGGAAGGGATTCTTCCGTCTGGGCTATTTCCACTCACACCTGAGCCGTGCGGACCATGTAGTGCTGAGAAAAGCCCCGGGCCTTTTGCATCTGGAGAAGGGATTCTTCCATCTGGGCTATTTCCACTCACACCTGAGCCGCGCGGACCATCTAGGGCTGAGAAATGCCCCGGGCCTTTTGCATCTGGGGAAGGGATTCTTCCGTCTGGGCTATTTCCATTCACACCTGAGCCGCGCAGACCGTCTAGGGCTGAGAAAAGCCCCGGGCCTTTTGCATCTGGGGAAGGGATTCTTCCGTCTGGGCTATTTCCACTCACACCTGAGCCACGCGGACCGTCTAGGGCTGAGAAAAGCCCCGGGCCTTTTGCATCTGGGGAAGGGATTCTTCCGTCTGGGCTATTTCCACTCACACCTGAGCCACGCGGACCGTCTAGGGCTGAGAAAAGCCCCGGGCCTTTTTCATGTGGGGAAGGGATTCTTCCGTCTGGGCTATTTCCACTCACACCTGAGCCGTGCGGACCATCTAGGGCTGAGAAAAGCCCCGGGCCTTTTGCATCTGGGGAAGGGATTCTTCCGTCTGGGCTATTTTCACTCACACCTGAGCCGCGCGGACCATCTAGGGCTGAGAAAAGCCCCGGGCCTTTTGCATCTGGGGAAGGGATTCTTCCGTCTGGGCTATTTCCACTCACACCTGAGCCGTGCGGACCATGTAGGGCTGAGAAAACCCCCGGGCCTTTTGCATCTGGGGAAGGGATTCTTCCGTCTGGGCTATTTCCACTCACACCTGAGCCGCGCGGACCATCTGGGGCTAAGAAAACCCCCGGGCCTTTTGCATCTGGGGAAGGGATTCTTCCGTCTGGGCTATTTCCACTCACACCTGAGCCGCGCGGACCATCTGGGGCTGAGAAAAGCCCCGGGCCTTTTACATCTGGGGAAGGGATTCTTCCGTCTGGGCTATTTCCACTCATACCTGAGGCGCGCGGACCATCTGGGGCTGAGAAAAGCCCCGGGCCTTTTGCATCTGGGGAAGGGATTCTTCCGTCTGGGCTATTTCCACTCACACCTGAGGCGCGCGGACCATCTAGGGCTGAGAAAAGCCCCGGGCCTTTTCCATCTGGGGAAGGGATTCTTCCGTCTGGGCTATTTCCACTCACACCTGAGCCGCGCGGACCATCTGGGGCTGAGAAAAGCCCAGGGCCTTTTGCATCTGGGGAAGGGATTCTTCCGTCTGGGCTATTTCCACTCACACCTGAGCCGTGCGGACCATCTAGGGCTGAGAAAAGCCCCGGGCCTTTTGCATCTGGGGAAGGGATTCTTCCGTCTGGGCTATTTCCACTCACACCTGAGCCGTGCGGACCATCTAGGGCTGAGAAAAGCCCCGGGCCTTTTGCATCTGGGGAAGGGATTCTTCCGTCTGGGCTATTTCCACTCACACCTGAGCCACGCGGACCGTCTAGGGCTGAGAAAAGCC
Organism: Elgaria multicarinata webbii; assembly: GCF_023053635.1. Classification (NCBI taxonomy): domain Eukaryota; kingdom Metazoa; phylum Chordata; class Lepidosauria; order Squamata; family Anguidae; genus Elgaria; species Elgaria multicarinata. The sequence goes on along the minus strand of NC_086171.1, from coordinate 217,609,921 downwards.
CCGGGCCTTTTTCATGTGGGGAAGGGATTCTTCCGTCTGGGCTATTTCCACTCACACCTGAGCCGTGCGGACCATCTAGGGCTGAGAAAAGCCCCGGGCCTTTTGCATCTGGGGAAGGGATTCTTCCGTCTGGGCTATTTTCACTCACACCTGAGCCGCGCGGACCATCTAGGGCTGAGAAAAGCCCCGGGCCTTTTGCATCTGGGGAAGGGATTCTTCCGTCTGGGCTATTTCCACTCACACCTGAGCCGTGCGGACCATGTAGGGCTGAGAAAACCCCCGGGCCTTTTGCATCTGGGGAAGGGATTCTTCCGTCTGGGCTATTTCCACTCACACCTGAGCCGCGCGGACCATCTGGGGCTAAGAAAACCCCCGGGCCTTTTGCATCTGGGGAAGGGATTCTTCCGTCTGGGCTATTTCCACTCACACCTGTGCCGCGCGGACCATCTGGGGCTGAGAAAAGCCCCGGGCCTTTTACATCTGGGGAAGGGATTCTTCCGTCTGGGCTATTTCCACTCATACCTGAGGCGCGCGGACCATCTGGGGCTGAGAAAAGCCCCGGGCCTTTTGCATCTGGGGAAGGGATTCTTCCGTCTGGGCTATTTCCACTCACACCTGAGGCGCGCGGACCATCTAGGGCTGAGAAAAGCCCCGGGCCTTTTCCATCTGGGGAAGGGATTCTTCCGTCTGGGCTATTTCCACTCACACCTGAGCCGCGCGGACCATCTGGGGCTGAGAAAAGCCCAGGGCCTTTTGCATCTGGGGAAGGGATTCTTCCGTCTGGGCTATTTCCACTCACACCTGAGCCGTGCGGACCATCTAGGGCTGAGAAAAGCCCCGGGCCTTTTGCATCTGGGGAAGGGATTCTTCCGTCTGGGCTATTTCCACTCACACCTGAGCCGTGCGGACCATCTAGGGCTGAGAAAAGCCCCGGGCCTTTTGCATCTGGGGAAGGGATTCTTCCGTCTGGGCTATTTCCACTCACACCTGAGCCGCGCGGACCATCTAGGGCTGAGAAAAGCCCCGGGCCTTTTGCATCTGGGGAAGGGATTCTTCCGTCTGGGCTATTTCCACTCACACCTGAGCCGCGCGGACCATCTAGGGCTGAGAAAAGCCCCGGGCCTTTTCCATCTGGGGAAGGGATTCTTCCGTCTGGGCTATTTCCACTCACACCTGAGCCGTGCGGACCATGTAGTGCTGAGAAAAGCCCCGGGCCTTTTGCATCTGGGTAAGGGATTCTTCCATCTGGGCTATTTCCACTCACACCTGAGCCGCGCGGACCATCTAGGGCTGAGAAATGCCCCGGGCCTTTTGCATCTGGGGAAGGGATTCTTCCGTCTGGGCTATTTCCACTCACACCTGAGCCGCGCAGACCGTCTAGGGCTGAGAAAAGCCCCGGGCCTTTTGCATCTGGGGAAGGGATTCTTCTGTCTGGGCTATTTCCACTCACACCTGAGCCACGCGGACCGTCTAGGGCTGAGAAAAGCCCCGGGCCTTTTGCATCTGGGGAAGGGATTCTTCCGTCTGGGCTATTTCCACTCACACCTGAGCCACGCGGACCGTCTAGGGCTGAGAAAAGCCCCGGGCCTTTTTCATGTGGGGAAGGGATTCTTCCGTCTGGGCTATTTCCACTCACACCTGAGCCGTGCGGACCATCTAGGGCTGAGAAAAGCCCCGGGCCTTTTGCATCTGGGGAAGGGATTCTTCCGTCTGGGCTATTTTCACTCACACCTGAGCCGCGCGGACCATCTAGGGCTGAGAAAAGCCCCGGGCCTTTTGCATCTGGGGAAGGGATTCTTCCGTCTGGGCTATTTCCACTCACACCTGAGCCGTGCGGACCATGTAGGGCTGAGAAAACCCCCGGGCCTTTTGCATTTGGGGAAGGGATTCTTCCGTCTGGGCTATTCCCACTCACACCTGAGCCGCGCGGACCATCTGGGGCTAAGAAAACCCCCGGGCCTTTTGCATCTGGGGAAGGGATTCTTCCGTCTGGGCTATTTCCACTCACACCTGAGCCGCGCGGACCATCTGGGGCTGAGAAAAGCCCCGGGCCTTTTGCATCTGGGGAAGGGATTCTTCCGTCTGGGCTATTTCCACTCACACCTGAGGCGCGCGGACCATCTGGGGCTGAGAAAAGCCCCGGGCCTTTTGCATCTGGGGAAGGGATTCTTCCGTCTGGGCTATTTCCACTCACACCTGAGGCGCGCGGACCATCTAGGGCTGAGAAAAGCCCCGGGCCTTTTCCATCTGGGGAAGGGATTCTTCCATCTGGGCTATTTCCACTCACACCTGAGCCGCGCGGACCATCTAGGGCTGAGAAAAGCCCCGGGCCTTTTGCATCTGGGGAAGGGATTCTTCCGTCTGGGCTATTTCCACTCACACCTGAGTCGCGCGGACCGTCTAGGGCTGAGAAAAGCCCCGGGCCTTTTGCATCTGGGGAAGGGATTCTTCCGTCTGGGCTATTTCCACTCACACCTGAGCCACGCGGACCGTCTAGGGCTGAGAAAAGCCCCGGGCCTTTTCCACCTGGGGAAGGGATTCTTCCGTCTGGGATATTTCCACTCACACCTGAGCCACGCGGACCGTCTAGGGCTGAGAAAAGCCCCGGGCCTTTTGCATGTGGGGAAGGGATTCTTCCGTCTGGGTTATTTCCACTCACACCTGAGCCGTGCGGACCATCTAGGGCTGAGAAAAGCCCCGGGCCTTTTGCATCTGGGGAAGGGATTCTTCCGTCTGGGCTATTTCCACTCACACCTGAGCCGCGCGGACCATCTAGGGCTGAGAAAAGCCCCGGGCCTTTTGCATCTGGGGAAGGGATTCTTCCGTCTGGGCTATTTCCACTCACACCTGAGCCGCGCGGACCATCTAGGGCTGAGAAAAGCCCCGGGCCTTTTGCATCTGGGGAAGGGATTCTTCCGTCTGGGCTATTTCCACTCACACCTGAGCCGTGCGGACCGTCTAGGGCTGAGAAAAGCCCCGGGCCTTTTGCATCTGGGGAAGGGATTCTTCCGTCTGGGCTATTTCCACTCACACCTGAGCCGTGCGGACCATGTAGTGCTGAGAAAAGCCCCGGGCCTTTTGCATCTGGGTAAGGGATTCTTCCATCTGGGCTATTTCCACTCACACCTGAGCCGCGCGGACCATCTAGGGCTGAGAAATGCCCCGGGCCTTTTGCATCTGGGGAAGGGATTCTTCCGTCTGGGCTATTTCCACTCACACCTGAGCCGCGCAGACCGTCTAGGGCTGAGAAAAGCCCCGGGCCTTTTGCATCTGGGGAAGGGATTCTTCCGTCTGGGCTATTTCCACTCACACCTGAGCCACGCGGACCATCTAGGGCTGAGAAAAGCCCCGGGCCTTTTGCATCTGGGGAAGGGATTCTTCCGTCTGGGCTATTTCCACTCACACCTGAGCCACGCGGACCGTCTAGGGCTGAGAAAAGCCCCGGGCCTTTTTCATGTGGGGAAGGGATTCTTCCGTCTGGGCTATTTCCACTCACACCTGAGCCGTGCGGACCATCTAGGGCTGAGAAAAGCCCCGGGCCTTTTGCATCTGGGTAAGGGATTCTTCCGTCTGGGCTATTTCCACTCACACCTGAGGCGCGCGGACCGTCTAGGGCTGAGAAAAGCCCCGGGCCTTTTGCATCTGGGGAAGGGATTCTTCCGTCTGGGCTATTTCCACTCACACCTGAGCCACGCGGACCGTCAAGGGCTGAGAAAAGCCCCGGGCCTTTTGCATGTGGGGAAGGGATTCTTCCGTCTGGGCTATTTCCACTCACACCTGAGCCGTGCGGACCATCTAGGGCTGAGAAAAGCCCCGGGCCTTTTGCATCTGGGGAAGGGATTCTTCCGTCTGGGCTATTTCCACTCACACCTGAGCCGCGCGGACCATCTAGGGCTGAGAAAAGCCCCGGGCCTTTTGCATCTGGGGAAGGGATTCTTCCGTCTGGGCTATTTCCACTCACACCTGAGCCGCGCGGACCATCTAGGGCTGAGAAAAGCCCCGGGCCTTTTGCATCTGGGGAAGGGATTCTTCCGTCTGGACTATTTCCACTCACACCTGAGCCGTGCGGACCATGTAGTGCTGAGAAAAGCCCCGGGCCTTTTGCATCTGGGGAAGGGATTCTTCCATCTGGGCTATTTCCACTCACACCTGAGCCGCGCGGACCATCTAGGGCTGAGAAATGCCCCGGGCCTTTTGCATCTGGGGAAGGGATTCTTCCGTCTGGGCTATTTCCACTCACACCTGAGCCGCGCGGACCATGTAGGGCTGAGAAATGCCCCGGGCCTTTTGCATCTGGGGAAGGGATTCTTCCGTCTGGGCTATTTCCACTCACACCTGAGCCGCGCAGACCGTCTAGGGCTGAGAAAAGCCCCGGGCCTTTTGCATCTGGGGAAGGGATTCTTCCGTCTGGGCTATTTCCACTCACACCTGAGCCACGCGGACCGTCTAGGGCTGAGAAAAGCCCCGGGCCTTTTGCATCTGGGGAAGGGATTCTTCCGTCTGGGCTATTTCCACTCACACCTGAGCCACGCGGACCGTCTAGGGCTGAGAAAAGCCCCGGGCCTTTTTCATGTGGGGAAGGGATTCTTCCGTCTGGGCTATTTCCACTCACACCTGAGCCGTGCGGACCATCTAGGGCTGAGAAAAGCCCCGGGCCTTTTGCATCTGGGGAAGGGATTCTTCCGTCTGGGCTATTTTCACTCACACCTGAGCCGCGCGGACCATCTAGGGCTGAGAAAAGCCCCGGGCCTTTTGCATCTGGGGAAGGGATTCTTCCGTCTGGGCTATTTCCACTCACACCTGAGCCGTGCGGACCATGTAGGGCTGAGAAAACCCCCGGGCCTTTTGCATCTGGGGAAGGGATTCTTCCGTCTGGGCTATTTCCACTCACACCTGAGCCGCGCGGACCATCTGGGGCTAAGAAAACCCCCGGGCCTTTTGCATCTGGGGAAGGGATTCTTCCATCTGGGCTATTTCCACTCACACCTGAGCCGCGCGGACCATTTAGGGCTGAGAAAAGCCCCGGGCCTTTTGCATCTGGGGAAGGGATTCTTCCGTCTGGGCTATTTCCACTCACACCTGAGGCGCGCGGACCATCTGGGGCTGAGAAAAGCCCCGGGCCTTTTGCATCTGGGGAAGGGATTCTTCCGTCTGGGCTATTTCCACTCACACCTGAGCCGCGCGGACCATCTAGGGCTGAGAAAAGCCCCGGGCCTTTTGCATCTGGGGAAGGGATTCTTCCGTCTGGGCTATTTCCACTCACACCTGAGCCGTGCGGACCATCTAGGGCTGAGAAAAGCCCCGGGCCTTTTGCATCTGGGGAAGGGATTCTTCCGTCTGGGCTATTTCCACTCACACCTGAGCCGCGCGGACCATCTAGGGCTGAGAAAAGCCCCGGGCCTTTTGCATCTGGGGAAGGGATTCTTCCGTCTGGGCTATTTCCACTCACACCTGAGCCGCGCGGACCATCTAGGGCTGAGAAAAGCCCCGGGCCTTTTGCATCTGGGGAAGGGATTCTTCCGTCTGGACTATTTCCACTCACACCTGAGCCGTGCGGACCATGTAGTGCTGAGAAAAGCCCCGGGCCTTTTGCATCTGGGGAAGGGATTCTTCCATCTGGGCTATTTCCACTCACACCTGAGCCGCGCGGACCATCTAGGGCTGAGAAATGCCCCGGGCCTTTTGCATCTGGGGAAGGGATTCTTCCGTCTGGGCTATTTCCACTCACACCTGAGCCGCGCGGACCATCTAGGGCTGAGAAATGCCCCGGGCCTTTTGCATCTGGGGAAGGGATTCTTCCGTCTGGGCTATTTCCACTCACACCTGAGCCGCGCAGACCGTCTAGGGCTGAGAAAAGCCCCGGGCCTTTTGCATCTGGGGAAGGGATTCTTCCGTCTGGGCTATTTCCACTCACACCTGAGCCACGCGGACCGTCTAGGGCTGAGAAAAGCCCCGGGCCTTTTGCATCTGGGGAAGGGATTCTTCCGTCTGGGCTATTTCCACTCACACCTGAGCCACGCGGACCGTCTAGGGCTGAGAAAAGCCCCGGGCCTTTTTCATGTGGGGAAGGGATTCTTCCGTCTGGGCTATTTCCACTCACACCTGAGCCGTGCGGACCATCTAGGGCTGAGAAAAGCCCCGGGCCTTTTGCATCTGGGGAAGGGATTCTTCCGTCTGGGCTATTTTCACTCACACCTGAGCCGCGCGGACCATCTAGGGCTGAGAAAAGCCCCGGGCCTTTTGCATCTGGGGAAGGGATTCTTCCGTCTGGGCTATTTCCACTCACACCTGAGCCACGCGGACCGTCTAGGGCTGAGAAAAGCCCCGGGCCTTTTGCATCTGGGGAAGGGATTCTTCCGTCTGGGCTATTTCCACTCACACCTGAGCCGCGCGGACCATCTGGGGCTAAGAAAACCCCCGGGCCTTTTGCATCTGGGGAAGGGATTCTTCCGTCTGGGCTATTTCCACTCACACCTGAGCCGCGCGGACCATTTAGGGCTGAGAAAAGCCCCGGGCCTTTTGCATCTGGGGAAGGGATTCTTCCGTCTGGGCTATTTCCACTCACACCTGAGGCGCGCGGACCATCTGGGGCTGAGAAAAGCCCCGGGCCTTTTGCATCTGGGGAAGGGATTCTTCCGTCTGGGCTATTTCCACTCACACCTGAGGCGCGCGGACCATCTAGGGCTGAGAAAAGCCCCGGGCCTTTTCCATCTGGGGAAGGGATTCTTCCGTCTGGGCTATTTCCACTCACACCTGAGCCGCGCGGACCATCTGGGGCTGAGAAAAGCCCCGGGCCTTTTGCATCTGGGGAAGGGATTCTTCCGTCTGGGCTATTTCCACTCACACCTGAGCCGTGCGGACCATCTAGGGCTGAGAAAAGCCCCGGGCCTTTTGCATCTGGGGAAGGGATTCTTCCGTCTGGGCTATTTCCACTCACACCTGAGCCGCGTGGACCATTTAGGGCTGAGAAAAGCCCCGGGCCTTTTGCATCTGGGGAAGGGATTCTTCCGTCTGGGCTATTTCCACTCACACCTGAGCCGCGCGGACCATATGGGGCTAAGAAAAGCCCCGGGCCTTTTGCATCTGGGGAAGGGATTCTTCCGTCTGGGCTATTTCCACTCACACCTGAGCCGCGCGGACCATCTAGGGCTGAGAAAAGCCCCGGGCCTTTTGCATCTGGGGAAGGGATTCTTCCGTCTGGGCTATTTCCACTCACACCTGAGCCGCGCGGACCATCTGGGGCTGAGAAAAGCCCCGGGCCTTTTGCATCTGGGGAAGGGATTCTTCCGTCTGGGCTATTTCCACTCACACCTGAGGCGCGCGGACCATCTGGGGCTGAGAAAAGCCCCGGGCCTTTTGCATCTGGGGAAGGGATTCTTCCGTCTGGGCTATTTCCACTCACACCTGAGGCACGCGGACCATCTAGGGCTGAGAAAAGCCCCGGGCCTTTTCCATCTGGGGAAGGGATTCTTCCGTCTGGGCTATTTCCACTCACACCTGAGCCGCGCGGACCATCTGGGGCTGAGAAAAGCCCCGGGCCTTTTGCATCTGGGGAAGGGATTCTTCCGTCTGGGCTATTTCCACTCACACCTGAGCCGTGCGGACCATCTAGGGCTGAGAAAAGCCCCGGGCTTTTTGCATCTGGGGAAGGGATTCTTCCGTCTGGGCTATTTCCACTCACACCTGAGCCGCGTGGACCATTTAGGGCTGAGAAAAGCCCCGGGCCTTTTGCATCTGGGGAAGGGATTCTTCCGTCTGGGCTATTTCCACTCATACCTGAGCCACGCGGACCATCTAGGGCTGAGAAAAGCCCCGGGCCTTTTGCATCTGGGGAAGGGATTCTTCCGTCTGGGCTATTTCCACTCACACCTGAGCCGCGCGGACCATCTAGGGCTGAGAAAAGCCCCGGGCCTTTTGCATCTGGGGAAGGGATTCTTCCGTCTGGGCTATTTCCACTCACACCTGAGCCGCGCGGACCATCTAGGGCTGAGAAATGCCCCGGGCCTTTTGCATCTGGGGAAGGGATTCTTCCGTCTGGGCTATTTCCACTCACACCTGAGCCGCGCGGACCATCTAGGGCTGAGAAAAGCCCCGGGCCTTTTGCATCTGGGGAAGGGATTCTTCCGTCTGGGCTATTTCCACTCACACCTGAGGCGCGCGGACCATCTGGGGCTGAGAAAAGCCCCGGGCCTTTTCCATCTGGGGAAGGGATTCTTCCGTCTGGGCTATTTCCACTCACACCTGAGCCGTGCGGACCATCTAGGGCTGAGAAAAGCCCCGGGCCTTTTGCATCTGGGGAAGGGATTCTTCCGTCTGGGCTATTTCCACTCACACCTGAGCCGCGTGGACCATTTAGGGCTGAGAAAAGCCCCGGGCCTTTTGCATCTGGGGAAGGGATTCTTCCGTCTGGGCTATTTCCACTCACACCTGAGCCACGCGGACCATCTAGGGCTGAGAAAAGCCCCGGGCCTTTTGCATCTGGGGAAGGGATTCTTCCGTCTGGGCTATTTCCACTCACACCTGAGCCGCGCGGACCATCTAGGGCTGAGAAAAGCCCCGGGCCTTTTGCATCTGGGGAAGGGATTCTTCCGTCTGGGCTATTTCCACTCACACCTGAGCCGCGCGGACCATCTAGGGCTGAGAAATGCCCCGGGCCTTTTGCATCTGGGGAAGGGATTCTTCCGTCTGGGCTATTTCCACTCACACCTGAGCCGCGCGGACCATCTAGGGCTGAGAAAAGCCCCGGGCCTTTTCCATCTGGGGAAGGGATTCTTCCGTCTGGGCTATTTCCACTCACACCTGAGGCGCGCGGACCATCTGGGGCTGAGAAAAGCCCCGGGCCTTTTCCATCTGGGGAAGGGATTCTTCCGTCTGGGCTATTTCCACTCACACCTGAGCCGTGCGGACCATCTAGGGCTGAGAAAAGCCCCGGGCCTTTTGCATCTGGGGAAGGGATTCTTCCGTCTGGGCTATTTCCACTCACACCTGAGCCGCGTGGACCATTTAGGGCTGAGAAAAGCCCCGGGCCTTTTGCATCTGGGGAAGGGATTCTTCCGTCTGGGCTATTTCCACTCATACCTGAGCCACGCGGACCATCTAGGGCTGAGAAAAGCCCCGGGCCTTTTGCATCTGGGGAAGGGATTCTTCCGTCTGGGCTATTTCCACTCACACCTCAGCCGCGCGGACCATCTAGGGCTGAGAAAAGCCCCGGGCCTTTTGCATCTGGGGAAGGGATTCTTCCGTCTGGGCTATTTCCACTCACACCTGAGCCGCGCGGACCATCTAGGGCTGAGAAAAGCCCCGGGCCTTTTGCATCTGGGGAAGGGATTCTTCCGTCTGGGCTATTTCCACTCACACCTGAGCCGCGCGGACCATCTCGGGCTGAGAAAAGCCCCGGGCCTTTTGCATCTGGGGAAGGGATTCTTCCGTCTGGGCTATTTCCACTCACACCTGAGCCGCGCGGACCATCTAGGGCTGAGAAAAGCCCCGGGCCTTTTGCATCTGGGGAAGGGATTCTTCCGTCTGGGCTATTTCCACTCACACCTGAGCCGCGCGGACCATCTAGGGCTGAGAAATGCCCCGGGCCTTTTGCATCTGGGGAAGGGATTCTTCCGTCTGGGCTATTTCCACTCACACCTGAGCCGCGCGGACCGTCTAGGGCTGAGAAAAGCCCCGGGCCTTTTGCATCTGGGGAAGGGATTCTTCCGTCTGGGCTATTTCCACTCACACCTGAGCCGCGCGGACCGTCTAGGGCTGAGAAAAGCCCCGGGCCTTTTGCATCTGGGGAAGGGATTCTTCCGTCTGGGCTATTTCCACTCACACCTGAGCCGTGTGGACCGTCTAGGGCTGAGAAAAGCCCCGGGCCTTTTGCATCTGGGGAAGGGATTCTTCCGTCTGGGCTATTTCCACTCACACCTGAGCCGTGTGGACCGTCTAGGGCTGACAAAAGCCCCGGGCCTTTTGCATCTGGGGAAGGGATTCTTCCGTCTGGGCTATTTCCACTCACACCTGAGCTGGTCAGAGCATCTGGGGCTGGGAAATCCCCATTGCTTTTTCCATTCATGGAAAAGTCTCCTGTGGCTGTGTTCTCACTTTTGTCCCCTGAGCTATGAAAAGTATTTTGGGTTGAGTATTTACCGTTGTCTTTTCCATTCGAGGAAGGTACACCTTTTCCTGGGTTTTCACTATTTCCACCTGAGATGGGGAGATATTTCCCTTTCTCTGTCATGGGCACTTTTTGTCCTGCCACAGAATCTCCAGAGACTGACCCTGTTCCCTTTCCAAATATCTCCATATCCATATCATTTCCAGATCCATTGGTGGCCTGGCCATTCTTACTAGAAGTTGCATGACCTCCCTCATTTGCTACACTGTTGTCTCCCTCTTCATTCCCTTTTGCCAGATGGGGTCCATTACTTCCTCCCTCTGACCCAGGTCTGAGCTCCATCTTCCCATCCGAGTGCTCAATGACTTCACTTCCTGCCTTAGTCGTACTGGTGAACTCCCATTTCCCACCTTCCCACCTTTGCTGTTCCTTTCTTTGAGGAAGACCCTCCAGCATTTGGGGCTTCAACTCATGACCAGACCCAGTTTTCGCCTGTTTCCTAGTCTTGATCCTGACTGTTTGTCCCTCTGATGAGTTTGTAAGCTCCCTGTTTTCTGGTGTATTCACCAGGCTTCCTTGTGCCACATTACGCTCAGAATCACCTGGTCCCGAACTGGTGAGTGGTTTAGCAAACACATGGAAATTGCTGGCTACTGTTGTGGAGATGATTAAGAAACAGAGTGGGGACATTTTCAGTTTGGACACCTGTGGAGAGGGGAAAGTATTTCTTTTTTCAGTTAACAGCCTATGCATAGAGTAGAGTTTTATAAGAATCCTGACCCTTATCTTTGGGCCCCCCACCAAGGTTCCATGTTTTGAGAGATGCTGAAATGTTCTGTGAAGGAGGAGGTGCTGTGCACCAGGAATTGCTGAGTTCAACTCTCACCTGAACCCTGAACTCATGATGGGTCCTTTGATCCTAGGCTCAACCCCCAACCCATTTACCGTATCATGATAATAAGACTCGTCCCCCTTGCACAAGTCTTGGGATCATAGAATCATAGAATCATAGAATAGCAGAGTTGGAAGGGGCCTACAAGGCCATCGAGTCCAACCCCCTGCTCAAGGCAGGAATCCACCCTAAAGCATCCCTGACAGGTGGTTGTCCAGCTGCCTCTTGAAGGCCTCTAGTGTGGGAGAGCCCACAGCCTCCCTAGGGGACAGATCCCATTGTCGTACTGCTCTAACAGTCAGAAAGTTTTTCCTGATGTCCAGCTGGAATTTGGCTTCCTTTAACTTGAGCCCGTTATTCCTTGTCTTGCACTCTGTGAGGATCGAGAAGAGATCCTGGCCCTCCCCTGGGTGACAACCTTTTAAGTATTTGAAGAGTGCTATTATGTTTCCCTTCAATCTTCTCTTCTCCAGGCTAAACATGCCCAGTTCATTCAGTCTCTCTTCATAGGGCTTTGTATCCAGATCCCTGATCATCCTGGTTGCCCTCCTCTGAACACGCTCCAGCTTGTCTGTGTCCTTCTTGAATTGTGGAGCCCAGAACTGGACGCAATACTCTAGATGAGGCCTAACCAGGGCCGAATAGAGAGGAACCAGTACCTCACGTGATTTGGAAGCTATACTTCTATTAATGCAACCCAAAATAGCATTTGCCTTTCTTGCAGCCATATCGCACTGTTGGCTCATATTCAGCTTGCGATCTACAACATGGTGCTATATAAATAATAATAATAATAATAATAATAATAATAATAATAATAATAATAATAATAATAATTTGTATTATTGCTGAGCCAAGTATCCCCCATCTTGTAACTCTGCATTTTGTTTTCTATTTCCTAAATGTAGAACTTGGCATTCATCCCTATTAAATTTCATCCTGTTGTTTTCAGCCCAGCACTCCAGCCTATCAAGATCACTTTGAAGTTTGTTTCTGTCTTCCAGGGTATTAGCTATCCCACCCAATTTGGTGTCATCTGCAAATTTGATAAGCGTTCCCTGCACCTCCTTGTCCAAATCAGATAATTTCTGGGACATGGTTGGAAGAAACACGCAACCATTAAAGATGATTAATCGCTTACTTCCTGTTATGACTTTCTCTCAATAGGGATGTCGTGAGCTTTTGCGCTGGAGATCAGGCCTGATGGATTCCCCCACATCCGCTCACCTGGACCCCACTCAATGAGCTATGGGGTGAGCACAGGCCTGCTTGTAAATGTCCTGGGGCTTGTCACACTCCCGACAAACCTGCCTGCCCCGTACTGGGTCACCATTGTTGTACAAAATGGTGCCTCAGAAATTTCCACAAATGTCATGTTGCGTAATGGCAGCCATAAAGCTGCCGTTACATGCCTGTAATGTTGCATAAATGAACACTTTATGGCTGCCACTGCACAACATGACCTTCCTGGAAAAGCCTGAGCTGCCATTTTACACCCTATTAACACCCTGGCCGATGGAGGCCTGCCAACCCCTAGAGAGGACTTATCTTTGCAGAAGCCATGCTGATTATTTTTCCTGATTCCAGTTATTGCGGCCTGATGATGTGGACAAGGTGCTTGCAGCAATGCAACCAACCACTTGCCCTCTCGAGGCAAGCAAGCTGAGGGGTTTGACTGGGCGAGTCCAGGGGGTGATAAATGCCTCACTCAGGGAAGGGGTGGTCTCTGCTGTCCTCAAGGAGGCAGTAGTGCGACCACTCCTGAAGAAGCCCACCCTGGACCAGATAGTACTAGACAACTACCGCCCAGTCACAAACACCCCTTTTTTTAGGGAAGGTACTTGAGAGGTTTGTGGCAAAGCAACTGCAGGCGCTCTTGGAGGATACTGATTATCTAGATCCATTCCAGTCTGGGTTCCGATCTGGTTATGGGACTGAATCAGCCTTGGTCTCCCTGATGGATGACCTTTATCGAGAGAGGGACGGGGAATGCAACCCTGTGAATCCTGCTCGATCTCTCATCGGCTTTTGATACCATCGACCATGGTATCCTCCTGGACTGACTCCGTGGGATGGGCATTGGAGGCACTGCGTTACAGTGGTTATGGTCCTACCTACGGGGCCATTTTCAGAGAGTAGCATTGGGTCCTCGGCCCCTTGGCAATGGAGCTATGGGGTGCCGCAGGGCACCATCTTGTCCCCAGTGTTATTTAACAGCTATATGAAGCCACTGGGAGCAGTCATTAGGGGATTTGGAGCTAAATGCCATCAATTTTTTATATTGTTAGTTTTACTCTCCCCTGTGCCTGTTTGGTGCATTCTCTTCCCCTCCTTATTGTTTTATTATGATTTTATTAGATTGTAAGCCTATGCGGCAGGGTCTTGCTATTTATTGTTTTACTCTGTACAGCACCATGTACATTGATGGTGCTATATAAATAATAATAATAATAATAATAATAATAATAATAATAATAATAATAATAATAATATGCTGATGACACACAGCTCTATCTCCCTGTGACAACTGAATCAGGAGAGGCTGTGCAGGTCCTGGACCAGTGCCTAGACTCAGTAATGGGATGGATGAGAGCCAGTAAACTGAAACTGAATCCTGACAAGATGGAGGCCCTGTGGGTGAGTGGTTCCCGAGTCTGGGAGTTAGTCTCATTGCCTGTTCTGGATGGGACAGGTTCGTAGTTTAGATCCATCTCTGTCGCTGGAGGCTCAAGTGACCGCGGCGGCTCGGAGTGCCTTTTACCAGCTTCGGCTGGTTTGGCAGCTACGGCCTCTCCTGGACAGGGATAGCTTGGCCATGATGGTAAGGCATTGGTAACCTCAAGATTGGATTACTGCAATGTGCTGTACATGGGGCTGCCCTTGAAGCTGCTCTGGATGCTGGAGTTAGTGCAGAATGCTGCAGGTCGGCTGTTGTCTGGTGCTGCCCATTTCCAGCAGCCAGTGAGGGAACTGCACTGGCTGCCAATTGGCTACCGGGCCAGGTTTAAGGTTCTTGCACTTGTGTACAAAGCCGTAAACAACTTGGCACCAGGATACCTGAGAGAGCGCCTTCTCCCCTACCAACCTGCCCGGTCACTGAGGTCATCCGAGGGCCTGCTCCTGGTGGTTCCACCTAGATCCATCCTCCGATTGGAATCCACCAGGGGAAGAGCCTTCGGCGTGGTGGCCCCCTCCTGTGGAATTCCCTGCCTCTGGAGGTCAGGCAGGTGCCAGCTTTATGTTCCTTTCAGCGCCTTCTGAAAACATCATTATTCCAGGAAGCCTTTCCTTAATGACCAGCCATGATTCATGTACATTTTGCTTCTTTTAAAATCTATTTTAAAGTGTTTTATTCTGTTTTTATTTTATTTTATCTTGTACACCACTCAAAAATTTTGTAAATAAATAAATAAATAAATGCTTCTACATACTTACTAATTTTATCTTTCATCATGTTTTCAACCAGTTGACCCAGAACAGATGTTAAGCTCACCAGCCTGTAATTTCCTTTTTTAAAGTCGGTGTTAGATTGGCCATCTTCCAGCCCTCTGGTAGGGAGGCTGAGCATAGGGACACGTCAAGGATGCTTTAGGGTGGATTCCTGCACTGAGCAGGGGGTTGGACTCGATGGCCTTACAGGCCCCTTCCAACCTGACTATTCTATGATTCTATGTTGCATGTTTTTGTTAGATTAGCAATTTCACATTTGAGTTTAAGAACTCTAGGCTGGATACCATCAGGGCCCAGTGATTTATTTACTTTCAAATTGTCAATAAGGTTGACAACTTCATCTTTTGTCATCATTATTTGCCTCAGTCCCTCAGCCTGCATGCTGAACTAGAACAATACAGTTGTCACCAAAGCAGACTTTGAGCATAGCCCTTCATAAGGAAGAAAAGTATATTATTCTATCTTCCATTGCTGGAGAATTGGGTTGGGCCAATCCACCATAATCCACATGGATTTTGCGCCATCGTAAAGTTGTTTTGCTCTGTTGAAAATGTAAACATGGAAGAAACTTTTGCTCTGCAAATACACCACTCCAATAGCTTTACCAGCTAGCAAACATTAAAATTCAGGGCAAATTCTTGACATTTCTAGCAAGATGGGCTAGTTTAGGGCTAGTTTTTGTGGCTTATCTCAGTCTGAAGCAGGAAAAAGCTAGCATGAATTGGCTTCTGGCCAAATGAGCTTATTATTATTATTATTATTATTATTATTATTATTATTATTATTATTATTATTATTATGATGTTATTTATATAGCAGCATCAATGTACATGGTGCTGTACAGAGTAAAACAATAAAATAGCAAGACCCTGCCGCATAGGCTTACAATCTAATAAAATCATACTAAAACAATAAGGAGGGGAAGAGGATGCACCAAACAGGCACAGGGTAGAGTAAAACTAACAATATAAAAGTCAGAGCAAAATCAAGTTTTAAAAGCTTTAGGAAAGAGAAAAGTTTTTAGCTGAGCTTTAAAAGCTGTGAGTGAACTTGTAGTTCTCAAATGTTCTGGAAGAGTGTTCCAGGCGTAAGGGGCAGCAGAAGAAAATGGACGAAGCTAAGCAAGGGAAGGAGAGACCCTTGGGCAGGTGAGAAACATAGCATCAGAGGAGCGAAGAGCACGAGCGGGGCAATAGTGTGAGATGAGAGAGGAGAGATAGGAAGGAGCTAGACCGTGAAAAGCTTTGAAGGTCAACAGGAGAAGTTTTTATTGGATTCTGAAGTGAATTGGAAGCCAATGAAGAGATTTCAGAAGTGGAGTAACATGGTCAGAGCGGCGAGCCAAGAAGATGATCTTAGCAGCAGAGTGGTGAACAGAAACCAACGGACTGATGTGAGAAGAGGGAAGGCCAATGAGAAGAAGGTTGCAGTAGTCCAACCGAGAAATAACCAATGCATGAACAAGAGTCTTGGCAGAAGAGACAGACAAAAATGATCGAATCCTGGCAATATTATACAGGAAAAAACGACAGGATTTAGCTACAGCCTCAATATGAGGAATAAAGGAGAGCGAGGAATCAAATATAAAGCCAAGACTACGAGCTTCCTTGACAGGAGTAAGTGTAACATCATTGACAGTAAGAGAGAATGAGAGACCCCATGGTAACTTATGGAGCTTGAAAGTAAATCGCTGATCTTATGAGAAAAATATGCAACATGTCCCTAAGAATATGATAGCACTCTTCAAATACTTAAAAGGTTGTCACACAGAGGAGGGCCAGGATCTCTTCTTGATCCTCCCAGAGTGCAGGACACAGAATAACAGACTAAAGTTAAAGGAAGCCAGATTCCAGCTGGACATCAGGAAAAACTTCCTGACTGTTAGAGCAGTATGACAATGGAACCAGTGACCTAGGGAGGTTGTGGGCTCTCCCACACTAGAGGCCTTCAAGAGGCAGCTGGACTACCATCTGTCAGGGATGCTTTTGGGTGGATTCCTGCATTGAGCAGGGGGTTGGACTCGATGGCCTTGTAGGCCCCTTCCAACGCTGCTATTCTGTGATTCTATGATTCTATGACTGGAAAGGTCGACCTTGTTCCCTTTGCCACAACCAAATATTTCAAAAGGGATTGGGGCTTGATCCAGAAAGTTACAAGCCCCTTAACTTGGTGTATGTTCTGGGCAAAGTAGTGGAAAGCATTATTAAAGATAAAATTATCAAGCAAATAGAAGGTCTTGCTGAAGAGCAGTCAACATGGCTTCTGGAAAGGTAAATCCTGTCTTGCTAAACCTTTAGAGTTCTTTCAACAAGCATGTGGTGGGTGTCGGTTATCTGGTGCATATTGTATAACTGGATTTTCAGAATGCCATTGACAAATCTCTACCTTAAGGTTCCTGCGTAAACTTAGCAGTAATGGGTTAATAAGAGAGATCTTCCCATGGAAGATCTGGTAATTGGTTAAAGGACAAGTAATCTGGTAATTGGTTAAAGGACAAGAAGCAGAGTGTAGGAATAGACATTAGAGGATGAAGAATATGTGTTGATATTGGTGTATTTAAACTTGTTCATTAATGATCTGGAGATAGCAGTGAGGCGCATGAAAATTTGTATACAAATGCGTAGTTAAATATGTATTTTTGACTGGATTTTCTCACAAAATACACACTTGTAAACATATTCTATCTGAAGATATGCATTTGTAAACATAGTTTACCCTAAAATACACATTTCAAAACTTATTACAGTGTGTTTCTTGAGCTGAGAAAGCATCACAGAATTTGGAGAAGGGTGAAATCCAAAGAATCAGGCCAGTTCATGTCAAATTTGGCAAGACATGCGTTCCTCGGTCATCCCTACCTATCAGTCATGATGGCTATGTGCTCCTCCAGAATCAGGGTGCTCTGATAGGCCTTTGGTCTGATCCAGCTGGGCTCTTTTCATGAATGCTCTGCTTCATGCTCTGTTGGGCTTCCCAGAAGCATTTGTTTGACCACTGCTGGAGCAGGTGGACTTTGGGAGTATCCCAGCAGGGCTCTTCTTACGTTCTTACAGACCAAAAATTTGGCAGCCCCACCATGCATGTCCTTTCCCCGTTTTCCCCTAGCATCTGGTTCTCCTGAAGGGCTGTGTGGCCTCACCATTGCAGAAAATGGCAACTAATATGATCAAGGGACTGGAGGTTACGGCATCTTGGACGGCTTAGCCTAGAGAAAAGGCGAGGGATGGGAGACATGATATTCACTGCTCTGTCTCAGGCAGCAGAATGTCTTGAATAAACTAGGGTGACCATATGGAATGGAGGACAGGGGCTCCTGTGTCTTTAACAGTTGTGTTGAAAAGGGAATTTCAGTAGGTGACATTTGTATGCATGCAGCACCTGGTGAAGTTCCCTCTTCATCACAACAGTTAAAGCTTCAGGAGGCCTGGTCTCTTTTGTAGCGTGCAGGGCTCCTGCAGCTTTAACTGTTGTGATGAAGAGGGAATTTCACTGGGTGCTGCATGCACGCAAATGACACCTGCTGAAATTGCCTTTTCAAAAGATACAGGAGCCCTGTCCTCCTTTCCATATGGTCACTCTAACTTTTTCTTCTTCTCATGAATCTACTGCTAATCAATTCCATGAAAAAGAACCCTTCTTTCTCTCTTACCATCCGCCATTTTGTAAACCTCCATCAAGCCTCCCCCCTCTGTAAATTGAAATGCGGGGGAAGGGATCTATCTCTGCAATGCACTCTATTTTTGATGTTTGATGCTTGGCCAAGCTTTTAGGGGTTCAAACTGTCGTCCTGCCTCTGTGGATTTCTGTCTTAGTAATTGTACCTCTGCAGTATAAGTTCTAACGTAGAACTTCAGGAGAGCAAGAAAGGTTGAGAGAGAGAGAGAGAGAGAGAGAGAGAGCTCATTGGTAATATAATTAATCTTACCCCCATGCTTTCTGCTCTTCGTCAAGAGTTTCAGAACCACATTCTCTTCCTTCTGCTCCACAGGTCAGTAGAATACGTAGCCCTTATTCTCGCTATAAATGTTCACCTGGCCTCTTATGTAATGTAAGGGAGATTAACATGAGTGACAGATGCCAAATCCACCTTCTGGGAGGTACCACATCACACACTCTTCCTGAAGTCATTGATCCATACCTTAACAATGGATCTGTGCAATGTATGGTTGGGGCCATTGGCATTTCCTTATTCCTCATAGCAAAAGGATGTTGATGGGATTTTATTTATTTATTTATTTATTTAATTTCTATACCACTCAATAGCCAAAACTCTCTGGGTGGTTCATAAAAATTCACAAAATAAAAGGCAGCATAAAAAGAATCATAGCCCAAAGTTGGAAAATGGCAGAAATTCTAACACTGAAATCCTGGTAAATGGAATGATCGGGTGGTATACAAATGTAAATAATAATAATAATAATAATAATAATAATAATAATAATAATAATGGCAAATAGCCATGGCAGAACAATTGCCATATTCACTGAAACTAGCTGAAGGCAAAGTCAAAACATCTGACTTTTGTAAAATATGCCCGGGCTTTATTCTATATATGGCTCACAGACACACACACGCAGCAGTATTTGTCAAAACAATTCTTCAGATTATGGAAAAAAGAGACTAAACATAAATTTGACATACAGAAGAATTATAAAGAAAACTTCAAGGCAGACCATGGATTCCACGTATGTCTTGGACTGTAGAGTAATAGTGAAAAAAATTGACTAGAGCTTTTTTTGCATTTCTCCCCCTTAAACCCTTTTCCTAGTTTGCAAAGGAGAATCTTAGGAGCACTGCATGGGAGCGCTTCACAGTCAAAGCAGGTTATAAGCTGGAAAACTTTGGAGTCCTTTGCACGCAATTCGCAGTGATTGCACAGTATAATGCTGGTGTGATGAAGCTAGTAGTATATGGAGAAAGTGGATAGGGAGACATTCTCCCTATACTAGAATCCAGTATTATCATCACCCAGTATTACAACCCATTTCAGGACTGATAAAAGTGGAATTCGCTACCACAAGGTGTAGGGATGGCCACTAATTTGGATGTCTGTTCGCTGCCTTCTGTATCTGAGGCCGTACTCCAATGTACAGCAGTTGCTGGATACCATGGGCAGGAGGCTGTTGTTTTACTCTTATTATGCTTGTGGGTTTCCCACAGGTAGCTGGTTGATCACTACAAAGAGGATCCCAGACTAGATGGACCCTTGGTCTGATCCAGCATGGCGCTTCCATTGTTCTTCAATCTCTGCTTCCTGGGATGCTCTAGGAATGAGGTTCCTGCTTTGTGATAAGGAACATAGAACCTATTCCTAGAGAGCTTGGAGGTGGCAGCAGATGCTCAGGGTTTGGGGGCCATCAGACAGGGCTTGGGGGTTGCACCTTTTGCACCTCTGCTCTAAGGCCAGCTTGGATTGAAAGAACCTGAGAGAGTTGTCTTTTGCAGCACTGCTGCCTGAGAGATGGGCCTAATCCACACCAAGTTGGTTATTGCACTATGAAAGCAGTGTATAAAAGGCAGGATCTACACGACTGCTTTATAGCAATATTGAAGTACGCTGACAACTGTTGGGGCCCACTGACACATACTTTATACCACTTTCATACCACTTTCATAGTGCCATATCCTGCTTGGTGTAGATTAGGCTCAGTAAACCAAAACTGAGCCAGATGAGCTATTGGGCTGATTCAGGATGAGGTAGCTTCCTGTTTATCTGGCTGTCCCACTCATCTACCCCTGCAGAGAGCAATGAATGGAATCCAACTCTATATGGAAACCGAGAAGATTCTTTCATACCAATGACGATGGTGATGAGTGGAAAAGGGAGGACCAAATCCTTCCGGGTCATTGACCTACAGTGTGTATCCCAGGGCAAAATTCCTCCCTGATGCCAAACATGGTAATCCGCCTCATCCATAGAGCAAAACCCACCTATTGAATAACTCCAAAGCAAATTGTATTGGGTGTGACTCCACTCTGGCCACTTTAAGTCTGCCACTCTATGTATATTTACTGGGGATTAAGTACCATTGACTTCAGTAGGGTTTACTTTTGATTAAACACTGGCTAGGATTGTGCTGTATGGTTTCCTTTGAAGAAACCACCAAGATTTCCAATATCTTCTAGTAATTTGTGCAAATGACGTGTCTAATTTATCGTGGTAATTGCTTACCCAAAAAATATAGCAGAGTGCGAATAGCAGCAGCAGCATGGAGCTGGAAATGGTTTCAGCTTGGAGTTAAGAACAAAAAGAAGCACTCACGGTCTTTTGGTCAGTAAGAAACTTTACTGACACTAAATAAATTACTTACAGAATAAATGGTCATATATACAGTCCTTTCACCAACAGTACAGCAACAATACATAAGCAGTAAGATCACATCAGCAGTCTGATAATGTCAGCAGTAATTGCAGCAGCAGTAAGAAGCCTTACAACATGGACTTCTTAAATACATTTTTCTCCTTGGCCCAATTAACCAATAGTCTCTTCATCTTGTACATCTCGTACCGCACGTAGGCCAGGGAAGAATCTGCTTCATACTGGACTTCTCCTGGCAGAGACAATCTGGCCAAGGACATCTTTTTAACTCTTTAGAGTCCTTTTCCTTCTGTGGGTAAAAACCTAACCCCAACACCCTTTCAACCTAACCCCTAGCCACGTCCTACTTTGGGCAAATATCCAACTCTTGGGAGTCATGTCAGAATAACAAGGATAAATGACACATCAAAGAGAGAATCCCCTTCAGCTCTGCCTGCCACCTCTGGCTACTTTCTGGAAGCATCGATAGAGACATTCAGGTTGCATCAACCAGAAACTGGATATGGGATATATATTTTTCTTTACAATGGATACATTTCATTAAGTCCATGAGCTCGAACCAGTTGGTGCAAAACAACCATAGTAAGAAGCCAAAATATTCAGGTAATTGGTGATTTAATCCAACAGGAATATTAGTTTCCCCCCCCCCCCAGTTTTCTGCTGAGTTGGGAGTATTCATGCTATAGAAATTGAAATGAATTTGATAGGTAAGCACCAGAACCTTAAATTGTGCCCATATCAGGCTGGTGTCATGCGTGCACAAAGTGTGCAAAGAGAGCCGTCTGGCTATTGCATTTCCCACTAGCTGCAGCCCCCTTTAGCACATGATCATCGTGATCACTGTGGCCCAAAAATCTACCTTCTCCAGGCAGGAGAACAATTGGCACACTGGTCAAATCTGGGTAAAAACATACTCATCAGGTATTGATTGGTTTTTGGATACATGAGGAATTGTAGATAGACGTCCTTCAGAAGAGTTCCATGCTCAGTTCATCCATCAGAAGACAACAGAAGAGGTGACTTTAAGCCTAATAAGCCCAACCTATTTGGTAGGCATGTGCTCCGCTCCGATTAGGAGCGGAGAAGCAGTAGCGGATTGGCCTGCTCCGCCTTACCCAGAGGCGGAGTAGAAGCGGACCGCGGACCCCTAGAAGCAAGGCGAAGAGAAGCGACCATTTTTCGGAGCTCCTAGTTCAGGCGGAGCACTCCGATCGCCATCTTGAAAACATTTCGCCCGTAGGATTGCATTGCGGGAAATAATCGCGGATAACTGGGTTGTTTTTGAAGCTATCATTCTGGAAATTCTTGTGCTCAGAGAGTCGTGGATGGGGGTCATTTTGAGACTACTCTCACCTCTCTGCGTCGTGCGGGTCGCGTGCTAGAATTTTTTACAAATCGGGTAAACAAACGGACAGCGCGGGTCAAACGGTGGTTTTCACCCATAGGATTGCATTGAGGAAAACAATCGGGGATAACTGGGTTGATTTTTAAGCTATCATTCTGAAAATTCTTGTGCACAGAGAGTCGTGGATGGGGGTCATTTTGAGACTACTCTCACCTCTCTGCGTCGTGCGGGTCGTGCGCTAGAATTTTTTTAAAAATCGGCGGGAAAAATACCTTTCTCAAAGGGCTGAGGGGCAGAGTCAGCTCCCGGTCATGATCACATGATCCCAAAGTTAGAGGAGGGCATAGGCAAAACGGGTAACTTGGGATTCTGGGAAACTTCTCTTTCTTAATCTGAACGGACTTTTCCCAGTGTTTTTTAACACAGTAGCCCCACCAAATGCACAAACACAACCTGAAATCATATACTAAGCCAAGAATAAGAGATAGAAACACAGCACTGCTACCCACCCTAACTTTGGGGAACAACTGAAAAGATGTGGCGCAAGGGGATGAGCTCCCCTAGGGCATCTCATCGTGGACGTGCCCCCACTCTCTCCTGCACTGGAAGGCCATCAGAGCCTTCCAAAGAGAGTAACCCGGTGGAGCAATGCCTATCATGAGTCGAAGTGAGCGTTCTACTTCTCTCTTAGTGGTGGAGCGATGCCTATTATGAGTTGAAGTGAGCATTTACTTCTTAGAGCTGTTGGTGAAGCAATGGCTTTCTTGAGCTGAACTGGCAGCTGCTTCCCCCTCCCCCGGGCACGTCCCCCTATTGCTGGTAAAAGACAGATATAGCCTTTTTAAAAAAGTTCTTCTTGCTGTTTATTCAGCAACACTGCTGCTTTTAATTCCACCCCTCCTTCATTTATTTATTTGTTTATTTATTCCATTTTATATGCATTACTGGCTTATCCTTGGCTCACTTCCTTATGCCCCCAGAAATGCCAGCTGCATGCCTGCCTGCCTTCCCTCCCTCCTCCCCTGCCCACCTCGCAGGGATGTTGTGTGTGTGTGGCTTTGACTCAGGGGAGAAGTCCTTCCTGCGCTCACTTGGAGTTTTGGAAGTTCCAAATTTTGCAGGTTTAAGCCCCGCCAAAAAACAGGGGATGATGGGACTGCCTTGAGTCTCGGCGTGCGTATGTATCCCTGGATAAGCTTTCATGGTGGTGAGTTTGAGGGTTTTTTTTAACGTGCAAAATTGACGGAGCTATGGAAAGGGGTGTTGGTTTTTCATAAATTCCCCAAAAATCAGGGGATGATGGGACTGCCTTGAGTCTCGGCGTGCGTATGTATCCCTGGATAAGCTTTCATGGTGGCGTGTTTGAGGTTTCTAACGTGCAAATTGACGGAGCTATGGAAAGGGGTGTGAATGGGGTGCCCGATTTTCAAAAATTCCCCAAAAATCAGGGGATGATGGGATTGCCTTGAAACTTGGCGTCCATGTGGACACATGGATAAGCTTTCATGGTGGTGAGTTTGAGGTTTCTAACATGCAAATTGACAGAGCTATGGAAAGGAGTGTGAATGGGGTGCCCGATTTTCAAAAATTCCCCCAAAATCAGGAGATGATGGGATTCCCTTGAAACTTGGCGTGCGTGTGTATACCCCCATGAGGTGTCATGGTGCCAAATGTGAGGTTTCTAACTTGAACAGAAAAAAAGTTGTATAATTTTTTAGCTTTCAATGCAACCCTATGGGGGGAAAAAACGGAGCTTCGATCCAGATCCGGAGCTCCGAGCGGAGTGGAGCGGAAGTGGGCGGAGTGGGGGCGGGGCGAAGTGGCCCGCTCTGAAAATCGCAGATCTGCAAGTGAAGCGGAGCGGGGGGTCCGTGCACACCCCTAAAAGAAAGGGCTAATATTAGTAGGCACCAGGCAATCCTCTCTGGGGAGGGTATTCCTCCATCAAGGGGCCCCTGGCCAAAAGATTCTGTCTCTGGGGGTCACGAGCCATATCTCTTCGGTGGTGGTACTCAGACAGGAGCCTCAGCTGTTAGCCTCAGAAGCACTTGAATTGGTCCCCGACATGGATTGAGAGTCGATGCTGATGGCAACACAGGGCCTTGCTAGACGAGGCTTTAGCCCAGTGCAAGGCCTGGGCTCATCCCTGTGCGTCCAGATGACGCACAGGGTATCCTGGCAGGGGTCAACCCTCCCTGGGCCCGGGGTAACCGGCACTTCTTTTAGGGTCTTGCCTTGCCGTCCTGCTTGGGGATGCCCTGGAAGGTGCCTACGGTTGGCAACAGAGCGCCAGATGGAGCGTGGCTCCGTTCCAGCGTCAAGGCTCTCCTGATGTTCTTCGCTTTGACAGAAAGAGGCTGCTCTTGGCTTTTCTTTGGAGGCTTGCAAGAGGAAGGAAAAACAAGCACCCGTTCCACCTGCAGATTCCAGCAAAGCCAGGTTTGCGTTGAGAAGCATTGATGTGACGCCCGTACGAACTACTGTGATTCCCTTTGTGTATTGTTCCATAGAAAAGAAGTCGATAATAGTGACAGCGGAAACTCAACGCAGAACAAGGAGACAAAGGGACAAGTGTTTTCCTCCTCGCCTGCCCAATTTCTTTGCTTCATTATGAAAGCATATCAGTGTTTGCATTAATTCTCAAGTGCTTTTCAAGACAATGAAGAGTATTATCTATCTCTGTACACAGCAAAAGCCCACAATGCCTAAAAGGATCTCTCTCTCCCCTCCACTCTCTCAATGCTGGATCTAGGTTATTGGGGGGGGGGGTTGGCAAGACGCCTTCAATGGAGCCCCTCCCTCACTGAATCTACCTCTTCACTCTTGCTCCTCATTGTCTTTTTCACAATTGCTGCCACTTGCTTGCTTGACAAGCAGAGAGCGGGGGCTTGTCCAGACGGCTTCTTTACCCCGACATAAATGCGCAGATTTGCGTTTCAGGACACATGACGCACCTGCCCATTCGCCGCAGCGCCGGGTTTTTAATGCGATGATGCGCATATTCGTAGTTGCAAATTACTACGACTTTTGGATCAATGTCCGAATTTGCACCGCATTAGAATTATGTGTCCTTGGGGGAGTTAAATTGCATTTTGACATGTGGGCGTAACTTTGCGGACAGGACAAAGTGATTTGGCCGATTTCCCACGTTCCCTCCTATCGCGTCTTCTGGCGACCTCTTTCCTTCCCCTCCCCCCCATTTTCATGTTGATGGAGCTTTAAAATTAAAACAAAGAGGGGAGGACGCCGGTGCCACGACACAGGCTCTGAACACCAGACCCGGCCGAGGCTACTCCCTGCTCAAGCCAAGCACCACCGCTTGATACGCCTGAGGCGAGGGATAAAACCCACCTTCCTCTAAACTATGTGGAGAAAGGGGTTTAAAATGGAGAATGGATTTTAATATATATAATAATGCGCTGTGAGTTATATCTGCTTAGGTGAATGATTGTCAGAGTGGGTGTTAAATGTGTAAACTTAAGATGATAAATGCCAAACAGACACGTGGGATTTTTGTGGTAGTTTAAAAACAAAACACTCAAAATATATTTTTAAAAGTTCACAAGCTTTGTTTCAAATAACAACATTTAAAAACCTTTTTGAAACCTTTCATACAATCCTGTCACTCATTCACATACGCGCTTTCCTTTTTCTCACACAATCACTCTTGAACTTTCTTTATTCTCAGTATTGATTAATATACATCCACTACGTGCACATTACACTCTAAAGACACTACTCTTTACAATGACCCTCAAACTCTCCAGACCTGAACACAGAGAGCACTAAAGACTCTAAGAGAACCTAACAAGTCTCCCCGAAAAGCTCTCTCTATCCCCTCAGTCATTCCCTTATATATCACTCCCCCCCTCCCAAGACATTCTAACTCCACCCACTCAGGCCTTCTAAAAACCACAGACTTACAAACTCCAGACATATATTTGGAATTGACTTGTGGGGTGTAACGCCACATATTCCCCCCCTTTTTTAAAAAACCCGAGTATGGGGCTGGTTTAATACCTGGACCTGTACATAGGGTTTGGGGAAATAAAATGGTTAAACATCTATACATAACAATTAATAGTAATAACAATATATATTAGGCATGTGCTCCGCTCCGATTAGAATCGGAGAATCAGAAGCGAATTGGCCTGCTCCGCCTTGCTCAGAGGCGGAGTAGAAGCGGACCAGGGACCCGTAGAAGCACGGCGAAGAGAAGCGGCCATACGCGGAGCACTTCTCTTTTCGCGGTGCGATCCGATCGCCATTTTGAAAAATTTCACCCATAGGATTGCATTGCAGAAAAGAATAGGGGATAACTGTGTTGTTTTTAAAGCGATCTTTCTGAAACTTCTTGTGCTTAGAGAGTCGTGGCTGGGGGTCATTTTGAACCTACTCTCAGCTCTCTGCACGGTGCGGTTCGCTTGCTAGAATTTTTGGAAAAATCAGGTAAAAAAAGCAGGGAAAGGTACCTTTTCGAAGTGCTGAGGGGCAGAGTCAACTCCCCGTCATGATCACATGATCACAAAGCTGGAGGAGGGGATAGGCAAAACGGGTAACTTGGGATCCTGGGAAACTTCTCTTTCTACTCTGACCGGACTTTTCCCAGTGTTTTTTAAAACAGTAGCCCCACCAAATGCACGAACACAACTTGAAATCTTATGCTAAGCAAATAAATAACAGATAGGAAACACAGCACTGCTACCCACCCTAACCTTGGTGAACAACTGAATAGATGTGGTGCAGGGCATGTGGACGTGCCCAGTGCACACACTCCTGCTCTCGGAGGGTCATCAGAGCCCTCCAAAGGTAAACCAGTGGAGAAGCAATGCCTATCATGAGTTGAAGTGGCAGATCGCTTCTCAAAGAATGGTCCCTAGACAGGGACAGTCAAATTGGCACAATTCCCCCTCCCCCTGGGCACATCCACTTCCCTCTTACTGGTAAAAGACAGATAAAGCCTTTAAAAAAAATTCTTCCTGTTGTTTATTCAGTAACACTGCTGCTTTTAATTCCACCCCTCCTTTGTTTGTTTGTTTATTTATTTATTCATTTATTTATTTATTCCGTTTTATATTTACACCCCATAGCCCAAGCTCTCCTGGCTTTTCCTCTTCAGTGAAGTCAGGCAGGCTTTCATTGTGGTTCAGCTCCTTGTTGTTGTTATTATTATTGCTATTAATATTAATTAGTACTGCTATTAACATTATTATTTTGTTGTTTAGTAATGGCTGTGATCACAGTGCAGTCAATCAACTCTGAAGCAAGGATCACAAAGCTTTACTCTTATCCTCCTAGCCTCCTAGTAGTTATGGGATGCAAAAGAAAAGGCATCTCTCCGTGCTGCTCCCACCTCACAGGGATGGTTTGCATTACTGGCTTTGAAACTATCCTTGGCTCACTTCCTTGTGCCCCCAGAAATGTCTACTGCCTGCCTGCCTTCCCTCCCTCCTCCCCTGCCCGCCTCGCAGGGATGGTTGTGTCTTGCTTCCTGCGCTCACTTAGACTTTTGGAAGTTCCAAATCAATTTTTCAAGTGTGGAAGAAGATTCATATTTAGGTTTATCTCTACTCCCCAATTCATGGCATGTTGAGATTTCCTTTGAAATGGCCCCATTGAGATGTCTGGAGCTTTAAATCCCTGAGATACTGGGGTGTCCGATTTTCGTAAATTCCCCAAAAATCAGGGGATGATGGGATTGGCTTGAGTCTTGGCATGCATATGTATCCATGGATAAGCTATCATGGTGCCGAGTTTGAGGTTTCTAACATGCAAATTGACGGAGATATCGAAAAGGGTGTGAATTGGGGTTATGGGTGGTGCATTAGAGGTTAGAGCCCTGCCAAAAATCAGGGGAGGATGACATTTGCTTGAAACTTGGCATGAATGTGGATCTAGATGGCATCTGTGAGGGTGCCCACTTCCAATTTTTTTATCTGTCAAAATCATAGAATCATAGAATCATAGAATAGCAGAGTTGGAAGGGGCCTACAAGGCCATCGAGTCCAACCCCCTGCTCAATGCAGGAATCCACCCTAAAGCATCCCTGACAGATGCTTATCCAGCTGCCTCTTGAAGGCCTCTAGTGTGGGAGAGCCCACAACCTCCCTAGGTAACTGATTCCACCGTCGCACTGCTCTAACAGTCAGGAAGTTTTTCCTGATGTCCAGCTGGAATCTGGCTTCCTTTAACTTGAGCCCATTATTCCGTGTCCTGCACTCCGGGAGGATCGAGAAGAGATCCTGGCCTTCCTCTGTGTGACAACCTTTTAAGTATTTGAAGAGTGCTCTCATGTCTCCCCTCAATCTTCTCTTCTCCAGGCTAAACATGCCCAGTTCTTTCAGTCTCTCTTCATAGGGCTTTGTTTCTAGACCTCTGATCATCCTGGTTGCCCTCTTCTGAACACGCTCCAGCTTGTCTGCATCCTTCTTGAATTGTGGAGCCCAGAACTGGACACAATACTCTAGATGAGGCCTAACCAGGGCCGAATAGAGAGGAACCAGTACCTCACGTGATTTGGAAGCTATACTTCTATTAATGCAGCCCAAAATAGCATTTGCCTTTCTTGCAGCCATATTGCACTGTTGGCTCATATTCAGCTTGCGATCTACAACAATTCCAAGATCTTTCTCGTTTGTAGTATTGCTGAGCCAAGTGTCACCCATCTTGTAACTGTTCATTTGGTTTCTATTCCCTAAATGTAGAACTTGGCATTTATCCCTATTAAATGTCATTCTGTTGTTTTCAGCCCAGCACTCCAGCCTATCAAGATCACTTTGAAGTTTGTTTCTGTCTTCCAGGGTATTAGCTATCCCACCCAATTTTGTGTCATCTGCAAATTTGATCAGCGTTCCCTGCACCTCCTCGTCCAAATCATTAATAAAAATGTTGAAGAGCACTGGGCCCAGGACTGAGCCCTGCGGCACCCCACTCGTTGCCTCTCCCCAGTTTGAGAAGGTTCCATTGAGAAGTACTCTTTGAGTCCGATTCTGTAGCCAACTTTGAATCCACCTAATAGTTGTTCCATCTAGCCCACTTTTAGCTAGTTTGTTAATCAGAATGTCATGTGGTACTTTGTCAAAAGCTTTGCTGAAATCAAGATATATGACGTCCACAGCATTCCCACAGTCCACAAGGGAGGTTATCCTATCAAAAAATGAGATCAAATTAGTCTGACAGGATTTGTTCCTGACAAATCCATGTTGGCTTCTAGTGATCACTGCATTGATTTCAAGGTGTTTACAGATTGACTTCTTTATAATCTGCTCCAGAATTTTCCCAGGGATGGATGTCAGACTGACTGGTCTGTAGTTCCCAGGTTCCTCCTTTTTGCCCTTTTTGAAGATAGGGACAACATTAGCCCTCCTCCAGTCGTCCGGCACCTCACCCGTCTTCCATGATTTTGCAAAGATAATAGACAAAGGTTCTGAGAACCTGTCGGAGAACAGTCCATGTCTGCAAATGGGGTGTCCGATTTTCAAAAATTCCCCAAAAATCAGCGGATGATGGGATTGGCTTGAAACTTGGTGTCCATGTGGACACATGGATACGCTGTCATGGGACCAAACATGAGGTTTCTGACATGTAAATTGACGTAGTTGTAGCATGGGACTTGATTTGGGGTGAGTTAAAAGGTTTAAGCCCCACCAAATATCAGGGGATGATGGGATTTGCTTGAAACTTGGCATGAATGTGGATCTAGATGGCATCTGTGAGAGTGCCCTCTTCAATTTTTTTTATCTGTCAAAACGTCGGAGAACAGTCCATGTCTGCAAATGGGGTGTCCAATTTTCATAAATTCCTCAAAAATCAGCGGATGATGGGATTGGCTTGAGTCTTGGCATGCGTGTGTATATGTCCATGTGGTGTCATGGTGTCAAACTTGAGGTTTCTAACTTTAACAGAAAAAAAGTTGTATACTTTTTTGGATTTCAATGCAAGCCTATGGGGGAAAAAAGCGGAGCTCCGATCCAGATCCGGAGTTCCGCAGTGGAGCGGAGCGGACTATAGGCGGAGCGGGGCAGAGCGAAGTGGCCCGATCCACAAATTGCAGATCTGGAATAGAAGCAGATTGGGGGGTCCATGCACACCCCTAATATATATACATACAAACCTCTTGGAACATCAACAAGTTAAATGAAGCACATTTTTATTAGTCCACTTTTTGGCTCCAATTTTAAAGTCTAGGAGCATCACAATGTCCACAACAAAGTCTCACTTTACTGGTGAACTGGACGATTCCTGGCGAGACAGTCCGTCCGCGCTGATGTTTTCTTGACCTGCTACATGCTGGATCTTTATGTTGAAGCTTTGGATCCGCCATGACCACTACTGCAAATGTTGGTTGTGGCTTTCCATGGGTTGCAGCCACAACAGCGCCCGATGACCCGCTTGCCAGATGAACCACCATCTCCACACGCACGGCTCGACCCTGTCCACAGCCCAAACGATGGCAAGACACTTCTCTTGGACAGCAGAACAGTCCCTCTCTCTGTGTGTCAATTCTCCACTGGAATAGGCCATGAGATGTTTCGCATCATCCACTGTCTGTATCAGCCTTGCTCCAATTCTGACCTCCGAAGCGTCTGAGGTCAGAACAAACTTTTCTTTTACTGCCTCTGGTACTCTTCTATCCACCCTATAAGTAGATGACAAATAGGGGGATGGGTTCCTGTCTTATTTTGAATTAGGTAAGGTCCTTCCCAAACAGCCTCGAACTGATTATTCTTTTTGGGAAAGAAGACCATGACTTTAACTCTTATTCCAAAGTTCTTGTCTCTAGCCTTTTTATTATACCAAGTTTTCTGCTTGGTTTGGGCTTTAGCCAAATTTGTGGGTGCCAGTTCTATAACTTCTTTCTTGTCATTCTGAAGGCTCAGAACATAATTTACTCCAGATTCTTTCTCTTCTCCCAGCTTCCCTTCATAATACTTAGAGGACTACATACATTCTTCCCCAGCATTAGTTGAAAGGGGTAGAATCCAGGGGAGTCTTGGGGAATTTCATTATAATCGAAAAGAAAGTAGGATAATTCATTGTCCCAATTAAAGAAACAGTCTACTACGTAGGTCTCAATCATCAGCTTAATGGTGTCATTGAATTTTTCAACTAGCCCATTTGTTTGGTGGTGGAAAGCAGTGGATGTTATATGTTTGACACCGCAACACCTCCACAAACATCTCATTACATCTGAGAGAAAAGCTGAGCCTTGATCCCTCAAAATTTTATGGAGGAAACCCCAGCAACAAAAGATTTTTAATAGGGCTTTTGCTACTGACAAGGCATCAACATTTTGAAGGGCTTCAGCATTTGGGAACCTTGTGGCAAAGTCTATACTGGTCAAGTGAAACATTTGTCTTGTCTGTGTAGGTCTAGGGAAGGGTCCTACCAGGTCCAGTCTTATTTTTAAAAAGGGTTGGTTGGTAAGTGGTAGGGGATTTAGGGGAGCCTTGACCTTGTCCCTACTTTTCCCCACCTTCTGGTAACTCTCACAGGACTTGTAAAACTCTGTGACTTTCCTAAAAATATTTGGCACGTAATAATTAGTCATCAACCTTTTCTGGGTTTTATCTATCCTCATGTGGCCTGCCAAAAAGGAGTCATGAGCCAATTTCAGCAGCTGATCCCTATATGGTATTGGTACCACAAGCTGCTTTTCAGCCCCCCAACTTCCTTGTTTTTTCCTGGGCAACCACTTTTGGTATAGGAGTCCCCGATCCCAGAAAACCTGTTCTTTCTGAGTGTCACTAAAAGAGGTTTTTTGTGCTTCAGCTTTGGATCTTAAAACTTCCAAGCTGGGATCATTTCCTGTTTGTAAAGCAAACGTGGTATCAGTTTTTGCAACGATGTTTCCTGGCACAGCAGTTCCTTCAGCTGGGCTGCTAGGCAACTGCAGAGGCATGCCCTCAGCATCTCCAGATTCACTACAATTCTCTGACAAGCCCTCCACTGCTGCTTGTGGGCATGTAATAATAAACACTTTTCTACCTTCTAACCCCATGATATCAGTACCTAGGATTAGAGGTTCTTCCTGACAGGAATTAACACCTAAAATATATTTCCCTGTGACTCCCCTCCATGTAACTTCCATCTCGGCTACAGGAATTTCAATTATGGGCCCTGAGGAATAATCTCATTCATCACAAGATTATTATTATTATTATTATTTATTTATATAGCACCATCAATGTACATCTGCTCTAATCAGAGATAAACGAGCTCCAGTATCTAGAATAGCTTTATGCTTTCTTCCATTTATTAAAACATCTTCCCACAAAGATTGATCTGATTCTTTCATTTCTCCCCACACTAATGTGTAACACTGGGAACTTTGGGGATGTTTAGCATCTTTATTAATATCCACTCTCCTTACTGAGGTACTTTTCTCTTTCTCTTCTCTCAGCCGGGGACGTTGTGGTCTAATATGCCCCACCAACCCACAATGATGGCATGTGAGGTCTGTTTTTCCACACATAGGTTTGGTGGTGTTTCCCGCCTTTTCTGTTGGCAACTGATTTTTATTTACCTCAGCTTCCTTTTTACCCCCATAGGTATATACCCTGGTTTAATATTATTTTCTTTAATAGACTTGCTGGTCATATGATAGCCCCAGTTTAAGGAAAATTGATCAGCCAGGGAAGCTGCATCTTGATAAGTCTTTGGGTGTCTATCTCTCACCAGCAATCTTATATCTTGAGGGATTTGAAAAATTAATTGATCTTTAATCATCAGATCAACTAAATCTTGTTTGGTTTTCACCTCAGCGCAGGTGATCCATTTCTCAAAATGATCCGCTACTTTGTGTCCCAACTCCACAAAAGATTTGGATGACACAGCATTAAGGCTTCTAAATTTCTTCCGGAAATATTCAGGCCCATAGCGAAATCTTTTATAAACTGCTGTTTTAAATGAGGCAAAATCTAAAGCTTCCCCCACAGGAAAACTGTTATAAATTTCAGCCAGATCTCCCTTGATCAAGTTAGGGATAAACTTCATATAATCTTGTGGCTTTACTTCCCACATCATGGCTGCCTTTTCAAAGGTATTGAAGAAAATTTGGGGATCTTGCCCCTTAACGTAAGGGGTAAAGTCTTTAGGAGATAATTTGGGAGGTCTAGCCCCTTCCTCAATTCTCCTCTGATCTTCCCGCTCAAATTTTCTCTTTTCTAAAGCAATTTGTTCTAGCTCCAGCTCTCTATCTTTTTCTCTTAATCTTATTTCTGCCTCACGATCTTTTTCCCTCAGCCTTTCTTGTTGTTCCAACTCAGCTCTCTTCAACTTTATTCTTTCTAATTCAAGTTCTCTTTGTTGTTTTAATTTCTCCCTTTCTAGCTGCAAGTATTGAGGAGACATTTCTACAGGCACTTGCTTCAGAGGATTTACCTCAGTTTCAACTGCAGCATGAACTCTGTAATATTCTATAAGAGCCCATTTCATTTCATCAACTGACTTTCCTTCAGTTGGCAAATTTAAACATTTACATCTGTCTGAAAGGGCATCTTTCTTCAACGCTAAGATATCCATTTTTATCAGACAGAGACTTAACCTTAATAAATAAAATGGTACTGGAAGTTTTCAATTGAGGTCAGGAGTGGTCAACTTGATATTTTATAATATGTATCTCACTACAGACAAAAATATCCTGTCAGAGAATTGTATCAGCGCAACCTCTGACTTGGGTATTATGTAACTTTCACAGCTAAGGACCTCCGAGGTGCTTTACAGTAACCACCCTCTGTCCTGTTCACAAATAAAATCCTTTTTGACTTCTGTCACTATAAATGAACAGAGTCTACTTCGGATCCCGACGCTGCCACCACTTATTATGCCACGACACAGGCTCTGAACGCCAGGCCCGGCCGCGGACACTCCCTGCTCAAGCTAAGCACCACCGCTTGATACGCCTGAGGCGAGGGATAAAACCCACTTTCCTCTAAACTATGTGGAGAAAGGGGTTTAAAATGGAGAATGGATTTTAATATATATAATAATGCGCTGTGAGTTATATCTGCTTAGGTGAATGATTGTCAGAGTGGGTGTTAAATGTATAAACTTAAGATGATAAATGCCGTCCCTGGGCCAGATGGCGACCCGGCTCCTCGCTGGTCCCAGCGCAACTCAGCTGGATGACGTGGTGGCTCAGTCCGCCACCCTCACCTCGACGCGGGGGCAGTGACCTTTCTAAGGCAGCTGCTGCCACCGAGGTCCAGCCAGCTCCCTTCCCTTGCGCGGCGCGGAACGTGTGTGCTATGGTAGGAGAGAGCCAGCCAAGGAGGCACCAATACCTGCTGGAGAGGTAGTGGAAGGTGCCGGAAGAGGGGAAAAGAGCGGAGGCTGGCAGGCTGCAAAGCTTCAAGGGCCTGACTGAAGTTGCCGGCTGCCCTGATGACTCACATAACGTGGGTGCTTCATTTACAGACCTCTCCCTCTAGTCTTCTGGTAACAACTGCTGGCAGACCTGAGGTTTTTGCACCCTCTCCGTCGCGACCCTGTTTCTGCCATTAGCTCCCCGCCAGGTTCCTTCTGCTGACTTCTGCACCAACAGTTCCCTCCCTGAAGGACGCATGGCGGGCGATGTGCCTGACATTTTGCAGCCCCCTCTTCCTCCCGTCCGCAGTAGCATCGGGGTGGGTGTGACGCCCTTTCCTGTCTGACCAAGGCAGTGTGGGTGCGGGGGAAGACGTGGGAATGATAAATAAATGTTTCGAAAGTATGCTGGAATGGCTTGGTTGACGCATTTTGCTGCAGTATGTAAGGCAGTGTGCCTGTTACACCAGCTGCTGGGGGACATGGGCAGGAGGGTGCTGTTAGAATCTTGTGTGTTTCCTGCGGGCAGCTGGTTGGCCACTGTGTGAACAAGGCAACCAGGATGATCAGGGGTCTGGAAACAAAGCCCTATGAAGAGAGACTGAAAGAACTGGGCAGGTTTAGCCTGGAGAAGAGAAGATGGAGGGGAGACGTGAGAGCACTCTTCAAATACTTGAAAGGTTGTCACCCAGAGGAGGGCCAGGATCTCTTCTCGATCCTCCCAGAGTGCAGGACATGGAATAACGGGCTCAAGTTAAAGGAAGCTGGATTCCAGCTGGACATCAGGAAAAACTTCCTGACTGTTAGAGCAGTACGACAATGGAATCAGTTGCCTGGTGAGGTTGTGGGCTCTCCCACACTAGAGGCCTTCAAGAGGCAGCTGGACAACCCTCTGTCAGGGATGCTTTAGGATGGATTCCTGCATTGAGCAGGGGGTTGGACTCGATGGCCTTGTAGGCCCCTTCCAACTCTGCTATTCTATGATTCTATGACCCTTGGCCTGATCCAGCCTCAGGGCTCTTCATTCAAGAGGCAGCTGGACAACCATCTGTCAGAGATGCTTTAGGGTGGATTCCTGCATTGAGCAGGGGGTTGGACTGGATGGCCTTGTAGGCCCCTTCCAACTCTGCTATTCCATGATGTTCTTAACAGGACTGTGTGGTACCCAGTGCAGGGCAGGAGAGAGCAATCAACATTCTTTGCCAGGTCAACCTAAACTCTTCCCCAGGACACATTCTGGAATCCGTGTAAATGAAGGTGGCGTGCAGGCTTTGAGCTCATTTTGCATGCTTTATTTATCCTACCAGCTCCATGTGATCTAAGAGACAGAGCAACAGATTGTAGTGGGGGATGTCTCTCGTACCCCAGGATTAATTAACAAAAATTCTTCCAGATTTAAAAGCCTTCCACAGTGACCCTCAAGGCCTTTAAAAGTCAATAACAGGAGCACTTAAAACACAAATGACCAGTCAGCAGCAGAGCAAGAGCCGTGGAAAAGACTCAGAACGAACGAGGCCTTAAATACACGGGAGGATGGCGGTGGGCGAGCCGTCACTTGTGCTTAAATGTGGTCAAAAAGAGTTCTGCAGTTGAGGTGCTGCTACCAAGAAGCCCCTCCTTTGGGTAGCCAGGCGCTCAGGGTGAGCTGTAGGCCTGTTCAATGGAAGCGTCTTGGCACGGCCGTCGGCTTCAGGTTATTGAGGATGACGTGGGCCTGGGTTGGCAGCAGCGAGCCGGGGTGGTGAGCGGTTGAGGCAACGTGGCTTGTCTTTTCTGGCTCCTGCCTTCTCTCCAATGTGCAGAGTCCCCTGGTTCACAACAGAGCTCAGGTTATTTATTTATTTATTTATTTGTTACATTTTTATACCGCCCAATAGCCGAAGCTCCCTCCCAGCCTTAGTAACCAGGCTCAGGCAGTTTTCACTGCTTCGGGAACGGTGGGGTGGGGGAGACTGCACCCCTTGTCCTGATCCTTGACCTCCATACATTGATTCGAAGGCATTTGCCCCCTGCCTGCAATTCCTGAAGCTTTTATGATCCTAAAATCAATACTTCTGAGATACTGGCAGGACCAGGATGATCAGGGGTCTGGAAACAAAGCCCTACGAGGAGAGACTGAAAGAACTGGGCATGTTTAGCCTGGAGAAGAGAAGATGGAGGGGAGACATGAGAGCACTCTTCAAATACTTAAAAGGTTGTCGCACAGAGGAGGGCCGGGATCTCTTCTCGATCCTCCCAGAGTGCAGGACACGGAATAACGGGCTCAAGTTAAAGGAAGCCAGATTCCGGCTGGACATCAGGAAAAACTTCCTGACTGTTAGAGCAGTACGACAATGGAATCAGTTACCTAGGGAGGTGGTGGGCTC
Source organism: Elgaria multicarinata webbii (assembly GCF_023053635.1). Classification (NCBI taxonomy): domain Eukaryota; kingdom Metazoa; phylum Chordata; class Lepidosauria; order Squamata; family Anguidae; genus Elgaria; species Elgaria multicarinata. The sequence continues at coordinate 217,573,138 of NC_086171.1, read as the reverse complement.
TCCCACATTAGAGGCCTTCAAGAGGCAGCTGGAAAACCCTCTGTCAGGGATGCTTTAGGGTGGATTCCTGCATTGAGCAGGGAGTTGGACTCTATGGCCTTGTAGGCCCCTTCCAACTCTGCTATTCTATGATTCTATGGTAAGAGAACATTGGTAGAATATCTCTCCTAAACAGCTCACTCTTTTTTTTTAAAAAAAAAAAGGAGCCAGCTGTGCGTTGTGCCAAGAGGTGGGCCTCTTATGAAACCAGGGTGGGGTAGTGGTGGCGGTGGCTATCTCTGGGCATGGTTTGGGCAGTGGAGGGGGACATTTTGACCCATCGGGGGGGCAGGCAACAGGGAGGTCTCTTGCACAAGTCCTGTTCAAATGAAATGGCACAGCGGAAGAGCAGAGGTGGGTAATATTGCGTGAACTCTTCCCATCCAAGACTTGGTTTCCTCATTTCTAAGAGGAAATTGCTGTTGCGAGAAAACGCGTCTTCGTTGTGTTGGGCGTCACTTACCTGTGAGATGGCCACTCCCGGGTGACATATGCCTTGCAGGGTTGATAGGGTGGGAGCTTGCTCTTGGTACAGACCTGCAAGAAGCAGCACGAAAGTTGTGCGATCGCTCTAGATGTCAGGGCGCTTCAGACCACAGCACACTGGTAGATCATTCCCAGTCTGCATTGGGGCACCCTGTGTCCCCTAATTTGAGGCAGGGCGTTTCAAAAGGCAGCCGGATGCAATCCAATGTGATGCGAAAAATGCTCTTTCTCTCATCACTGAGCTGAGACCCCCAACCCTCACGGCTGTGGGACTGCAGGTCCGGGCTCTCCCTTCGTTTGGGAAATGGGCGAGGGGTTTTCCAAAGGGCCAAGCTCACTTACGGTTCAGCACACCAAGGGTTTTTCTCACAACAGCTTCACCCCACGGCTTGTACCGGTCCGTCTGGAAAGGAAGAGGAGCGAGTTTAGAGCATCTGTGGGATGGATGCAGGGACACAGCAACTGTCTGGCCGTAGGCAGCCGCATCCACATCTGGAGGAGGGCCGAGTGTTGTTTTGGCCTGGAAGTCAATTGAGTTTGCTTCGAGGAGGACCTGAAGTGGACCTGATGGGCACTAAATAAAGGTCCTCTTCACCTGGCTTCACGCTACTTCCCAGTAGCGAGAGTGGGTACCTCATGGCCCCGTTCCAACCTTTCCCAACCTGTTGCCCTTCAGATGTCTTGGACTGCAACTACCCTGATTTCCATGGAATTATGGAAGTCGCAACCCAAGACCTTGGAGGGTGTATGGCTGGGGAAGGCTGTCCTATTCCTTTGAAGATGGAGGCCTGAGCACAGGTAGTCCATGGGAGCTCACTAGGCTTTGTCTCATTCCATCAATTTTCTGGTTAGAATTCCTGACTCCCAGTAGCTGCCGTCTGCCAATGGGATGGGTGTGTGCAAGCATCACGGGCACTTAGCCAGGTCATGATCAACGTCAGTCTTTTGTTGTCTTCCCCCCCCCCTTCATGCCAGTGGCCGTGATCCTTTGATCAAAGAATTCGCCGCCGTACGCTCCAGTGGGGATTCCGAATATAGGTGGTGGGTTTTTTCTAGGAAGCTAAAGCCGTCAACGGGGCCTCCCAGACCGAACGAAGTTTTGCAAGAGAGAGCGTTTCCCTCAGTATGACTTGTTCAAACATGAGCAAGAAGAGCCGAAGGGCAGAAGGGTACTTACAGAGGTACCTGCTACAGGTGTGGAAATTAGTAGGTCGTCGACACTGCGAGGGAAACAAGGAGGGAAAGGAAATCAAATTGGGCCTCCAACGGTCAGGCAACAACCACTTCCCCGGAGTTAATCTAGGGTGACCATATTTTGGAAACCAAAAAGGAGGACAACATGGTCACCTCCCAAGGGGTTGTGTCCAGTACCAAGGGGGCGTGCCCACCCGAACATAGCCTTGGTCACATGTCTGATTTTACAGGACACATTTAAGACAAATCTGTTCTACATAACATCTTAATGTTAAAATCACTGAAATAAAGAACAAGTGAGAGATTCAATGTATCTGAAATTAACTTCACTCACTCCTACTTTTGTAGGTTTTGCTGTACTTTGAAGCTTTTGCTAAACTCTGTGTGTTACATTCTCCCCTTCCCTCAAATATCTTTTCTGACTGTATCTTCACTCATTGCAAGCTGTTGTCGTTGTTAACAAGGTTTGCTACTGGTCCCAGATCTGTTTCAAATTTGGTATGGCTAAAGCTCTACCTAAAAGCTATCATGGTGCCAACTTTCAGCTCTTTATCTTTAAAAATGACAGTTTAAAAAATAATAATTTTAAACCTCATTTTTTAAAAAATTCCTAAAAAATCAATGGATGAACGGATCTGTTTCAAATTTGGTGTGGCTAAAGCTCTACCTAAATCCTATCACAGTACAAAGTTTCATCACTTTATCTTTAAAAATGACAATTTAAAAAATAATAATTTTAAAACCTCAATTTTTAAAAAATTCCTAAAAAATCAATGGATGAACGGATCTGTTTCAAATTTGGTATGACTGAAGTCCTTCCTAAGAGCTACCATTGTGCTGAAGACCTTTTTATTCTCTCCGTATTTTATTATTATTATTATTATTTATTTATTTATATAGCACCATCAATGTACATGGTGCTGTACAGAGTAAAACAGTAAATAGCAAGACCCTGCCGCATAGGCTTACAATCTAATAAAATCATAGTAAAACAATAAGGAGGGGAAGACAATGCAAACAGGCACAGGGTAGGGTAAGGCACAGGGTAGGGTAAAACTAACAGTATAAAGTCCGCACAACATCAAGTTTTAAAAGCTTTAGGAAAAAGAAAAGTTTTTAGTTGAGCTTTAAAAGCTGCGATTGAACTTGTAGTTCTCAAATGTTCTGGAAGAGCGTTCCAGGCGTAAGGGGCAGCAGAAGAGAATGGACAAAGCCGAGCAAGGGAAGTAGAGGCCCTTGGGCAGGCGAGAAACATGGCATCAGAGGAGCGAAGAGCACGAGCGGGGCAATAGTGTGAGATGAGAGAGGAGAGATAGGAAGGAGCTAGACTGTGAAAAGCTTTGAAGGTTAACAGGAGAAGTTTATATTGGATTCTGAAGTGAATTGGAAGCCAATGAAGAGATTTCAGAAGCGGAGTAACATGGTCAGAGCGGCGAGCCAAGAAGATGATCTTTGCGGCAGAGTGGTGAACAGAAACCAGCGGACTGATGTGAGAAGAAGGAAGGCCAGAGAGAATAAGGTTGCAGTAGTCCAACCGAGAATTTAATCTTATATCAAATTTGCTGTGTGGTTTTTATCCTGGTTGTGCTTTTTATACTGTATTTTGAAATTGTGCTTTTAACATGTGGGTTGTTTTATTATGGTTTTAATTTTTGTGAACTGCCCTGAGAGCTTCGGCTATTGGGTGGTATAAAAATGTAATAAATAAATACATAAATAAATAAATGGAGGCAGAAAACTCAGCTTCAGCTCAGCCCTGCAGCTTTCTGGGTGCCCTGAGCAAGTCTCACGCACTCTGCCCAATCTATTTCACTGGGGGGGGGGGAGATGAGGATGAGGACAAAAATGCCGCTATGACAGCCTTGAAAGAAGGGATGGACAGAAAGGTAACAAATGCATAAAACAATGCTTTCATGTCTGGGCAAGGCGACTTGTGACATTACTCAACAGTTCGGGACCAAGCTACTTGAGGGACCGCCTTCACCCATATCAGCCTGCCCGCACTGTAAGATCAAAAAGAGAGGTCCTTCTCGTCTGCCCACCTGTGAGAGAAATTAGGTGGGTCTCCACCCAGGAGAGGGCCTTCTCAGCAGTGGCCCCACACCTGTGGAACAAGCTCCCACCAGCGTTCCGCCATGCACCATCCTTGCAGGCTTTTAAGAAGGTCTTAAAAACCTCCTATTTTTACTACAGCCTTCTCATAAATGAATATCGTTAGTTTTTACTGTCTGTGCTTTCATTGTTTTTACTGTTTATATTGTTTTATGTATGGTTGTAAGCCGCCTTGGGAGGGCTTCTTCCCTGAGAGGTGGCTAAGAAAGGTTCCAATAAATAAATAAATATTACAGCAGTGATATTTAGCATTTGCAGGCCACTAATAATCACCTTGGCTGGCCTACCTTACATGGCTGTTGCCACGTGCGCTCCATGAATGCATGAGCAGCTCTCGAACACTTGGAAAGAGGGGAAGCATCCCAGCTCAGGGGCTGCAGGGGCTCAACTGCACGGTCTTCTGCAGAAGGTCCCGGGTTCGGACCCCGGAAGCCTCTCCGGGTAAGGCTGGGTTACCCTCCCGCCTGAAACCCTGGAGTCGGCAACTGCCAGTCAAGGTAGGCAGAACCGAGTCTTCTAGGCCCCCATGTAATGCGCTCTATCAATGCTTATTAGATATCAGGTTCATTACCTGTCCAAAGAAAGACTGGCTATCAGCTTGCTTCCAGAAACTCCGAAAGTCGCTTTCAAGTGAGCTTCCTGAAATCACACAAGGGGAGTCCGTCACCGGTTACCTGAAACTCAATAGTCCTTTATTTCTTGCTTCTAAGGGCCTCGCTGCACACGGTGTAGCTAGTTCAGCAGCACCAATGTGCTGCTGCAGTGCGCAGAGGCAGACATGAGCGGTTCCTTTCAGAAGCAGCTCTTGTAGAAAGCGCCGTTCTGTCTCTGAGCGCCTGAAAAAGGTCTTCACTCCGGACCTCCTCTGTACTTTCCCACTTTGCATACCGTTTGGGGTTACCTGTACTCCCAGTTTATACGTATAAATGGACTGGGTATTCTAAATGATCTAATGCTATTTTGGCAAATGCTTTTTTGGGCTGCATTAATAGAAGTATAGCTTCCAAATCACGGGAGGTCCTGGTTCCTCTCTATTCAGCCCTGGTTAGGCCTCATCTAGAGTATTGCATCCAGTTCTGGGCTCCACAATTCAAGAAGGACGCAGACAAGCTGGAGCGTGTTCAGAGGAGGGCAACCAGGATGATCAGGGGTCTGGAAACAAAGCCCTATGAAGAGAGACTGAAAGAACTGGGCATGTTTAGCCTGGAGAAGAGAAGATTGAGGGGAGACATGATGGCACTCTTCAAATACTTGAAAGGTTGTCACACAGAGGAGGGCCAGGATCTCTTCTCGATCCTCCCAGAGTGCAGGACACGGAATAACGGGCTCAAGTTAAAGGAAGCCAGATTCCAGCTGGACATCAGGAAAAACTTCCTGACTGTTAGAGCAGTACGACAATGGAATCAGTGACCTAGGGAGGTTGTGGGCTCTCCCACACTAGAGGCCTTCAAGAGGCAGCTGGACAACCCTCTGTCAGGGATGCTTTAGGGTGGATTCCTGCATTGAGCAGGGGGTTGGACTCGATGGCCTTGTAGGCCCCTTCCAACTCTGCTGTTCTATGATTCTATGATTCTAATTTGACTCATAGGATGCCAGGCTTGATTTTACAAGATACAGCTACTGTGTGCATTATATACGCCATGTAGTTTACGATTCTAAAAAAGTCACAGCGCTGCACATTTATGTGTCTAGGATACACTCCATACCTTATTTCTGCTGCTGGCTAAATGTGGGGGTGGGGTGGGTGGCAAACTTGTCCAGGTCATCGGAAATTTTGAAGTTATGGTTGTCAGCAATATGAGCCACCAAATCTCAAAGAAGCAGATTTGTTTCAACGGTTGCCCACGAAGATGCATGCTGTGTGAACTAAGATGTACTTCTATCCCTGCTTTCCTGGGAGTTAATCCCATTGAACGCAATGGGACTTACTTCTGAGTAAATATGTACAGAGTAAATATGCACTGTAAAACTCTGTATTATATGCAAGGGGACGTCCAATGTTCATCGCTGATGAAAGCATCTAGGGATAGTCAGTGGTCATTTTGATTCAAACATCCTTTGACACCTGGTTGAGGTTCAACCCTCCTGTTTGTTCTTTCGACTCCTGCAAGTGCTGCCTTCCCTACCTTTTTGCTCTGGAGAGGTCACACCATGCAGACCTTCACTGAGCTGAATGTAGGCCGCCCACCATGTCTGGTAGCCCAGGGGTCCCCAACCCCCGGGCCACGGACCGGTCCGGGTTCATGGCCTGTTAGGAACTGGGCTGCGCAGGTGAGCTGCTTTCACCCACCCCAACCCCCCACCCCAGCGTACCTGGGCACGGAGCGCCATCTCGCCTGCCCAGCCGAAGCAAAGCCAGGACGCTGGGGTGGGGTGGGGCGGGGCAGGGCAGCTTCGGAACGGCGCGCCCGCCTGGAAACCGCTTTGGGAGAACGACTTCCGAGCACGCTGCCCCAGCGTCCTGGCTTTGCTCTTGCTGGACACCCAACCAGCCAAAGTGAAGCCAGGACACTGGAGGGGGTTGGGGGTGGGGCTTCCCAAAACCATCCCCTCAACCCACCCACCCCCGGTCCGTGGAAAAATTGTCTTCCACAAAACCGGTCCCTGGTGCCAAAAGGTTGGGGACCGCTGTGGCAGCCCAGCTACCCTTGGTTCAGCGGCCTACTTGAGGCCTGGAACCTGGCAGGCCACTGTACCAGGTTGATGGACTCCCTTCGTTTTTTAAGTGTATCAGTCCTGATGTGACACAGACCTATAGGAGGAAAGACTGAGGCAGCCATCGCTCACGGAGGGTTTAATTGGTTTTCCTGCACATTGCAGAGGGTTGGGCTAGATGATGCTCGTGGCCCCTTCCAACGCAACAATTCTATGAGAGGGGAGAACCGGCATTCTGTTTCCCTCAGTGGCCAATCAGATGCCCCTGAAGCCCTAAAGCAAGACACGGCAGCAAGACTCCCTCTCCTGCTGCTGTTCCCCAGGGACTGGAATCATTCAGAGCCCTGCTCCGATTCCTCATCTGACTTGGAGTTCTAGGATTGTACCAGAACTAGTCAGAAAGTTACAGATTCGGGTCAGCATGGAAAGAGGATAATACAGGAATTCTAGACTGACTGGAAACACTTACTAGGTTTAGAGTAGACAAGTTGGTAGTGGATTTGCCAGCCTTTGCGCAGGCTTTAACGCTAAATGATAACGTTGCATTGGCTGGGTTGGCAGTGAACGAAATCCGCGGCCTTCTGACACGGAGGAGCTTTGCCTGGACAGCTGTGCCTTCTGGAACCTGTGAAGAAGAGACGTATGTGGAGGAGGTGGAGGCAAATGTGCCCCAGCTGCAAAAGTGCCCCAACAGAGTTTTCCTCTGCAGCTGCGCTGAGTTTGGAAGGGAGCACTCAGAATATGCTTCGAATTCGATTCTGCCACACACACCCAGCATTCAGTGGGTGCTGCAAACAGTGATGGCTCTTGTCTGCTAAATAAAATTAATAAAAGGGTTTTTTTTGCAAACCTCACAGCACCAGAGCTTGTCTCCCATCCACACCTCTTATTTGGTGCATCTTTCTCTCCCATTCATACGCACTGGGAAACATGGCCGTTAAAGCACACAGAGAACACACAGCTGGGGTTCAGAAGCACAAGAGCTAGGAATTCTGTAGCAACTAAATGAGGTTCTAGCCCTCACATGCGATCTGGGCTCCCCCGTTGCGCCCTGCCCATTAATGGCAACACAGCAATTGCTAACCTCTGGCAGCAGGCTCCGTTCCTCGGCTGACAAGACACCCCCATCGCCAAAAACCTGCCAGAAAGAAAGAAAGAAAGAAAGAGGGTGTGAGATGTGTATGTGCGATGCGGTGTGTTTATTTTCACGCCAGCTGCCTTGACGGATGGAATGATGCTGAACGGGGGACGGATGTTTTGGAGGTCTCCAAGCGCAGGCTGGGGAGCCAACTGTCGGGGATGCTCTAACTCTGGATTTCCTACGTTGAGCAGGGGGTTGGACTAGATGGCCTCCAAGACCCCTCCAACTCTCTGATTTTATATCTCTCGTGTGCAGTAGGAGGGATGGTGGGTTTGTTTCCCAGGCCAACATTTTGGGAGGGGCAGCAACACTGACTGGCAGCAACGTCCCTCTAGGGTTCCGGGCAGGAACTCTCCCAGCCTTACCTGGAGATTCTGGGAATGGCATCTGGGACCTCCTGCACTGGACCAGCCCGGGACATTTTGCTTTCTGAGGCAAGATGGCAGCCCTTCTCCTCCATGTACCAAAGCTGATTGGCGTGGCCGTTGAAACTTCCTTCTACCCTGGCTGTGGGACAGTGCCTTCTATGGCACCTGAAGGCAGCAGGCCAACTTAGGGGGCATAGGGCAGGGCCAACGTGGCATAGAGCGCTCTCCTCCGCATCGTCCTGCCACCTCCCAGCAGCTGCCGCCGGAGGTGACTCTGCCTCAGCCTGCCTCACGGTAGCTTCTGCATGCAAAGACTGCGCTCCACCACTGAGCTATGGCCCCTCCCTTCTGCCCCTCCCACTGGGGGGGAAGTGGAGAGTTCCACCTCCCAAACGCTGATGGGCATTGCAATCTATCAGCTGTAGAGAGATCCCCAGCCATCAGGAAAACAGCTCCTCCCATGACTCCCATGGCTGAAATGCGTTGATTATATCTGACCATGGCCAACGTCATAAAGAATGGTCTGCCAACGTCCAGAATATCACGCGCCAGGTAAAACCCTCTGGGTGGACATCTAGTCCCCATTTTTCAGAGGTTTGAGGGTGGCAATGCAGCACTGCCCTCCCACGGATGAATCTTAAGCTGTGTGCTGCCTTTCCTGCTTACCATTGCGGAGAGGTTCCTGGGAGCGATGCTTGACAACATGAGATTGGGAACGCTGGCACTGACAGCCACGTCCACTCGGGGGCCCTGCTCTGGAGGCAGGGAAGGGGGCGCGCCGGCAAGCACCATGTGGCTCCCATCTGCTCTGGTCACCACGGTCTGGAAGGAGTTTCAAGGGAAACGAAACACACTCGTGAAACCTGAGAAAGACGAAGTGTGTCCTGCTCCGGAACTTTTGCAACGGTTCATTTTTGTGAACCGCTCAGAGAGCTTCGGCTATTGGGCGGTATAAAAATGTAATAAATAAATAAATAAAATAAAAAATTCATCGTGGAGGGACTTGCTAGTGTTTCAGGGGTCCATGAAAGTTGATTAGGTGGGTGTCCGGGAGTCTTTAACACAACCACCCCGGCCACAATGCATGATGGTAAAATACACACTCTTGGGTGGGACTAGAAAACAGCACCTGCAGAATCTTAGAGGACCAGAATTCCTAGCCGGCTGCCTTCCCTTATACACACCCAGGCGACGTTTATGATCTTCAGAGGAGGCCCTGCTCATCATCCCAACGTGAAGAGAATGTCACCATGAAGAACCTCGATGGCAGGACCTTCTCTGTAGTGGAACCCACCCTCTGGAAAACCCTCCCTCGTGTGGTTATATGGAGGCAGAAAATGTGAGCCAAGTCACATGCTCAGAATATGGGGCTACCACCCAATTTGAAACGCAACCGCCTTTGCCACTGTAGGTTGGTTTGGGTGTGGCTGCCAGCTGGATAGCGGTGATTGAAAAGAAAAACACTTGAGAAATTATTTTCCTTTGCTGTGGGCTGGTTGAAACAGACGTGGCTGCACCTTTGGAATACTTTAACATTATTTTTAGGCTGCCTTTAAGGGTGGATAAAAACCATCCCAATAAATAAATACTGAACTGATACAATAATAACCAACAAGTTCATAATCAATAGTAGTTCAATAAAACCAGTGATTGCCAATTAAAAAAACCAAAACCCAGTACAATCAATATTACCAATAAAAACCAGCAGTCCAAGACACTACTGGGAAGAGCTCTGAAGACCTACAAGGAAGGGGCCTGATGAATCCCTGATGGAAGCTGATTCCAGAGGTGTGGAGTCACCACCAAAAAGGCCTTCTCCCTTTTAGTCACCAGCCTCATTGCTCTTATTGGCGGGCAAATGAGACGGGTCTCTGGTGATGCAGGCAGGCTGTCTCAGAGGAAGGCGCTCCTTCAAGCATGTATTTTAAATGCCCTCAACAGCCTCCAGAACACTCTCCTGTGACAGGAACCTGGCCCTGGCAACCATACCCGGAAGGGACACCGAATCCAGATCAACAGCACTCACCGCATAGCAGAATTTGAAAGCGTCGTCAGTGATCCTTGCAGGCCCCAATGGGAGGAACCGGATCCGGTCGTCTTCTGACCTGAGGGGCAGCAAAGCTGCAAGGAAACATACATGGAGTCATGGCAGCCTCCATTGCTCCAGGTCATGCTATGTGATCATCTAACCCAGTGTGGCCTGCTCTGGTTGGCAGCAGCACTCCAGGGTCTCAGGCAGAGATGTCTCTCCTAGCCCTGGTACCCAAGATGCCTTTGAACTGGAGATGGGGCTGAGGGCATGACTAGGGTGACTCTGTGTTACAGAGGACAGGGCTCCTGCATCTTTAAAAAAGGAATGTCAGCCGGTGTCATTTGTATGCCTGCAGCACCTGGTGAAATCCCATCTTCATCACAACAGTTAAAGCTGAAGAAGCAATACTAAAGTGACCAGATACAAAAGAGGACAGGGCTCCTGCAACTTTAACTGCTGTGATGAAGGGGGAATTTCACCAGGTGCTGCAGGCATACAAATGACACCTGCTGAATTTCCCTTTTCAGTACAACTGTTAAAGATACAGGAGCCCTGTCCTCCTTTTCCTATGGTCACCCTACCACAGATGCCCCTGGCTAGGGGAGGCTGTGTCTTTGGTTTTAAACTGCCTTGGTTCTATTTACGAAAGTGAGGTCATTGGCATGTGGGGTGTGTGTGTGTGGATTCTGAACAAGAGCACAAGTGAACAAAACACGGAAGGGCCGCTCACCTTTCAGACCAGTCAGACGTTCTGCATTGATGGTGCTGATGAGGTCAGGATAGATGCCAGCCACCTGGAACGCACACAAGGGGAGTCACATCTCTCATTGTTTGAGAAAGAGGAGCGGGGAGGCCCAAGGGCAGCAGAGATTTGGGGATGAGATGGACCGAGTGGGAAATTTGCCTCTCTTAAGCCTGTCATTAGAACTTGTGCAGCGCCGCCCTCTGAATCACAACTGAACGGCCTGATCAGAGCAGATACTAGAAATACCTGGCAGCCAGGTGGAAGTTTCCTCTATCCCAAGGGGCTGTGGTGGAACGGGGAGGGGCACACCTGAAGGGCAGGGGTGTGTGTGTGTGTGTGTGTGTGTATGTGTATCTCTGTGATTTTGCGACTGCAAGCTACCCACAACTCAGACACCGGCTGGGTGTGGCAAAGCAATGCTTGTCTTTTGCTGAGTGGAGCCTTACCATGTCTGTCAATAGGACTTCAGAGAGCAGATTTATGGCCTCCGTCAAGTGGGGTGGGTCGTTCCTGCAGGGAGAAAAAGAGGACGTGGTCTTGCATTCTTCCAGGGTGGGACAAGAGGGACAGGTAGGGCTGGACCTTGGGGCCAAAGTCCAGGGCTCCACAGCCCAGTCCCCACCCCACAACTGACCACCGCAAATGTGGCAGGTGATAAGCACAGCAGAGCAGCAGAAGCAAACTCCCACTTCATTTCTGTAATCATGGCGGAGCTATGATTTAAGGGAGCTTCAAATGCAAGTGGGCCGGCAGTTTTGTAGGTCTGACATCTTAGGGATGCAGGAGCAGTTGAAAAGCTCGGGATGGGAGGAAGGGAGAAGAAAAATGTTAGTTGTGTAAAACACATGGGTGCCTAAAAAGAGCTGGCTACACAACGTGGCCTAAATCAGCACACTAGTGGGCAGAAGAGGATCAAACCAAAGGAGGCTGGCGAAGTATAAAGTGACAGCTGCCGCTCACCCATTGCCAAACCTAGTTTCCATGTTCCTGATGTCGGTTTTGTAGCCCACGGCTTCAAATGCAATATCGGAGCCATCGTGATTCAGCACCATTTTCAGGGCCGTCTCCACATCGGCTGTGCTGGTGAAATCACCAGACTGGGTGCTGTTGAAGAAGTGAAAGCCCATGTCAAGTACTCAGCAGGTGCACAAATGGTTCCCTGCAACTCCTCAGGTCTGCGATAAGGGAGGCGGAGTTGCACTATATGTTGAAAATACCAACCCCTGCACAGAAATAAAGGCAGATGAGCCTGGCAGCCCCATCGAGAGCATCTGGATTAAAATAAATGGGGCAAGGAATAAAAGGAGCATGATAGTTGGAGTCTACTACCAACCACCCGATCAAGGAAAAAACTTCAAGAAGGACGCAGACAAGCTGGAGCGTGTTCAGAGGAGGGCAACCAGGATGATCAGGGATCTGGAAACAAACCCTTTGAGGAGAGACTGAAAGAACTGGGCATGTTTAGCCTGGAGAAGAGAAGATTGAGGGGAGACATGATAGCACTCTTCAAATACTTAAAATGTTGTCACACAGAGGAGGGCCAGGATCTCTTCTCGATCCTCCCATGGTGCAGGACATGGAATAAGGGGCTCAAGTTACAGGAAACCAGATTCCGGCTGGACATCAGGAAAAACTTCCTGACTGTTAGAGCAGTACGACAATGGAATCAGTTACCTAGGGAGGTTGTGGGCTCTCCTACACTAGAGGCCTTCAAGAGGCAGCTGGACAACCATCTGTCCGGGATGCTTTAGGTTGGATTCCTGCATTGAGCAGGGGGTTGGACTCGATGGCCTTGTACGCCCCTTCCAACTCTGCTATTCTATGATTCTATGCTACAAACACATATCCCTTTACTTGAAAGTGTGTGTGCCACAGGTTGTAGAGGCCACATAGGACAGAGTACTTGAAATCATGCATAAGCAGAGGCCGTTGCGCTAGTGATGGACTGAAACAGCACCTTCAACTGGTGCGGAATGGTGTCCATCGATCTTAGAAAAAATACCTTTGTCCTTTGGTTGTGATTTGGAAGCTGGCTTTCAAGACACCTTGTTTCCCCTTCTCCAGGATCGTTGGCTGTGTGACTCGTACCACCTTTAAACTGCAGAAAAATTTGGGGGTGGGGGGAGAGAGTGTAAGAAATTCCCATTTCAAGAGCAAATCATGTGAGTGTTTTACAGATAGCATGGTAGACTGGGAAGGGATCAAAAGGCCGTAATCGAAGCCACTTCTTCAAGGAAGGCTCAGGTGTTTTACATCTTTGTTTTGTATGTTTGTCTATCACCCTTCAGCCAGACAGCTCCCAGGGTGCTTCACAGGAAATTACGAACAACAGTAAAACCATCAAACCAGCAATAAAAGCATTTGGCAGCTCCATAGTCAACTCTGTGCAGTCCAGACAGTAGCACCTGCACAGCAAACTCTGACTAACACACGTGGTGCTCATTCGTAGAAAAGCAGGACTCATTGAAGGCTTGCCACGAATTTATAAAATCATAAATGTTCCGGGGGGAGCGACTAGAGAAACAGTATTTTCTCTCTACACCCCCCCACCCTATTCAAGACACTAGACCCCATCATCTTGCCATAAAAGTGAACTGGCAGCAAAACTAAGAAGCACGTGTTGCAATGCATCCTATAGAACCTATTGCTATAGCCTCAAGTTAAAGGAAGCCAGATTCCAGCTGTACATCAGTAAAAACTTCCTGACTGTTAGAACAGTATGACAATGGAATCAGTTCCCTAGGGAGGTTGTGGGCTCTGCCACACTAGAGGCCTTCAAGACAACCATCTGTCAGGGATGCTTTAGGGTGGATTCCTGCATTGAGCAGGGGGTTGGACTCGATGGCCTTGTAGGCCCCTTCCAACTCTGCGATTCTATGATTACCATTATGTAAAGTGGCTCTAGAAATAATAATTTAAAAAGGATTAACAGATTCACAAATGAAGGATCTGTCACTGGTGCTGGGCCAAGATAAGGAAATGGGACATCTGTACTCATACAGCCAGAGGGCAGGACCACTCCCACATTCCCTTATGAGTTTGCCGGGGCCACCTGATCCACCATTCTTGGCATGAAAGTGTTGGTCTGAATGGGACTTTGCTCCAGGCCAGCATGGTGGTTTTAATCCCCTTTGCCCTCCAGGTTCATGCATCCCATCTTGAGACGTGCTGCCATGTTTCGCTTACCTTGGGATACTTCTGGGTAGGCTGTGCACGAAATCTTCATTCTGGGACGCCATTTTAAGAAGGTTTGGAAGGTTTCCAGGCAAGCTGCCAGCCGGACTGTCAACCGGTGCTATATTGTCTGTGCTCCCGGGAGTGCTTCCTACCACGTTCCCCCCGCCGACCTGGCTGAGAAGCTTGTTGAGTAGCAGGCCTTCATCCAGACCTTGGCTCTGATATACATTTTTGAACAGTCCATTCTTGTCATGGAAAGTATGGAGTAGAATCTCTTTTCCACCTCGGACTGCCTCAGAAAGACCCTCCATGAGACCGTGGAACATGGTCTGGGCATTTTGCTTCTGTATGAGACCTGGGATGCCATGTTTGAGCTGGTCTTCAAAACCTGAAAGCAATATAATAATAATAATAATAATAAATAATAATAATAATAATAATAATAATAATAATAATAATAATAATTAATAATATAATTTCTTACCCACCTCTGGATTGAGGCGGGGAACAACATTGAATACAAAGTACTATAAAATACATAAAACTGATAAAAACCTATAAAACATTATTAAAATAACAGTCAGACATCTTAAAATTCAACTGGGTAGACTTGTTGGAAGAGATCAGTCTTTATGGCTTTCTTAAATACAGAAAGACTGTTAAGTTGACGAATCTCTTCCGGAAGGCCATTCCATAATCTGGGAGCGGCGGAAGAGAAGGTCCTCTGGGTAATACCTGTCAGCCTAGTTTTCACTGACTGAAGTAAATTCTTCCCAGTATGAGAGATGGTGATCCCGCAGGTAGCCTGGACCCAAACCACGTAGGGCTTTAAAGGTGATAGGAAAGGAAAGGAACCTGAGTCATTACTGACTCTTGGAGGGATGCCAGCTTTCGCTGACGTTTTCTTGGCAGGCCTTATAGTGGGGTGGTTTGCCGTTGCCTTCCCCGGCCGTTATTACTTTCTCCCCAGCTAACTGGGTACTCTTTTTACTAGGGTGACCATATGAAAAAGAGGACAGGGCTCCTGTATCTTTAACAGTTGCATAGAAAAGGAAATCTCAGCAGGTGTCATTTGTATATACGGGGAACCTGGGGAAACTTCCTCTTCATCACACCCGTTAGAGTTGCAGGTGCCCTGCCTTCTTTTAAATCTGGTCACTCTAGTATAGCTCCTGCACCTTTAACTGTTGTGATGAAGAGGAAATTTCACCAGTTTCTCCATATATACAAATTACACCTGCTGAAATGCCTTTTTCTATGCAACTGTTAAAGATACAGGAGCCGTGTCCTCCTTTTCATAGGGTCACCCTATTTTTACCGACCTCGGTAGGATGGAAGGCTGAGTCAACCCAAGCCAGCTGCACGAAACCTGCTTCCACTGGGATCAAACTCAGGCCGTGGGGAGAGTTTCAGCTGCAAAAACTGCTGCTTTACCACTCTGCGCCAACCAACACTTTATACTTTGCCTGGAAACTTATTGGCAATCAGATTGGCTCAGATGTAACTGCAGTGTCATTGGATTTATTCCAGATGGGTGGAATCATCGCAGATTATTGCCTATGTAACTGCAGATAATTGTAAGGGGCAGGTTTCATCAGCTATGGATAATACAGGGGCACCATCTACCAGATCCCTGGATATTCAGAGTGAGACTCGCTGATTAGTTGGAGCAAATCGGTTTGATTTAGGCTGCAAGCAGGCAATCATTTCTGTATGGCAAATGGAGCCCCTTCTTCCTGAGAGTTACCTCAGCACTAGCCATTAGTGAGAATAACTAGAGCATGATGCTCCTACAAAGAAAACAGGGGCAGAGAGAACCAAACTGCAAGAGAAAAAAATCCAGTTTGTTCCATTTCTTCTTCTTCTTCTTCTTTTGTAATTGCAGCCACTTTCCCTGGTTCTGATCCAAGCAGGTCAACACAGTGGTGTAATTGACCAGACCAGAGGGAATGCAGTTTCTGGTCTAGTCAACCTCAGTCTTAAAGGGAAATCACCAAATAAGAAAATGTTCTTGGATGGTCTAGAGATGGAGAGGTTCATGTCGTGTAAAAGAGGGAGGGGTGAAAGTGTTTAAACTTGAGGAAATATTCTTTGCAAGGAAGACTGTTGTTGTATGAGAACAGAATTAATTTCCCAAACATTCTCTCTTGGATGAGGCCTAAAGTGAGCCTGTAGTTCCTGTTACAAAGTTAAGTAGGGTGACCCTATGACTTTTCTTTGTATTGAAAAGGGAATTTCAGCAGGTGTCATTGGTAGATATGGGGAACCTGGGGAAATTTCCTCTGCATCACAACAGTTAAAGCTGCACGTGCCCTGCCTTCTTTTAAATCTGGTCACCCTAGTATAGCTCCTGCACCTTTAACTGTTGTGATGAAGAGGGAATTTCAACAGGTGCTGCATGCATACAAACAGCACCTGCTGAAATGCCTTTTTCTATGCAACTGTTAAAGATACAGGAGCCCTTTCATACTGTCACCCTAAGTTAAGGTATTATTACCCTCTACCAGGGCCTAGAAACCACTAAGTGGTGCCAAAGCTGCCCAGAGACCTGGTCTGGATTAACTTTGGACCAGGTATGGACTGCAGTGGTCTGAAACCTAAGATCCAGCTCAGTTTCTATGGATTTACCAGCATCCAAAGTCTTCAGGGAAGTGAAACACCATCCAGGACCTTACATTTTTATTTATTATTCTCAGAGATTTATATCCCACTTTTCAATTTGAACCCAAATTTCTAAAGTGGCCTATAGTAAAATCAAAGATACATTGAAATGTCATAATTACTAAAAGTCAAAGGCAACAAAGGAGAGGATTTTTTTTTTAAAGGATAAAAATAGCACTGATCTGATGCGAAAACCAAATTACTTATCACTTACCCTGAAGAATTCTGTTGGCATTGACCCGGATCATGACGGAAGGAGGAAGAGACCAAAACCTTCTTTTCGAGGATGAAACTCCATTAAGGCGGTTACCAGGGATTCCGTCTATGCGTTGGTTTGTGGTGGCACTCTTGTTTAAAGATGGAAATTGTCCAAGTGGAAGGCCAGGGAGAACGTCAGGCGAATTCAGGGATGAAAAGTCCTCTTTCTCCAGTCCATTCAGGTAAAAGTCCCCTGTGGCTGGGTTTTGAACATTTTCACCTTTGCTAGGAAAAGTGTCTGGGGCTGAAAAATCCCAATTGCCCTTTCCATTTGGGTAAAAGACACCTACGCCAGGGTTTTCTCCATTCTCCCTTGAACTGGGAGAAGTGTTGTGGGCTGAGAAATCTCCTTCGCCTTTTCCATTTGGAGAAGGGATTCCTTTGTCTGGGCTTTCTCCATTCACACCTGAGCTGGGAAAATCATCTGGGGCCGAGAAATCCCCATTGCCTTTTCCATTTGAGGAAGGGATTCCTTTGTCTGGGCTTTCTACATTCACACCTGAGCTGGGAAAATCATCTGGGGCCGAGAAATCCCCATTGCCTTTTCCATTTGAGGAAGGGATTCCTTTGTCTGGGCTTTCTACATTCACACCTGAGTTGGGAAGATCATCTGGGGCTGAGAAATCCCCTTTGCCTTTTCCATTTGAGGAAGGGATTCCTTTGTCTGGGCTTTCTAAATTCACACCTGAGTTGGGAAAATCATCTGGGGCTGAAAAATCCCCTTTGCCTTTTCCATTAGAGGAAGGGATTCCTTTGTCTGGGTTTTCTACATTCACACCTGAACCGGGAAAATCATCTGGGGCAGAGAAATCCCCATTGCCTTTTCCATTTGAGGAAGGGATTCCTTTGTCTGGGCTTTCTACGTTCACACCTGAGCCGGGAAAATCATCTGGGGCTGAGAAATCCCCTTTGCCATTTCCATTTGGGGAAGGGATTCCTTTGTCTGGGCTTTGTACATTCACACCTGAGCCGGGAAAATCATCTGGGGCTGAGAAATCCCCTTTGCCTTTTCCATTTGAGGAAGGGATTCTTTTGTCTGGGCTTCCTACAAAAACACCTGATCCGGGAAAATCATCTGGGGCTGAGAAATCCCCATTGCCTTTTCCATTTGGGGAAGGGATTCCTTTGTCTGGGCTTTCTACATTCACACCTGAGCCGGGAAAATCATCTGGGGCTGAGAAATCCCCTTTGCCTTTTCCATTTGAGGAAGGGATTCCTTTGTCTGGTCTTTCTACATTCACACCTGAGCCAGTAAAATCATCTGGGGCTGAGAAATCCCCTTTGCCTTTTCCATTTGAGGAAGGGATTCCTTTATCTGGGCTTTCTACATTCACACCTAAGCCGGGAAAATCATCTGGGGCAGAGAAATCCCCTTTGACTTTTCCATTTGAGGAAGGGAGTCTTTTGTCTGGGCTTCCTACATAAACACCTGAGCCGGGAAAATCATCTGGGGCTGAGAAATCCCCTTTGCCTTTTCCATTTGAGGAAGGGAGTCTTTTGTCTGAGCTTTCTACATTCACAGCTGAGCCGGGAAAATCATCTGGGGCTGAGAAATCCCCTTTGCCTTTTCCATTTGAGGAAGGGATTCCTTTGTCTGGGCTTCCTACATAAACACCTGAGCTGGGAAAATCATCTGGGGCTGAGAAATCCCCATTGCCTTTTCCATTTGGGGAAGGGATTCCTTTGTCTGGGATTTCTACATTCACACCTGAGTTGGGAAAATCATCTGGGGCAAGGAAATCCCCATTGCCTTTACCATTTGTGGAAGGGATTCTTTTGTCTGGGCTTCCTACATTCACACCTGAGCCGGTAAAATCATCTGGGGCTGAGAAATCCCCATTACCTTTGTCTGGGCTTTCTCCATTCACACCTGAGCTGGGAAGACCATCTGGGGCTGAGAAATCCCCTTTGCCTTTTCCATTTGAGGAAGGGATTCCTTTGTCTGGGCTTTCTTCATTCACACCTGAGCCAGGAAAATCATCTGGGCCTGAGAAATCCCCTTTGCCTTTTCCATTTGGGGACGGGATTCTTTTGTCTGGGCTTTCTTCATTCACACCTGAGCCAGGAAAATCATCTGGGCCTGAGAAATCCCCTTTGTCTTTTCCATTTGAGGAAGGGATTCCTTTGTCTGGTCTTTCTTCATTCACACCTGAGCCAGGAAAATCATCTGGGCCTGAGAAATCCCCTTTGCCTTTTCCATTTGGGGAAGGGATTCCTTTGTCTGGGCTTTCTACATTCACACCTGAGCCGGGAAAATCATCTGGGCCTGAGAAATCCCCTTTGCCTTTTCCATTTGGGGATGGGATTCTTTTGTCTGGTCTTTCTACATTCACGCCTGAGCCGGGAAAATCATCTGGGCCTGAGAAATCCCCATTGCCTTTTCCATTTGGGGAAGGGATTCCTTTGTCTGGGCTTTCTACATTCACACCTGAGCCGGGAAAATCATCTGGGGCTGAGAAATCCCCTTTGCCTTTTCCATTTGTTGAAGGGATTCCTTTGTCTGGGCTTTCTACATTCACACCTGAGCCGGGAAAATCATCTGGGGCTGAGAAATCCCCTTTGCCTTTTCCATTTGAGGAAGGGATTCCTTTGTCTGGGCTTTCTACATTCACACCTGAGCCGGGAAAATCGCCTGGGGCTGAGAAATCCCCTTTGCCTTTTCCATTTGAGGAAGGGATTCCTTTGTCTGGTCTTTCTACATTCACACCTGAGCTGGGAAAATCATCTGGGGCTGAGAAGTCCCCATTGCCTTTTCCATTTGGGGAAGGGATTCTTTTGTCTGGGCTTCCTACATAAACACCTGAGCCGGGAAAATCATCTGGGGCTGAGAAATCCCCATTGCCTTTTCCATTTGAGGAAGGGATTCCTTTGTCTGGGCTTTCTAAATTCACACCTGAGTTGGGAAAATCATCTGGGGCTGAAAAATCCCCTTTGCCTTTTCCATTAGAGGAAGGGATTCCTTTGTCTGGGTTTTCTACATTCACACCTGAACCGGGAAAATCATCTGGGGCAGAGAAATCCCCATTGCCTTTTCCATTTGAGGAAGGGATTCCTTTGTCTGGGCTTTCTACGTTCACACCTGAGCCGGGAAAATCATCTGGGGCTGAGAAATCCCCTTTGCCATTTCCATTTGGGGAAGGGATTCCTTTGTCTGGGCTTTCTACATTCACACCTGAGCCGGGAAAATCATCTGGGGCTGAGAAATCCCCTTTGCCTTTTCCATTTGAGGAAGGGATTCTTTTGTCTGGGCTTCCTACAAAAACACCTGATCCGGGAAAATCATCTGGGGCTGAGAAATCCCCATTGCCTTTTCCATTTGTGGAAGGGATTCCTTTGTCTGGGCTTTCTACATTCACACCTGAGCCGGGAAAATCATCTGGGGCTGAGAAATCCCCTTTGCCTTTTCCATTTGAGGAAGGGATTCCTTTGTCTGGTCTTTCTACATTCACACCTGAGCCAGTAAAATCATCTGGGGCTGAGAAATCCCCTTTGCCTTTTCCATTTGAGGAAGGGAGTCTTTTGTCTGGGCTTCCTACATAAACACCTGAGCCGGGAAAATCATCTGGGGCTGAGAAATCCCCATTGCCTTTTCCATTTGGGGAAGGGATTCCTTTGTCTGAGCTTTCTACATTCACAGCTGAGCCGGGAAAATCATCTGGGGCTGAGAAATCCCCTTTGCCTTTTCCATTTGAGGAAGGGATTCCTTTGTCTGGGCTTCCTACATAAACACCTGAGCTGGGAAAATCATCTGGGGCTGAGAAATCCCCATTGCCTTTTCCATTTGGGGAAGGGATTCTTTTGTCTGGGCTTCCTACATTCACACCTGAGCCGGTAAAATCATCTGGGGCTGAGAAATCCCCATTACCTTTGTCTGGGCTTTCTCCATTCACACCTGAGCTGGGAAGACCATCTGGGGCTGAGAAATCCCCTTTGCCTTTTCCATTTGAGGAAGGGATTCCTTTGTCTGGGCTTTCTTTATTCACACCTGAGCCAGGAAAATCATCTGGGCCTGAGAAATCCCCTTTGCCTTTTCCATTTGGGGACGGGATTCTTTTGTCTGGGCTTTCTTCATTCACACCTGAGCCAGGAAAATCATCTGGGCCTGAGAAATCCCCTTTGTCTTTTCCATTTGAGGAAGGGATTCCTTTGTCTGGTCTTTCTTCATTCACACCTGAGCCAGGAAAATCATCTGGGCCTGAGAAATCCCCTTTGCCTTTTCCATTTGGGGAAGGGATTCCTTTGTCTGGGCTTTCTACATTCACACCTGAGCCGGGAAAATCATCTGGGCCTGAGAAATCCCCTTTGCCTTTTCCATTTGGGGATGGGATTCTTTTGTCTGGTCTTTCTACATTCACGCCTGAGCCGGGAAAATCATCTGGGCCTGAGAAATCCCCATTGCCTTTTCCATTTGGGGAAGGGATTCCTTTGTCTGGGCTTTCTACATTCACACCTGAGCCGGGAAAATCATCTGGGGCTGAGAAATCCCCTTTGCCTTTTCCATTTGAGGAAGGGATTCCTTTGTCTGGGCTTTCTACATTCACACCTGAGCCGGGAAAATCGCCTGGGGCTGAGAAATCCCCTTTGCCTTTTCCATTTGAGGAAGGGATTCCTTTGTCTGGTCTTTCTACATTCACACCTGAGCTGGGAAAATCATCTGGGGCTGAGAAGTCCCCATTGCCTTTTCCATTTGGGGAAGGGATTCTTTTGTCTGGGCTTCCTACATAAACACCTGAGCCGGGAAAATCATCTGGGGCTGAGAAATCCCCATTGCCTTTTCCATTTGGGGAAGGGATTCCTTTGTCTGGGATTTCTACATTCACACCTGAGTTGGGAAAATCATCTGGGGCAAGGAAATCCCCATTGCCTTTACCATTTGTGGAAGGGATTCTTTTGTCTGGGCTTCCTACATTCACACCTGAGCCGGTAAAATAATCTGGGGCTGAGAAATCCCCATTACCTTTGTCTGGGCTTTCTCCATTCACACCTGAGCTGGGAAGACCATCTGGGGCTGAGAAATCCCCTTTGCCTTTTCCATTTGAGGAAGGGATTCCTTTGTCTGGGCTTTCTTCATTCACACCTGAGCCAGGAAAATCATCTGGGCCTGAGAAATCCCCTTTGCCTTTTCCATTTGAGGAAGGGATTCCTTTGTCTGGGCTTTCTTCATTCACACCTGAGCCAGGAAAATCATCTGGGCCTGAGAAATCCCCTTTGTCTTTTCCATTTGAGGAAGGGATTCCTTTGTCTGGGCTTTCTTCATTCACACCTGAGCCAGGAAAATCATCTGGGCCTGAGAAATCCCCTTTGCCTTTTCCATTTGGGGAAGGGATTCCTTTGTCTGGGCTTTCTACATTCACACCTGAGCCGGGAAAATCATCTGGGCCTGAGAAATCCCCTTTGCCTTTTCCATTTGGGGATGGGATTCTTTTGTCTGGTCTTTCTACATTCACGCCTGAGCCGGGAAAATCATCTGGGCCTGAGAAATCCCCATTGCCTTTTCCATTTGGGGAAGGGATTCCTTTGTCTGGGCTTTCTACATTCACACCTGAGCCGGGAAAATCATCTGGGGCTGAGAAATCCCCTTTGCCTTTTCCATTTGTTGAAGGGATTCCTTTGTCTGAGCTTTCTACATTCACACCTGAGCCGGGAAAATCATCTGGGGCTGAGAAGTCCCCATTGCCTTTTCCATTTGGGGAAGGGATTCTTTTGTCTGGGCTTCCTACATAAACACCTGAGCCGGGAAAATCATCTGGGGCTGAGAAATCCCCATTGCCTTTTCCATTTGAGGAAGGGATTCCTTTGTCTGGTCTTTCTACATTCACACCTGAGCTGGGAAAATCATCTGGGGCTGAGAAGTCCCCATTGCCTTTTCCATTTGGGGAAGGGATTCTTTTGTCTGGGCTTCCTACATAAACACCTGAGCCGGGAAAATCATCTGGGGCTGAGAAATCCCCATTGCCTTTTCCATTTGGGGAAGGGATTCCTTTGTCTGGTCTTTCTACATTCACACCTGAGTTGGGAAAATCATCTGGGGCTGAGAAATCCCCTTTGCCTTTTCCATTTGAGGAAGGGATTCCTTTGTCTGGTCTTTCTACATTCACACCTGAGTTGGGAAAATCATCTGGGGCTGAGAAATCCCCGTTACCATTTCCATTTGAGGAGGGGATTCTTTTGTCTGGGCTTTCTACATTCACGCTTGAGCCAGGAAAATCATCTGGGGCTGAGAAATCCCCATTATCTTTGTCTGGGCTTTCTCCATTCACACCTGAGCTGGGAAGACCATCTGGGGCTGAGAAATCCCATTTGCCTTTTCCATTTGAGGAAGGGATTCCTTTGTCTGGGCTTTCTTCATTCACACCTGAGCCAGGAAAATCATCTGGGCCTGAGAAATCCCCTTTGCCTTTTCCATTTGGGGAAGGGATTCTTTTGTCTGGTCTTTCTACATTCATACCTGAGCCAGTAAAATCATCTGGAGCTGAGAAATCCCCTTTGCCTTTTCCATTTGTGGAAGGGATTCCTTTGTCTGGGCTTTCTACATTCACGCCTGAGCCGGGAAAATCATCTGGGCCTGAGAAATCCCCTTTGCCTTTTCCATTTGGGGACGGGATTCTTTTGTCTGGTCTTTCTACATTCACGCCTGAACCGGGAAAATCATCTGGGCCTGAGAAATCCCCTTTGCCTTTTCCATTTGGGGAAGGGATTCTTTTGTCTGGTTTTTCTACATTCACGCCTGAGCCGGGAAAATCATCTGGGGCTGAGACACCCCTATTGCCTTTTCCATTTGAGGGAAGGATTCCTTTGTCTGGGCTTTCTACATTCACACCTGAGCTGGGAAAATCATCTGGGGCTGAGAAATCCCCTTTGCCTTTTCCATTTGGGTGAAAGACACCTACGCCAGGGTTTTCTCCATTCTCCCCTGAACTGGGAGAAGTGTTCTGGGCTGCGAAATCTCCTTTGCCTTTTCCATTTGAGGAAGGGATTCTTTTGTCTGGGCTTTCTACATTCACACCTGAGCTGGGAAAATCATCTGGGGCATTGAAATCCCCATTGCCTTTTCCATTTGGGGAAGGGATTCCTTTGTCTGGGCTTTCTCCATTCACACCAGAGCTGGGAAGACCATCTGGGGCAAGGAAATCCCCTTTGCCTTTTCCATTTGAGGAAGGGATTCCTTTGTCTGAGCTTTCTACATTCACACCTGAGCCGGGAAAATCATCTTGGGCTGAGAAATCCCCTTTGCCTTTTCCATTTGAGGAAGGGATTCTTTTCTCTGGGCTTTCTACATTCACACCTGAGCTGGGAAAATCATCTGGGGCTGAGAAATCTCCATTGCCTTCTCCATTTGTGGAAGGGATTCCTTTGTTTGTGCTTTCTACATTCACACCTGAGCTGGGGAAATCATCTGGGGCTGAGAAATCTTTGCCTTTTCCATTTGAGGAAGGGATTTTTTTGTCTGGGCTTTCTACATTCACACCTGAGCTTGGAAAATCATCTGGGTCTGAGAAATCCCCTTTGCCTTTTCCATTTGAGGAAGGGATTCCTTTGTCTGGGCTTTCTACATTCACACCTGAGCCGGGAAAATCATCTGGGGCTGGGAAATCCCCTTTGCCTTTTCCATTTGGGGAAGGGAGTCTTTTATCTGGGCTTTCTCCATTCACACCTGAGCTGGGAAAATCACCTGGGGCTGAGAAATCCCCATTTCCTTTTCCATTTGTGGAAGGAATTCCTTTGTCTGTGCTTTCTACATTCACACCTGAGCTGGGAAAATCATCTGGGGATGAGAAATCTTTGCCTTTTCCATTTGAGGAAGGGATTCTTTTGTCTGGGCTTTCTACATTCACACCTGAGCTGGGAAAATCATCTGGGGCTGAGAAATCCCCTTTGCCTTTTCCATTTGAGGAAGGGATTCCTTTGTCTGGGCTTTCTACATTCACACCTGAGCTGGGAAGACCATCTGGGGCTGCGAAATCCCCTTTGCCTTTTCCATTTGTGGAAGGGATTCCTTTGTCTGGGCTTTCTCCATTCACACCTGAGCTGGGAAAATCATCTGGGGCTGAGAAATCCCCATTGCCTTTTCCATTTGGGGAAGGGATTCCTTTGTCTGGGCCTTCTCCATTCACACCTGAGCTGGGAAGACCATCTGGGGCAAGGAAATCCCCTTTGCCTTTTCCATTTGTGGAAGGGAGTCTTTTGTCTGGGCTTTCTACATTCACACCTGAGCTGGGAAAATCATCTGGGGATGAGAAATCCCCATTGCCTTTTCCATTTGGGGAAGGGATTCCTTTGTCTGGGCCTTCTCCATTCACACCTGAGCTGGGAAGACCATCTGGGGCAAGGAAATCCCCTTTGCCTTTTCCATTTGGGGAAGGGATTCTTTTGTCTGGTCTTTCTACATTCATACCTGAGCCAGTAAAATCATCTGGAGCTGAGAAATCCCCTTTGCCTTTTCCATTTGTGGAAGGGATTCCTTTGTCTGGGCTTTCTACATTCACGCCTGAGCCGGGAAAATCATCTGGGCCTGAGAAATCCCCTTTGCCTTTTCCATTTGGGGACGGGATTCTTTTGTCTGGTCTTTCTACATTCACGCCTGAACCGGGAAAATCATCTGGGCCTGAGAAATCCCCTTTGCCTTTTCCATTTGGGGAAGGGATTCTTTTGTCTGGTTTTTCTACATTCACGCCTGAGCCGGGAAAATCATCTGGGGCTGAGACACCCCCATTTCCTTTTCCATTTGAGGGAAGGATTCCTTTGTCTGGGCTTTCTACATTCACTCCTGAGCTCGGAAAATCATCTGGGGCTGAGAAATCCCCTTTGCCTTTTCCATTTGGGTGAAAGACACCTACGCCAGGGTTTTCTCCATTCTCCCCTGAACTGGGAGAAGTGTTCTGGGCTGCGAAATCTCCTTTGCCTTTTCCATTTGAGGAAGGGATTCTTTTGTCTGGGCTTTCTACATTCACACCTGAGCTGGGAAAATCATCTGGGGCATTGAAATCCCCATTGCCTTTTCCATTTGGGGAAGGGATTCCTTTGTCTGTGCTTTCTACATTCACACCTGAGCTGGGAAAATCATCTGGGGATGAGAAATCTTTGCCTTTTCCATTTGAGGAAGGGATTCTTTTGTCTGGGCTTTCTACATTCACACCTGAGCTGGGAAAATCATCTGGGGCTGAGAAATCCCCTTTGCCTTTTCCATTTGAGGAAGGGATTCCTTTGTCTGGGCTTTCTACATTCACACCTGAGCTGGGAAGACCATCTGGGGCTGCGAAATCCCCTTTGCCTTTTCCATTTGTGGAAGGGATTCCTTTTTCTGGGCTTTCTACATTCACACCTGAGCTGGGAAAATCATCTGGGGCTGAGAAATCCCCATTGCCTTTTCCATTTGGGGAAGGGATTCCTTTGTCTGGGCCTTCTCCATTCACACCTGAGCTGGGAAGACCATCTG
This sequence comes from Elgaria multicarinata webbii, assembly GCF_023053635.1. Taxonomy (NCBI): domain Eukaryota; kingdom Metazoa; phylum Chordata; class Lepidosauria; order Squamata; family Anguidae; genus Elgaria; species Elgaria multicarinata. The sequence goes on along the minus strand of NC_086171.1, from coordinate 217,546,834 downwards.
GGGCAAGGAAATCCCCTTTGCCTTTTCCATTTGTGGAAGGGATTCCTTTGTCTGGGCTTTCTACATTCACACCTGAGCTGGGAAAATCATCTGGGGCTGAGAAATCCCCATTGCCTTTTCCATTTGGGGAAGGGATTCCTTTGTCTGGGCCTTCTCCATTCACACCTGAGCTGGGAAGACCATCTGGGGCAAGGAAATCCCCTTTGCCTTTTCCATTTGGGGAAGGGATTCTTTTGTCTGGTCTTTCTACATTCATTCCTGAGCCAGTAAAATCATCTGGAGCTGAGAAATCCCCTTTGCCTTTTCCATTTGTGGAAGGGATTCCTTTGTCTGGGCTTTCTACATTCACGCCTGAGCCGGGAAAATCATCTGGGCCTGAGAAATCCCCTTTGCCTTTTCCATTTGGGGAAGGGATTCTTTTGTCTGGTCTTTCTACATTCACGCCTGAGCTGGGAAAATCATCTGGGGCTGAGAAATCCCCTTTGCCATTTCCATTTGGGTGAAAGACACCTACGCCAGGGTTTTCTCCATTCTCCCCTGAACTGGGAGAAGTGTTCTGGGCTGCGAAATCTCCTTTGCCTTTTCCATTTGAGGAAGGGATTCTTTTGTCTGGGCTTTCTACATTCACACCTGAGCTGGGAAAATCATCTGGGGCTGCGAAATCCCCATTGCCTTTTCCATTTGGGGAAGGGATTCCTTTGTCTGGGCTTTCTCCATTCACACCAGAGCTGGGAAGACCATCTGGGGCAAGGAAATCCCCTTTGCCTTTTCCATTTGAGGAAGGGATTCTTTTCTCTGGGCTTTCTACATTCACACCTGAGCTGGGAAAATCATCTGGGGCTGAGAAATCTCCATTGCCTTCTCCATTTGTGGAAGGGATTCCTTTGTCTGTGCTTTCTACATTCACACCTGAGCTGGGGAAATCATCTGGGGCTGAGAAATCTTTGCCTTTTCCATTTGAGGAAGGGATTTTTTTGTCTGGGCTTTCTACATTCACACCTGAGCTTGGAAAATCATCTGGGTCTGAGAAATCCCCTTTGCCTTTTCCATTTGAGGAAGGGATTCCTTTGTCTGGGCCTTCTCCATTCACACCTGAGCTGGGAAGACCATCTGGGGCTGAGAAATCCCCATTGCCTTTTCCATTTGGGGAAGGGATTCCTTTGTCTGGGCCTTCTCCATTCACACCTGAGCTGGGAAGACCATCTGGGGCAAGGAAATCCCCTTTGCCTTTTCCATTTGGGGAAGGGAGTCTTTTATCTGGGCTTTCTACATTCACACCTGAGCTGGGAAAATCACCTGGGGCTGAGAAATCCCCATTGCCTTTTCCATTTGTGGAAGGAATTCCTTTGTCTGTGCTTTCTACATTCACACCTGAGCTGGGAAAATCATCTGGGGATGAGAAATCTTTGCCTTTTCCATTTGAGGAAGGGATTCTTTTGTCTGGGCTTTCTACATTCACACCTGATCTTGGAAAATCATCTGGGTCTGAGAAATCCCCTTTGCCTTTTCCATTTGAGGAAGGGATTCCTTTGTCTGGGCTTTCTACATTCACACCTGAGCTGGGAAGACCATCTGGGGCTGCGAAATCCCCTTTGCCTTTTCCATTTGTGGAAGGGATTCCTTTGTCTGGGCTTTCTACATTCACACCTGAGCTGGGAAAATCATCTGGGGCTGAGAAATCCCCATTGCCTTTTCCATTTGGGGAAGGGATTCCTTTGTCTGGGCCTTCTCCATTCACACCTGAGCTGGGAAGACCATCTGGGGCAAGGAAATCCCCTTTGCCTTTTCCATTTGTGGAAGGGATTCCTTTGTCTGGGCTTTCTACATTCACGCCTGAGCCGGGAAAATCATCTGGGCCTGAGAAATCCCCTTTGCCTTTTCCATTTGGGGACGGGATTCTTTTGTCTGGGCTTTCTACATTCACACCTGAGCTGGGAAAATCATCTGGGGCTGAGAAATCCCCTTTGCCTTTTCCATTTGAGGAAGGGATTCCTTTGTCTGGGCTTTCTACATTCACACCTGAGCCGGGAAAATCATCTGGGGCTGAGAAATCCCCATTGCTTTTTCCATTTGGGAAAGGGTTTCTTTTGTCTGGGCTTTCTGAATTCACACCTGAGCTTGGAAAACCATCTGGAGCTGAGAAATCCCCATTGCCTTTTCCATTTGTGGAAGGGATTCCTTTGTCTGGGCTTTCTACATTCACACCTGAGCTGGGAAAATCATCTGGGGATGAGAAATCTTTGCCTTTTCCATTTGAGGAAGGCATTCTTTTGTCTGGGCTTTCTACATTCACACCTGAGCTGGGAAAATCATCTGGGGCTGCGAAATCCCCTTTGCCTTTTCCATTTGAGGAAGGGATTCCTTTGTCTGGGCTTTCTACATTCACACCTGAGCTGGGAAGACCATCTGGGGCTGCGAAATCCCCTTTGCCTTTTCCATTTGTGGAAGGGATTCCTTTGTCTGGGCTTTCTCCATTCACACCAGAGCTAGGAAAATCATCTGGGGCTGAGAAATCCCCTTTGCCTTTTCCATTTGTGGAAGGGAGTCTTTTGTCTTGGCTTTCTACATTCACACCTGAGCTGGGAAAATCATCTGGGGATGAGAAATCTTTGCCTTTTCCATTTGAGGAAGGGATTCTTTTGTCTGGGCTTTCTACATTCACACCTGAGCTGGGAAAATCATCTGGGGCTGAGAAATCCCCTTTGCCTTTTCCATTTGAGGAAGGGATTCCTTTGTCTGGGCTTTCTACATTCACACCTGAGCTGGGAAAATCATCTGGGGCTGAGAAATCCCCATTGCCTTTTCCATTTGGGGAAGGGATTCCTTTGTCTGGGCCTTCTCCATTCACACCTGAGCTGGGAAGACCATCTGGGGCAAGGAAATCCCCTTTGCTTTTTCCATTTGTTGAAGGGATTCTTTTGTCTGGGCTTTCTACATTCACACCAGAGCTAGGAAAATCATCTGGGGCTGAGAAATCCCCTTTGCCTTTTCCATTTGTGGAAGGGAGTCTTTTGTCTGGGCTTTCTACATTCACACCTGAGCTGGGAAAATCATCTGGGGATGAGAAATCTTTGCCTTTTCCATTTGAGGAAGGGATTCTTTTGTCTGGTCTTTCTACATTCACACCTGAGCCGGGAAAATCATCTGGGGCTGAGAAATCCCCTTTGCCTTTTCCATTTGAGGAAGGGATTCCTTTGTCTGGGCTTTCTACATTCACACCTGAGCCGGGAAAATCATCTGGGGCTGAGAAATCCCCATTGCTTTTTCCATTTGGGGAAGGGATTCTTTTGTCTGGGCTTTCTGAATTCACACCTGAGCTTGGAAAACCATCTGGAGCTGAGAAATCCCCTTTGCCTTTTCCATTTGAGGAAGGGATTCCTTTGTCTGGGCTTTCTACATTCACACCTGAGCTTGGAAAACCATCTGGAGCTGAGAAATCCCCTTTGCCTTTTCCATTTGAGGAAGGGATTCCTTTGTCTGGGCTTTCTACATTCACACCTGAGCTTGGAAAATCATCTGGGGCTGAGAAATCCCCTTTGCCTTTTCCATTTGAGGAAGGGATTCCTTTGTCTGGGCTTTCTGAATTCACACCTGAGCTTGGAAAACCATCTGGAGCTGAGAAATCCCCTTTGCCTTTTCCATTTGAGGAAAAGATTCCTTTGTCTGGACTTTCTACATTCACACCTGAGCTGGGAAGACCATCTGGGGCTGAGAAATCCCCTTTGCCTTTTCCATTTGGGGAAGGGATTCTTTTGTCTGGGCTTTCTACATTCACACCTGAGCTGGGAAGACCATCTGGGGCTGAGAAATCCCCTTTGCCTTTTCCATTTGGGGAAGGGATTCCTTTGTCTGGGCTTTCTACATTCACACCTGAGCTTGGAAAATCATCTGGGGCTGAGAAATCCCCTTTGCCTTTTCCATTTGAGGAAGGGATTCCTTTGTCTGGGCTTTCTGAATTCACACCTGAGCTTGGAAAACCATCTGGAGCTGAGAAATCCCCTTTGCCTTTTCCATTTGAGGAAAAGATTCCTTTGTCTGGACTTTCTACATTCACACCTGAGCTGGGAAGACCATCTGGGGCTGAGAAGTCCCCATTGCCTTTTCCATTTGGGGAAGGGATTCTTTTGTCTGGGCTTTCTACATTCACACCTGAGCTGGGAAGACCATCTGGGGCTGAGAAATCCCCTTTGCCTTTTCCATTTGGGGAAGGGATTCCTTTGTCTGAGCTTTCTACATTCACACCTGAGCTCGGAAAATCATCTGGGGCTGAGAAATCCCCTTTGCCTTTTCCATTTGGGGAAGGGATTCTTTTGTCTGGGCTTTCTACATTCACTCCTGAGCTCGGAAAATCATCTGGGGCTGAGAAATCCCCTTTGCCTTTTCCATTTGACGAAGGAATTCCTTTGTCTGGGCTTTCTACATTCACTCCTGAGCTCGGAAAATCATCTGGGGCTGAGAAATCCCCTTTGCCTTTTCCATTTGACGAAGGAATTCCTTTGTCTGGGCTTTCTACATTCACTCCTGAGCTCGGAAAATCATCTGGGGCTGAGAAATCCCCTTTGCCCTTTCCATTTGAGGAAGGGATTCTTTTGTCTGGGCTTTCTACATTCACTCCTGAGCTCGGAAAATCATCTGGGGCTGAGAAATCCCCTTTGCCCTTTCCATTTGAGGAAGGGATTCCTTTGTCTGGGTTTTCTACATTCACACCTGAGCTGGGAAGACCATCTGGGGCTGAGAAATCCCCTTTGCCTTTTCCATTTGAGGAAGGGATTCCTTTGTCTGGGCTTCCTACATAAACACCTGAGCTGGGAAGACCATCTGGGGCTGGGAAATCCCCATTGCCTTTTCCATTTGAGGAAGAGACACCTTTTCCTGGTTTTTCACTATTTCCACCTGAGATGGGAAGATATTTCCCTTTCTCTGTTATGGGCACTTTTTGTTCTGCCACAGAACCTCCAGAGACTGACCCCTTTCCCTTTGAAAATATCTCCATATCCATATCATCTTCAGATCCACTTTTGGGCTGTCCATTCTTACTAGAAGTCACGTGACCTCCTTCATTTGCTACACTTTTGTCTCCCTCTTCATTCCCTTTTGCCAGATGGGGTCCATTACTTCCTCCCTCTGACCCAGGTCTGAGCTCCATCTTCCCTTCCGAGTGCTCAATGACTTCACTTCCAGTCTTAGTCGCACTGGTGAACTCCCATTTCCCACCTTTGAGGTTCTGACCATTACTTCCTGCTGAAAAAGGACCTTTGGGCTTGCATTTTTTCTTCAATAGTTTGGAAGTATCATTGTCTTGGCCAGATATGTTAGTGAACTGACCATCACGTACGTCATCGTCCTTTTTAGAGGTAATTGAATCTGCTCCATTCTTATTTACCCCTTTCTTTCTGCAACATTTTTTCTTGTGCACGCTAATGGGTTTTTCATCTGTGAACACAAGTTTTTGCTGTTCCTTGCTTTGAGGAAGACCCTCTGGCATTTGGGGCTTCAACTCATGACCAGACCCAGTTTTCGCACATTTCCTAGTCTTGATCCTGACTGTTTGTCCCTCTGATGAGTTTGTAAGCTCCCTGTTTTCTGGTGTATTCACCAGGCTTCCTTGTGCCACATTACGCTCGAAATCACCTGGTCCCGAACTGGTGACTGGTTTACCAAACACATGGAAATTGCTGGCTACTGTTGTGAAGATGATTAAGAAACAGAGTGGGGACATTTTCAGTTTGGACACCTGTGGAGAGGGGAAAGTATTTCTTTTTTCAGTTAACAGCCTATGCATAGAGTAGAGTTTTATAAGAATCCTGACCCTTATCTTTGGGCCCCCCACCAAGGTTCCATGTTTTGGGAGATGCTGAAATGTTCTGTGAAGGAGGAGGTGCTGTGCACCAGGAATTGCTGAGTTCAACTCTCACCTGAACCCTGAACTCGTGATGGGTCCTTTGATCCTAGGCTCAACCCCAACCCATTTACCATATCATGATAATAAGACTGGTCCCCCTTGCACAAGTCTTGGGATATAGAATCATAGAATAGCAGAGTTGGAAGGGGCCTACAAGGCCATCGAGTCCAACCCCCTGCTCAATGCAGGAATCCACCCTAAAGCATCCCTGACAGAGGGTTGTCCAGCTGCCTCTTGAAGGCCTCTGGTGTGGGAGAGCCCACAACTTCCCTAGGTAACTGATTCCACCATCGCACTGCTCTAACTGTCAAGAAGTTTTTCCTGGTGTCCAGCTGGAATCTGGCTTCCTTTAACTTGAGCCCGTTATTCTGTGTCCTGCACTCTGGGAGGATCGAGAAGACATCCTGGCCCTCCTCTGGGTGACAACCTTTTAAGTATTTGAGGAGTGCTCTCATGTCTCCCCTCAATCTTCTCTTCTCCAGGCTAAACCTGACCAGTTCTTTCACTCTCTTCATAGGGCTTTGTTTCCAGACCCCTGATCATCCTGGTTGCCCTCCTCTGAACACGCTCCAGCTTGTCTGCGTCCTTCTTGAATTGTGGAGCCCAGAACTGGACGCAGTGCTCTAGATGAGACCTAACCAGGGCCGAATAGAGAGGAACCAGTACCTCATGTGATTTGGAAGCTATACTTCTATTAATGCAGCCCAAAACAGCATTGGCCTTTCTTGCAGCCATATCGCACTGTTGGCTCCTATTCAGCTTGCGATCTACAACAATTCCAAGATCCTTCTCATTTGTAGTATTGCTGAGCCAAGTATCCCCCATCTTGTAACTGTGCATTTTGGTTTCTATTTCCTAAATGTAGAACTTGGCATTTATCCCTATTAAATTTCATCCTGTTGTTTTCAGCCCAGCACTCCAGCCTATCAAGATCACTTTGAAGTTTGTTTCTGTCTTCCAGGGTATTAGCTATCCCACCCAATTTGGTGTCATCTGCAAATTTGATAAGCGTTCCCTGTACCTCCTTGTCCAAATCAGATAATTTCTGTCACATGGTTGGAAGAAACACGCAACCATTAAAGATGATTAATCGCTTACTTCCTGTTATGACTTTCTCTCAATAGGGATGTCGTGAGCTTTTGCGCTGGAGATCAGGCCTGATGGATTCCCCCACATCCGCTCACCTGGACCCCACTCAATGAGCTATGGGGTGAGCACAGGCCTGCTTGTAAATGTCCTGGGGCTTGTCACACTCCCGACAAACCTGCCTGCCCCGTACTGGGTCACCATTGTTGTACAAAATGGTGCCTCAGAAATTTCCACAAATGTCATGTTGCGTAATGGCAGCCATAAAGCTGCCGTTACATGCCTGTAATGTTGCATAAATGAACACTTTATGGCTGCCACTACACAACATGACCTTCCTGGAAAAGCCTGAGCTGCCATTTTACACCCTATTAACACCCTGGCCGATGGAGGCCTGCCAACCCCTAGAGAAGACTTATCTTTGCAGAAGCCATGCTGATTATTTTTCCTGATTCCAGTTATTGTGGCCTGATGCTGTGGACAAGGTGCTTGCAGCAATGCAACCAACCACTTGCCCTCTCGATCCCTGTCCCTCCTGGCTTACACAAGCAAGCCGAGGGGTTTGACTGGGCGAGTCCGGGGGTGATAAATGCCTCACTCAGGGAAGGGGTGGTCTCTGCTGTCCTCAAGGAGGCAGTAGTGCGACCACTCCTGAAGAAGCCCACCCTGGACCCGATAGTACTGGACAACTACCGCCCAGTCACAAACACCCCTTTTTTTAGGGAAGGTACTTGAGAGGTTTGTGGCAAAGCAACTACAGGCGCTCTTGGAGGATACTGATTATCTAGATCCATTCCAGTCTGGATTCCCATCTGGTTATGGGACTGAATCAGCCTTGGTCTCCCTGATGGATGACCTTTATCGAGAGAGGGACAGGGGGAATGCAACCCTGTGAATCCTGCTCGATCTCTCATCGGCTTTTGATACCATCGACCATGGTATCCTCCTGAACCAACTCCATGGGATGGGCTTCAGAGGCACTGCGTTACAGTGGTTATGGTCCTACCTACGGGGTCATTTTCAGAGAGTAGCATTGGGTGACCACTCCTCGGCCCCTTGGCAATGGAGCTATGGGGTGCCGCAGGACACCATCTTGTCCCCAGTGTTATTTAACGTCTATATGAAGCTGCTGGGAGCGGTCATTAAGGGATTTGGAGCTAAATGCCATCAATATGCTGATGACACGCAGCTCTATCTCCCTGTGACATCTGAATCAGGAGAGGCTGTGCAGGTCCTGGACCAGTGCCTAGACTCAGTAATGGGCTGGATGAGGGCCAATAAACTGAAACTGAATCCTGGCAAGACGGAGGCCCTGTGGGTGAGTGGTTCCCCTGTCCAGGAGATAGGCTCATTGCCTGTTCCTGATGGGGTTGCACTCCCTCTGAAAGACCAGGTTCGTAGTTTGGGGGTACCCTTAGATCCATTTCTGTCGCTGGAGCCTCAAGTGGCCCTGGTGGCTCAAAGTGCCTTTTACCAGCTTCGGGTGGTTCGCCAACTACGGCCTCTCCTGGACAGGGACAGCTTGGCCACAGTGCTACAGGCATTGGTAACCTCAAGGCTGGATTACTGCAACACGCTTTGTGTGGGGCTGCCCTTGAAGCTGCTCCGGAAGCTGGAGCTAGTGCAGAATGCTGCAGCTTGGCTGTTGTCGGGAGCTGCCCCTTTCCAATATATAACTCCTCTGCTGAGGGAACTGCACTGGCTGCCAATTGGCTACTGGGCCAGGTTTAAGGTCCTTGCACTAGTGTGCAAAGCCCTAAACAACTTGGCACCAGGATACCTGAGAGAGCGCCTTCTCCCTTACCAACCTGCCCGGTCACTGAGGTCATCCAAAGGCCTGCTCCTGGTGGTTCCACATAGATCCATCCTCCGATTGGAATCCACCAGGGGAAGAGACTTCAGTGTGGTGGCCCCCCTCCTGTGGAATTCCCTGCCTCTGGAGGTCAGGCAGGCGCCAACCTTGTACTCTTTTCGGCGCCTCCTGAAAATGTCATTATTCCAGGAAGCCTTTTCTTAATGACCAGCCACGGTTCACTGTACATTTTGCTTCTTCTAAAATCTATTTTAAAGTGTTTTATTCTGTTTTTATTTTATTTTATCTTGTACACCGCTCCAAAATTTTGAATGGGGAGTGGTATATAAATATTGTAAATAAATAAATAAATAAATGCTTCTACATACTTACTAATTTTATCTTTCATCATGTTTTCAACCAGTTGACCCAGAACAGATGTTAAGCTCACCAGCCTGTAATTTCCTTTTTTAAAGTTGGTGTTAGATTGGCCATCTTCCAGCCTTCTGGTAGGGAGGCTGAGCATAGGGACATGTCAAGTATGCTTTAGGGTGGATTCCTGCACTGAGCAGGGGGTTGGACTTGATGGCCTTATAGGCCCTTCCAACCCGACTATTCTTTTTTTAAAAAAATACTATTTTAATTGATTTTCAAGTAAGGACAAATACAATAAATACACAGAGTAAAAGAAAAAACTCAACAACAATATAAATGTTCCCGCAGCACCACTATAAAAAAGCAGGGGCGTTCATTCCTTCAATGAGCACTTGGTACAGAAAAAGATGCAGGTTAAGTTAGAACCTCTGACCAAAAGGGTTCCTGAGTCATTGGGGGTCTAGGTTTGCCAGGATTCATATTAATAAATGTGAAAAAGCCCAACCAGTTTTCCACAAATGTGTCTGATGTTGTTTCTCCTCTTGCTAACCTGCTGTGTTGTGTCAATTTATCATTTAAAGCTAGTTTCCAAATCTTATCAAACCAGCGTTGATGGTCAAAAGTTCTGTCGCTTTCCCAGAATTGGGCAATTTCCCACCTGGCTGCAACCAGCAAATGGGTGACCAAGGCTTTGGGAATAATGTTTCTATTTGCATTCCTAAAAATAGAAAGTAGAGCCAGTGCTGGATCAGTTTCTATGATTCTATGTTACATGTTTTTGTTAGATTAGCAATTTCACATTTGAGTTTAAGAACTCTAGGCTGGATACCATCAGGGCCCAGTGATTTATTTACTTTCAAATTGTCAATAAGGTTGACAACTTCATCTTTTGTCATCATTATTTGCCTCAGTCCCTCAGCCTGCATGCTGAACTAGAACAATACAGTTGTCACCAAAGCAGACTTTGAGCATAGCCCTTCATAAGGAAGAAAAGTACATTATTCTATCTTCCATTGCTGAAGAATTGGGTTGGGCCAATCCACCATAATCCACATGGATTTTGCACCATCATAAAGTTGTTTTGCTCTGTTGAAAATGTAAACATGAAAGAAACTTTTGCTCTGCAAATACATCACTCCAATAGCTTTGCCAGCTAGCAAACATTAAAATTCAGGGCAAATTCTTGACATCTCTAGCAAGATGGGCTAGTTTAGGGCTAGTTTTTGTGGCTTATCTCAGTCTGAAGCAGGAAAAAGCTAGCATGAATTGGCTTCTGGCCAAATGATCTTGGCAATTTAAAGAAGCCCATGGTAACTTATGGAACTTGAAAGTAAATCGCTGATCTTATGAGAAAAATATGCAACATGTCCCTAAGAACACGATAGCACTCTTCAAATACTTAAAAGGTTGTCACAAAGAGGAGGGCCAGGATCTCTTCTTGATCCTCCCAGAGTGCAGGACACGGAATAACGGGCTCAAGTTAAAGGAAGCCAGATTCCAGCTGGACACAGGAAAAACGTCCTGACTGTTAGAGCAGTATGACAATGGAATCAGTTACCTAGGGAGGTTGAGGGCTCTCCCACACTAGAGGCCTTCAAGAGGCAGCTGGACAAGCATCTGTCAGGGATGCTTTAGGGTGGATTCCTGCATTGAGCAGGGGGTTGGACTCGATGGCCTTGTAGGCCCCTTCCAATGCTGCTATTCTGTGATTCTATGATTCTATGACTGGAAAGGTCGACCTTGTTCCCTTTGTCACAACCAAATATTTCAAAAGGGATTGGGGCTTGATCCAGAAATTTACAAGCCCCTTAACTTGGTGTATGTTCTGGGCAAAGTAGTGGAAAGCATTATTAAAGATAAAATTATCAAGCAAATAGAAGGTCTTGCTGAAGAGCAGTCAACATGGCTTCTGGAAAGGTAAATCCTGTCTTGCTAAACCTTTAGAGTTCTTTCAACAAGCATGTGGTGGGTGTAGGTTATCTGGTACATATTGTATAACTGGATTTTCAGAAAGCCATTGACGAATCTCTACCTTAAGGTTCCTGCGTAAACTTAGCAGTAATGGGTTAATAAGAGAGATCTTCCCATGGAAGATCTGGTAATTGGTTAAAGGACAAGTAATCTGGTAATTCGTTAAAGGACAAGAAGCAGAGTGTAGGAATAGACATTAGAGGATGAAGAATATGTGTTGATATTGGTGTATTTACACTTGTTCATTAATGATCTGGAGATAGCAGTGAGGTGCATGAACATTTGTATACAAATGCATAGTTAAATATGTATTTTTGACTGGATTTTCTCACAAAATACACACTTGTAAACATATTCTATCTGAAGATATGCATTTGTAAACATAGATTATCCTAAAATACACATTTCAAAACTTATTACAGTGTGTTTCTTGAGCTGAGAAAGCATCACAAAATTTGGAGAAGGGTGAAATCCAAAGAATCAGGTCAGTTCATGTCAAATTTGGCAAGACATGCGTTCCTCGGTCATCCCTACCTATCAGTCATGATGGCTATGTGCTCCTCCAGAATCAGGGTGCTCTGATAGGCCTTTGGTCTGATCCAGCTGGGCTCTTTTCATGAATGCTCTGCTTCATGCTCTGTTGGGCTTCCCAGAAGCATTTGTTTGACCACTGCTGGAGCAGGTGGACTTTGGGACTATCCCAGCAGGGCTCTTCTTACGTTCTTACAGACCAAAAATTTGGCAGCCCCACCATGCATGTCCTTTCCCCGTTTTCCCCTAGCATCTGGTTCTCCTGAAGGGCTGTGTGGCCTCACCATTGCAGAAAATGGCAACTAATATGATCAAGGGACTGGAGGTTACGGCATCTTGGACGGCTTAGCCTAGAGATAAGGCGAGGGATGGGAGACATGATATTCACTGCTCTGTCTCAGGCAGCAGAATGTCTTGAATAAACTAGGGTGACCATATGGAATGGAGGACAGGGGCTCCTGTGTCTTTAACAGTTGTGTTGAAAAGGGAATTTCAGTAGGTGACATTTGTATGCATGCAGCACCTGGTGAAGTTCCCTCTTCATCACAACAGTTAAAGCTTCAGGAGGCCTGGTCTCTTTTGTAGCGTGCAGGGCTCCTGCAGCTTTAACTGTTGTGATGAAGAGGGAATTTCACTGGGTGCTGCATGCACGCAAATGACATCTGCTGAAATTGCCTTTTCAAAAGATACAGGAGCCCTGTCCTCCTTTCCATATGGTCACTCTAAATAAACCCGGGGATCAATGGTATCATGGTAAATGTTGAAGTGGAGGTGCTCATAATGACAATAGCCATGCCCCAGAGGAGAATCTAAAAATGCAGGCAGCTGTGTTAATCTCTCTCTCTCTCTCTCTCTCTCTCTCTCTCTCTCTGTGTGTGTGTGTGTGTGTGTGTTTGTGTGTGTGTGTGAGAGAGAGATGTCTTCTGTAGGGCAATGGGTCTTAATAATTATCCATTCAAGGCCAAGCTACCCCAAAATACTTTTCATTACAACAGGAATAGCTTACAGCAATATATTGCTGCTGGAAAACCCCACAGTATTTTCTAGATACTGTGAGGACTGCAGAAGAAACAGCTCAGAAGTTCAGAAGAAACAGCAAAGCTGGAGTGGGGAGGGGGCAGATGACAAATGTCCTGGCACTTCAACCTAGTGAGCCCTGATTTCAATACAACACTTCCCAGGATATACTGAACATCAAGATTTCATGCAGTTGTCATGACTAGTCGCCATTGCTAGACCCACATGTCTAATTACTCTATCCTGCCTTTAAAGCCATCTCAGTTGGTGTCTGTCACCCCATCATAGAATCATACAATCATAGAATAGCGGAGTTGGAAGGGGGCTACAAGGCCATCGAGTCCAACCCCCTGCTCAATGCAGGAATCCACCCTAAAGCATCCCTGACAGATGGTTGTCCAGCTGCCTCTTGAAGGCCTTGAGTGTGGGAGAGCCCACAACCTCCCTAGGTAACTGGTTCTGTTGTCATACTGCTCTAACAGTCAGGAAGTTTTTCCTTATGTCCAGCTGGAATCTGGCTTCCTTTATTCTATCACGTAGCTGGGAATTCCATACGTCAATACTGTGATGTGAGAAGAAGGGCTCTCGATTATTGGCTCACTTTTTCTTCTTCTCATGAATCTACTGCTAATCAATTCCATGAAAAAGAACCTTTCTTTCTCTCTTACCATCTGCCATTTTGTAAACCTCCATCAAGCCTCCCCCCTCTGTAAATTGAAATGCGGGGGAAGGGATCTATCTCTGCAATGCACTCTATTTTTGATGTTTGATGCTTGGCCAAGCTTTTAGGGGTTCAAACTGTCGTCCTGCCTCTGTGGATTTCTGTCTTAGTAATTGTACCTCTGCAGTATAAGTTCTAACATAGAACTTCAGGAGAGCAAGAAAGGGTGTGTGTGTGTGTGTGTGAGAGAGAGAGAGACAGAGAGAGAGCGCATTGGTAATATAATTAATCTTACCCCCATGCTTTTTGCTCTTCATCAAGAGTTTCAGAACCACATTCTCTTCCTTCTGCTCCTCAGGCCAGTAGAATACGTAGCCCTTATTCTCACTATATATGTTCACCTGGCCTCTTATGTAATGTAAGGGAGATTAACATGAACCGCCCAGAGAGATTTTGTGAACCGCCCAGAGAGCTTTGGCTATTGGGCGGTATAAAAATGTAATAAATAAATAAATAAATAAAATGAGTGACAGATGCCAAATCCACCTTCTGGGAGGTACCACATGACACACTCTGCCTGAAGTCATTGATCCATACCTTAACAATGGATCTGTGCAATGTATGGTTGGGGCCATTGGCATTTCCTTATTCCTCATGGCAAAAGGATGTTGATGGGATTTTATTTATTTATTTATTTATTTATTTAATTTCTATACCACTCAATAGCCAAAACTCTCTGGGTGGTTCATAAAAATTCACAAAATAAAAGGCAGCATAAAAAGAATCATAGCCCAAAGTTGGAAAATGGCAGAAATTCTAACACTGAAATCCTGGTAAATGGAATTATCGGGCGGTATACAAATGTAAATAATAATAATAATAATAATAATAATAATAATAATAATAATAATAATGGCAAATAGCCATGGCAGAACAATTGCCATATTCACTGAAACTAGCTGAAGGCAAAGTCAAAACATCTGACTTTTGTAAAATATGCCAGGGCTTTATTCTATATATGGCTCACAGACACACACACACAGCAGTATTTGTCAAAACAATTCTTCAGATTATGGAAAAAAGAGACTAAACATAAATTTGACATACAGAAGAATTATAAAGAAAACTTCAAGGCAGACCATGGATTCCACGTATGTCTTGAACTGTAGAGTAATAGTGAAAAAATTTGACTAGAGCTTTTGAGTGCCTGTTGTCTGTCAATAATTCAATTTAAATTCAATGTATTTCTTTTTATCTATTTCTTTTTTCCCCTTATTCTTTATTTCTATCTCTCTCTTTATTATTAAAAATATTTTAAACAGCTAAAAACAATTTCAATAAAACACTAGAGTTGTTCAGACAGCTGGCATAAAGCCAAGATCATCTGGCATTAAAGGCCTGAGAGTGGAAGATAGTCTTAACCTGGAGCCAAAAAGATGACTGTCTTGGCACCAGGTGAGCCTCAGTGGGGAGATCATTCTATAATCTCCAGTATTCAAGGCAGTAAGGCTGTGTGCACCGGCTGCTGGGGAACATGGGTGGGAGGGTGCTGTTGCACCAGGTCCTGCTTGTTCATCCCTGGCCGATGGCTGGTTGGCCGCAGTGTGAACAGAGCTAGATGGACCCTTTGGCTGCATCTACACCAAGCAGGATATTCCACAATTGTTAGCATAGGTACCTCCATTTTCTAAAGGAAGCTATGAAGTAGCCATTATACAGCAGGCGAAATGTCACGTATGTGAGAATGTCTCCTTGGTTGTCTCCTTGTATCTGTCTTATCTAATGAAAACAGAGAGCTTTCAAAGTTAGCTTACTGTAACTTACTGTAGAGCAGAGGTTAGGTTACAGTGGTTGTTTAGCAAAAATTAGTTATGCCCCAGTGTTACGTTCTGATTGGCTCATGCTGCTATTGGGAATTGACCCTTTCAAGCCTCAAATGCTGTGCTGAATCCCCTGTTTCAGTTGTCTGACTGCTCGCCTTCAAGAGACCAGGCCTTGATTACTAATCAATAAAGCGCTTTTGAACCCTCTGTCGCTGGAAGTGTGGAGTCGTGCTTAGGGGCTGATTGGATTTCATCCCTAGGGCAAGAACATTGATCTAACACTATGAAAGTGGTATATAAAAGGCAGGAGCCACACTACTGCTTAATAGAGGTATTGAAGTGCACTGACAACTGTTGGGGCCCATGGACACATGCCATATACTGCTTTCATACCGCTTTCAGCTTGGTGTGGCTCCTGCCTTTTATATACTGCTTTCATAGTGCAATATCCTGCTTGGTGTTGATGAGGCCTTGGTCTGATCCCGCATTAAAGCTCTTCTTATGTTCTTATAATTGTACGACAATGGAACCAGTTACCCAGGGAGGTGGTGGGCTCTCCCGCACTAGAGGCCTTCAAGAGGCAGCTGGACAACCCTCTGTCAGGGAGGCTTTAGGGTGGATTCCTGCATTGAGCAGGGGGTTGAACTCGATGGCCTTGTGGGCCCCTTCCAACTCTGCTATTCTATGATTCTATTATTGTAAGAGTGGTGGGCTGACCAGTCCCACATGGCCTACCAGAGTCCCCATAGCCCACCAATGTGCTTTGCACTTACAACCAATAATACTTCGGACTTCTTAATTGTTCTTCCCAATACTTCTGCCTCTCCCAAGTCTCTAGGTTTATTTTTCTGAAAGCTGTGACAGTGGACCTCCATGTGAATGCATGTAAATGTATACACACGGTGGCCAGTGCTTCACTTCCATCCCCCACTTCTCCATCCCATAACCATGTATCCAGATTAGGGATGGGTGAGAAATTTCTTAGGCTCACATTTTAATGTGAAAATACCCAAATCACTGTCATGTTTCTCAGAAAGCTCATGCTTTCGATGGGAGACAAATGACAAGGTTTGCTAGGTAATCTACAAAGATTTTATTAAGCAGCAAACATCTCTTCTACTTGAAGAGAGTCTAATCTCTTGGAAACGTCTTTTTAAGCAAAACTATGCAAACTAAGCGAGACAATTGTCCGACTAAGGAGAACAGTAAGCGCCTTCTTAAATGCTTGTAACTTCATAGAATCATAGAATCATAGAATAGCAGAGTTGGAAGGGACCTACAAGGCCATCGAGACCAACCCCCTGCTCAATGCAGGAATCCACCCTAAAGCATCCCTGACAGACGGTTGTCCTCTTGAAGGCCTATAGTGTGGGAGAGCCCACAACCTCCCTAGGTAACTGATTCCATTGTCATACTGCTCTAACAGTCAGGAAGTTTTTCCTGATGTCCAGCTGGAATCTGGCTTCCTTTAACTTGAGCCCGTTATTCCGTGTCCTGCACTCTGGGAGGATCGAGAAGAGATCCTGGCCCTCCTCTGTGGGACAACCTTTTAAGTATTTGAAGAGTGCTATCCTGTCTCCCCTCCACCTTCTCTTCTCCAGGCTAAACATGCCCAGTTCAGAGAGCTTGATGCAGAGGCAGGTTCTTGCGCAATCTTAGTCGGACTGACTTTCTTTTTTTTTTTAATAGTTTTTATTTGTTTTCTACACTATATAAACATACATAAAACATTACAATAGTAATAATAATGACAAAAGAAAAACATTAAACAACTGCTTCATACATATTAAATAAATGTTGAGTACATATATGTTGAATAACTATTACCTATACATTATCATACTACAACATAATCATTTTTAACATAAAAGTGCACCCCCCACCTCGGGATCATTCCTGATTCCAAAATCTAATCGTTTCCTCTGCTGGCAGACTGACTTTCTCACACTTTCTTTTCGCTCTGAGCGTTTTAGCTTCTGGCGGACGTTAGCATCAGCTAGCTTGACAGGGTGCTCTCTTCTGGAAGAAAGCTCACTTCTCACTGAGTGTGTAGGATTTGAGTCCGATTCTTTGAATCCAATTCTGTAGCCAACTGTGAATCCACCTAACAGTTGTTCCACAGTTGGCTACAGAATCGGACTTAAAGATTACTTATCAGTGGAACCTTCTCAAACTGGGGAGAGGCAATGAGTGGGGTGCCGCAGGGCTCAGTCCTGGGCCCAGTGCTCTTTAACATTTTAATTAATGATTTGGACGAGGAGGTGCAGGGAACGCTGATCAAATTTGCAGATAACACAAAACTTTGTGGGATAGCTAATACACTGGAAGACAGAAACAAACTTCAAAGTGATCTCGATAGGCTGGAGCGCTGGGCTGAAAACAACAGGATGAAATTTAATAGGGATAAATGCCAAGTTCTACATTTAGGGAATAGAAACCAAATGCACAGTTACAAGATGGGGGATACTTGGCTCAGCAATACTACAAACGAGAAGGATCTTGGAATTGTTGTAGATCGCAAGCTGAATATGAGCCAACAGTGCGATATGGCTGCAAGAAAGGCAAATGCTATATATATATCAATCCTTTATTTACAGTCAATAGATGAGAAAAAGAAAGGTACAGTTATTCCAAGCAAAAGGTCAATAAGATAACCTAAGTATATAAAACATATAATTAGTAATACGTTTTATTACATAATTCTATTTTGGGCTGCATTAATAGAAGTATAGCTTCCAAATCACGGGAGGTCCTGTTTCCTCTCTATTCGGCCCTGGTTAGGCCTCATCTAGAGTATTGCGTCCAGTTCTGGGCTCCACAATTCAAGAAGGACGCAGACAAGCTGGAGCATGTTCAAAGGAGGGTTTTGTTCAGAGTAGGATTTTGTGTCCTCTGAACACAAATGATTTTGTGTCTAACCCCATCTACAAGGGGTTCCCCTTCAAGTAACATTTCCTTTATTGCATCTGTTCTCTGAACTAAGGCACGGACAGAAAATGTTTGCTTGACCAAAGCCCAGTTGAACGTATTTGTTCCTCTAATCCAGATTCAGTTCGTAGGTCCTGCTAAGAGCTTTAGAAGTTGACCGTAGGAGGGGTTGCCTGTTGTTTAGCTTAACCATGAGTCCTACAAAGCATGAATAAATCTATATGCCATTCACTTGACAAATAACACAACTACCTCATTGGGATGCTTAGCTTAACCCAACCGCCCTGAGTCATAAGTTGACTCAAGAGGGCATATCTGGCATTGCGACTGCAGATTTGGGAATGGTCCATGCCTGGAGGTATAGACAGTGGTGGTGGGGCAAGGACCAAGGATTTGGGTACAAGAGTAATACAATCACAAACTATGACAGCAGGAGACGGCACCATAATAGCAGCAATTGGTTAGTGGCATTGAGGGAACAACTGGACTGAGCTTGAGGGGCGCATTTCTCAACATTGCCAAGTGCCAACAGAAGCTTGGTTAGTATCATGGTTGTACTGCCCTGAGCTTCCGGAATTTAAATTACGTTTGTATCCTGCCATTCCTCCAAGGAGCTCACGATGGCATGATCTAGCTTTGGGGAAATAAGGAGCACATTTATTAAGTCATCATATCATAGGATCAGTTAGTGGAGTTGAGAGAACCAGAGGGACATTCGCTCCATTCTTTTGCTCCAAGGCAGGGGTGCATATGCTTTGGTTCTGAGGGCCACATCGGGTGTTTGCTGGGGTGACGGGGAACACACACACACACACACACACACACACACGTAGAAAAGGGCAACTAAAAGTGGCTGGAGCAATTCCAGGAAAGGCTACAATATTTGGTACTGTTCCACTTAGGGAAAAAAAAAAAAAGGGTGAGTGAAGGTTGAAATGATAGAAGTGTACACAATTATGCATAGAGCTTCATCCCACGTACCCCCATAGCGTAAAGCTGTCGTTGTTGTTGTTGTTGTTAGCTAAATCACACCCCAGGTGGCAGTGCTCCTAAGATTTTCCTTTGCATACTAGGAAAAGGGTTTAAGGGGGAGAAATGCAAAAAAAAAAAAAAAAAAAAAATCAACGGATGACCCAATCCGATTCAAATTTGGTGTGCTTAAGTCCCTCCTTAATATCTATTACTGTGCCAGTTTTGATGTCTTTATCTTTAAAACTTATGCAGATGTAAGCATTTGTTTAATTTGTACTTTAAACATAACAAATCATCCTCCTGCGCCCCCAGTGGCCACTCGGAGAACAACAAAAGATTCGCTCCTACTGGGGTAGTAAAATACATCGGTTCTTTTGCCTTTGAAGCACAATTAAGGCAGGATGCATGGGAGTACTTCACAGTCAAAGCAGGTTATAAGCTGGAAAACTTCGGAGTCCTTTGCACGCAATTCGCAGTGATTGCACAGTATAATGCTGGTGTGATGAAGCTAGTAGTATATGGAGAAAGTGGATCGGGAGACATTCTCCCTATACTAGAATCCAGTATTATCATCACCCAGTATTACAACCCATTTCAGGACTGATAGAAGTGGAATTCGCTACCACAAGGTGTAGGGATGGCCACTAATTTGGATGTCTGTTCGCTGCCTTCTGTAATATCTGAGGCCGTACTCCAATGTACAGCAGTTGCTGGATACCATGGGCAGGAGGCTGTTGTTTTACTCTTATTATGCTTGTGGGTTTCCCACAGGTAGCTGGTTGATCACTACAAAGAGGATCCCAGACTAGATGGACCCTTGGTCTGATCCAGCATGGCGCTTCTTATGTTCTTCAATCTCTGCTTCCTGGGATGCTCTAGGAATGAGGTTCCTGCTTTGTGATAAGGAACATAGAACCTATTCCTAGAGAGCTTGGAGGTGGCAGCAGATGCTCAGGGTTTGGGGGCCATCAGACAGGGCTTGGGGGTTGCACCTTTTGCACCTCTGCTCTAAGGCCAGCTTGGATTGAAAGAACCTGAGAGAGTTGTCTTTTGCAGCACTGCTGCCTGAGAGATGGGCCTAATCCACACCAAGTTGGTTATTGCACTATGAAAGCAGTGTATAAAAGGCAGGATCTACATGACTGCTTTATAGCAATATTGAAGTACACTGACAACTGTTGGGGCCCATTGACACATACTTTATACCACTTTCATACCACTTTCATAGTGCCATATCCTGCTTGGTGTAGATTAGGCCCAGTAAACCAAAACTGAGCCAGATGAGCTATTGGGCTGATTCAGTATGAGGTAGCTTCCTGTTTATATGGCTGTCCCACTCATCTACCCCTGCAGAGAGCAATGAATGGAATCCAACTCTATATGGAAACTGAGAAGATTCTTTCATACCAATGACGATGGTGATGAGTGGAAAAGGGAGGACCAAATCCTTCCGGGTCATTGACCTACAGTGTGTATCCCAGGGCAAAATTCCTCCCTGATGCCAAACATGGTAATCCGCCTCATCCATAGAGCAAAACCCACCTATTGAATAACTCCAAAGCAAATTGTATTGGGTGTGACTCCACTCTGGCCACTATGGAGCTACCTGGACTTGCCCAAGGGCAGGACCTTAAGTCTGCCACTGTATGTATATTTACTGGGGATTAAGTACCATTGACTTCAGTAGGGTTTACTTTTGACTAAACACTGGCTAGGATTGGGCTGTATGGTTTACTTTGAAGAAACCACCAAGATTTCCAATATCTTCTAGTAATTTGTGCAAATGACGTGTCTACTTCTCCACGTCCTACTTTGGGCAAATATCCAACTCTTGGGAGTCATGTCAGAATAACAAGGACACATCAAAGAGAGACTCCCCTTCAGCTCTGCCTGCCACCTCTGGCTACTTTCTGGAAGCATCGATAGAGACATTCAGGTTGCATCAACCAGAAACTGGATATGGGATGATTTTTTTCTTTACAATGGATACATTTCATTAGGTCCATGAGCTCGAAGCAGTTGGTGCAAAACAACCATAGTAAGAAGCCAAAATATTCAGGTAATTGGCAGTTTAATCCAAAAGGAATATTAGTTTCCCCCCCAGTTTTCTGCTGAGTTGGGAGTATTCATGCTGTAGAAATTGAACTGAATTTTATAGGTAAGCACCAGAACCTTAAAGTGTGCCCATATCAGGCTGGTGTAATGTCTTGCTATTTACTGTGTTATCTGTACAGCACCATGTACATCGATGGTGCTATATAAATAAATAATAATAATAATGTGTGCACAAAGTGTGCAAAGAGAGCCATCTGGCTATTGCATTTCCCACTAGTCGCAGCCCCCTTTAGTACATGATCATCGTGATCACTGTGGCCAGAAAATCTACCTTCTCCAGGCAGGAGAACAATTGGCACACTGGTCAAATCTGGGTAAAAACATACTCATCAGGTATTGATTGGTTTTTGGATACATGAGGAATTGTAGATAGACATCCTTCAGAAGAATTCCATGCTCAGTTCATCCATCAGAAGACAACAGAAGAGGTGACTTTAAGCCTAATAAGCCCAACCTATTTGGAACCGTTTTCAAGCCAGCTCCACTAAAAGGAATGGCACCTGAGCCAAGAATGGGTTCATGTGTGGCTCTCTTTTATTTGGATGAAGGCTTGCACAAAAAGTCCCAAGTGAATCTTTGTAAGCTGCTCTGGAAGCATTTTTTGGCTAAAGAAAGGGCTAATATTAGTAGGCACCAGGCAATCCTCTCTGGGGAGGGTATTCCTCCATCAAGGGGCCCCTGGCCAAAAGATTCTGTCTCTGGGGGTCACGAGCCATATCTCTTTGGTGGTGGTACTCAGACAGGAGCCTCAGCTGTTAGCCTCAGAAGCACTTGAACTGGTCCCAGACATGGATTGAGAGTCGATGCTGATGGCAACACAGGGCCTTGCTAGACGAGGCTTTAGCCCAGTGCAAGGCCTGGGCTCATCCCTGTGCGTCCAGATGACGCACAGGGTATCCTGGCAGGGGTCAACCCTCCCTGGGCCCGGGGTAACCGGCACTTCTTTTAGCCTGGTTTTTCCTGCGGTTTCGGGCTGAGCCCGAAACCGCAGGCATGTAACCAGGTCCGCTGCTTTTCCCAGCTACCGCATTTACTCCTGAGTAGCCAGAGAAAGCGGCAGACAGGCCGCCGCGCTGCACAGGAGCGCTGCAGCCATTAGGGCTAGGGGGGGACATGGGGTGGGGCAGGGATCACGGCCTAAGGGACATGGGGGGCAGGAATCGTGGCCTAAGGGAGATCAGGGTCGGGAAACGGAGGCCTTCGGGGGTGGGAAACGGAGGGCTACAGGAGATCGGGGGCAGGAAACGGAGGGCTATGGGAGATTGGGGGGATCGGAGGCCAGGGGAGATCACGTGGGGGGGGAATCGGGGGAAGGGGGGAGCAGGGATCCCAATTTTTTTAAAAAAAAAAATCCCTACCTTTAGCGCTGGTGTGCTCCTGCTCACGTGGCCCCTTTAACTACAAAAGGAAATGGCAGACGCGACGGGGCTTTCCTAGATCCCGTCATGTCTGTATACACACGCATGCCAAGACTCAAGGCAGTCCCATCATCCCCTGATTTTGGGGGAATTTATGAAAATCCAACACCCCATTCACACCCCTTTTGATAGCTCCGTCAATTTGCAAGTTAGAAACCTCAAACTCACCACCATGACAGCTTATCCTGGGATACACATGCACGCCAAGACTCAAGGCAGTCCCATCATCCCCTGATTTTTGGGGAATTTATGAAAATCCAACACCCCATTCACACCCCTTTCGATAGCTCCGTCAATTTGCACGTTAGAAACCTCAAACTTGGCACCATGATAGCTTATCCAGGGATACACACACACGCCAAGTCTCAAGGCAATCCCATCATCCCCTGATTTTTGGGGAATTTATGAAAATCCAACACCCCATTCACACCCCTTTCGATAGCTCTGTCAATTTGCACGTTAGAAAGTTACCTCAAACTCGGCACCATGACAGCTTATCCAGGGATACACACGCACGCCAAGACTCAAGGCAGTCACATCATGCCCTGATTTTTGGGGAATTTATGAAAATCGGGCACCCCATTTGCAGACATGGACTGTTCTCTGACATTTGGACATATAAAAAAAGGGAAGTGGGCACACTCACAGATGCCATCTAGACCCACAATCATGCCAAGGTACAAGGCAATCTCATCATCCCCTGATTTTTGGCGGGGCTTAAACCTGCAGACAGCTCAATGGGGCCATTTCAAAGGAAATCCCAAGATGACATGAATTGGGGAGTAGAGATCATCAACCTAATATGAATCTTCTTCCACACTTGAAAAATGTATTTGGAACTTCCAAAACTCCAAGTGAGAGCAGGAAGGACTTCTCCCCTGAGTCAAAGCCAGACACAAACCATCCCTGCGAGGCGGGCAGGAGAGGAGGGAGGGAAGGCAGGCAGGCAGCAGACATTTCTGGGGGCATAAGGAAGTGAGCCAAGGATAAGCCAGTAATGCATATAAAATGGAAATAAATAAATAAACGAAGGAGGGGTGGAATTAAAAGCAGCAGTGTTGCTGAATAAACAACAAGAAGAACTTTTTAAAAAAGGCTATATCTGTCTTTACCAGTAAGAGGGGGACGTGCCCAGGGGAGGGGGAAGCATCTGCCAATTTGTCTGGTCCTAGTAGTGACCAGTCTTTTAAGAAGCAACACTCTCAGTTCAACTCATGAAAGGCATTGCTCCACCAGGTTACTCTCTTTGGAGGGCTCTGATGGCCTTCCAAGTACAGGAGAGAGTGGGGGCACGTCCACATGGCATGCCCTAGGGGAGCTCATCCCCTTGCACCACATCTTTTCAGTTGTTCCCCAAAGTTAGGGTGGGTAGCAGTGCTCTCTTATTATTGGCTTAGTATATGATTTCAGGTTGTGTTTGTGCATTTGGTGGGGCTACTGTTTTTAAAAAAACACTGGGAAAAATCCGTTCAGACTAAGAAAGAGAAGTTTCCAGAATCCCAAGTTACCCGTTTTGCCTATCCCCTCCTCCAACTTTGGGATCATGTGATCATGACCGGGAGTTGAAAAATACCTAAAAGGTATTTTTCCCACCGGTTTTTAAAAAAATTCTAGCAAGTGAACCGCACCACGCAAAGAGCTGAGAGTAGGCTCAAAATGACCCCCATCCATGACTCTCTAAGCACAAGAAGTTTCAGAAAGATAGCTTCAAAAACAACACAGTTATCTTCTTTTCCGCAATGCAATCCTATGGGCGAAATGTTTCAAAATGGCGATCGGATTGGTCTGCGGAAAGAGAAGCGCTCCGAAAATGGGCGCTTCTCTTCGCCTTGCTTCTAGGGGTCCGTGGTCCGCTTCTACTCCGCCTCTGGGCAAGGCGGAGCAGGCCATTTCGCTCCTGCTTCTACGCTTCTAATCGGAGCGGAGCACATGCCTACTTCTAACGCGGCCTGGCCCCTCTACAGGCCCGGATTCCAAGGTAGGTCTCGCAAAGCCCACAGTGTCAGAATTTGTTCATGTTGACTTAACATGAGTTCTGTAACCACTGAAGTTTCAAAGCCATCTCCAAAGGCAGCCCCATCTACAAGGCCTTGCAGTAATCCAAACCAGGGGTGGGGTGGGGTTGGACAATAGCATAGGTCTTGCCTTGCCGTCCTGCTTGGGGATGCCCTGGAAGGTGCCTACGGTTGGCAACAGAGCGCCAGATGGAGCGTGGCTCCGTTCCAGCGTCAAGGCTCTCCTGATGTTCTTCGCTTTGACAGAAAGAGGCCGCTCTTGGCTTTTCTTTGGAGGCTTGCAAGAGGAAGGAAAAACAAGCACCCGTTCCACCTGCAGATACCAGCAAAGCCAGGTTTGCGTTGAGAACCGGAAGCATTGATGTGACGTCCGTACGAACTACTGTGATTCCCTTTGTGTATTGTTTCATAGAAAAGAAGTTGATAAGAGTGACAGCGGAAACTCAACGCAGAACAAGGAGACAAAGGGAGAAGTGTTTTCCTCCTCGCCTGCCCAATTTCTTTGCTTCATTATGAAAGCATATCAGTGTTTGCATTAATTCTCAAGTGCTTTTCAAGACAATGAAGAGTATTATCTATCTCTGTACACAGCAAAAGCCCACAATGCCTAAAAGGATCTCTCTCCCCCCCCCACTCTCTCAATGCTGGATCTAGGTTATTGGGGGGGGGTTGGCAAGACGCCTTCAATGGAGCCCCTCCCTCAGTGAATCTACCTCCTCACTCTTGCTCCTCATTGTCTTTTTCACAATTGCTGCCACTTGCTTGCTTGACAAGCAGAGAGCGGGGGCTTGTCTAGACGGCTTCTTTACCCCGACATAAATGCGCAGATTCGCGTTTCAGGACACATGACGCACCTGCCCATTCTCCGCAGCGCCGGGTTTTTAATGCGATGATGCGCATATTCGTAGATACAAATTACTACGACTTTTGGGTCAATGTCCGAGTTTGTACCGCATTAGAGTTATGTGACCTTGGGGGAGTTAAATTGCATTTTGACATGTGGGCGTAACTTTGCGGACAGGACAAAGTGATTTGGCCGATTTCCCATGTTCCCTCCTATCGCGTCTTCTGGCGACCTCTTTCCTTCCCCTCCCCCGTTTTCATGTTGATGGAGCTTTAAAATTAAAACAAAGAGGGGAGGACGCCGCCCTCGGTTTTTCTCTTCTATGAATCTGCGCAGGTCCACATACAAAATGTATAGCTTCTCTTGTCCCTACTCCATAGCATCGTATGCGTGTATGTGCGTGTGTCTGCATTAATAACTGCATTACAAAAAAAATATCAGGAGATAAATCGCTGCTGCTGCTGCAGTGTGACTCGCTTTGCGTAGATTTGAATCTACGGAAATTCAGGTTTATATTCAATGAGGAGCCATCCCATGTCGTATAGACAGGGGCCTGGTGAGCAAGGAGGCCTTGGGGGTGTCTCCTGTTCCTCCTTCTCACCAGCACTGTTGCTTGGGTCAAAGCGAGATACAGGTGAACAAGTAGGTTACACTCAGGAAGAGGAGGAGGAGGTCCAGGGGCAGGGTGGCCATGTGGAAAGGAGGACAGGGCTCCTTTATCTTTAATAGGTGTATTGAAAAGGGAATTTCGGCAGGTGTCATTTGTAGGTGTGCAGCACCTGCCCCCTTCATCACAACAGTTAAAGCTGCAGGAGCTCTGCCCTCTTTTAAATCTGGTCACTCTAGTATAGCTCCTGCAGCTTTCACTGTTTTATTTATTTATTTATTTATTTATTACATTTCTATACTGCCCAATAGCCGGAGCTCTCTGGGCGGTTCACAAAAATTAAAAACATTCAAAGTATAAAACAACAGTATAAAACCATAATATAAAATACAGTATAAAAGCTCAACCAGGTAAAAACAGCAGCAATGCAAAATTACGAATTTAAAAAACCGAGTTAAACTTTATTTATAGACTGTTAAAATGCTGGGAGAATAAAAAGGTCTTCACCTGGCATCTAAAAGCATATAATGTAGGTGCCAAGCGAACCTCCTTAGGGAGCTCATTCCACAGCCGGGGTGCCACAGCAGAGAAGGCCCTGCTCCTGGTAGCCACCTGCCTCACTTCCTTTGGCAGGGGCTTGCAGAGAAGGACCCCTGAGGATGACCTTAGGGTCCGGGCAGGTACATACGGGAGGAGGTGTTCCTTCAGATAGCCTGGCCCCAAGCCTTTTAGGGCTTTAAATGTTAATACCAGCACTTTGAATTGGGCCCAGACCTGGACTGGCAGCCAATGAAGCTGGAAAAGGACTGTCGTGATGTGGTCTCGTCGGCCAGTCGCTGTTAGTAACCGTGCTGCCCTGTTTTGTACCAACTGAATCTTCCGGACCGTTTTCAAAGGCAGCCCCACGTACAATGCGTTGCAGTAATCCAAGCGAGAGGTTATCAGAGCATAGATCACTGTAGCTAGGCTATCTCTGTCCAGATAAGGGTGCAGTTGGTATATCAACCTAAGCTGATAAAAGGTGCTCTTTGCCACTGAGTTCACCTGTGCCTCAAGTGACACTTCTGGATCCAAGAGCACCCCCAAACTACGGACCTGATCCTTCATTTGATCCTTCAAATGACACAATAGATGAATGGAAATTGTTCGAAAAATACCCTCAAGGCTACCCAACACATCACAGCAAACAATAAAGAAACAACAATCCCTTGTCATCACAACAGCTAATATCCCCTTCTTGGGCAAGGTGCTTGAGCGGGTGGTTGCAGGACAACTCCAGACAACTCTTGAATGAAACGGATTATCTAGATCCATTTCAATCGGGCTTCTGGCCTGGTTTTGGAACGGAAACTGCCTTGGTCGCCCTGTGGGATGACCTCTGTCGGGAGGTGGTTGTCCAGCTGCCTCTTGAAGGCCTCTAGTGTGGGAGAGCCCACCACCTCCCTAGGTCACTGATTCCATTGTCGTACTGCTCTAACAGTCAGGAAGTTTTTCCTGATGTCCAGCTGGAATCTGGCTTCCTTTAACTTGAGCCTGTTATTCCATGTCCTGCACTCTGGGATGATCCAGAAGAGATCCTGGCCCTCCTCTGTGTGACAACCTTTCCAGTATTTGAAGAGTGTAATGACAGTCTCCCTGTGAGCCCTTTTTTACTAGCTGAGCATTAATCAATGCAGGAAGCGACAATTGCATTACATTATTTACAGTGGTCATTCACAGTGCAATTGTTTAAAATTCCTCCTTTCTCCTCTACCTGCACACACACACACACACACACACACACACACACACACCCCACAGGTACTGTATATAAACATGAAACGCTCCATAACACTCCATGCGTCTGGCGAAGTGGTCTATAGCCCATGAAAAGATGTGCCAAAAATAAATGTGTTTGTTTTTAAGGTGCGACTAGATGCTTGGTTGTTTACTGCCCTCTGAAAATTGCAGCGCCAATCTGTATTTAAACTGAACCAGTTCTTTTGTACTCTTTCATGCTGGTGTTTTAATTATTTGGTTTATTTTTAATCTGGAAGCTGCTTTGGTGGACCAAAAGATGGGGTAGAAATAAGTTAAATAAATTTTGCTGAAGGAAGTTTGGGGTTCAGGGAATGGTGGTTTGCTTATATCCCCACACCACCACCTCCTTAATGAGTTCATGGCTGAGATAATATTTGAACTTCCCCCGTACAGAACTATCTTATCTCATTGGGAGAGGGCTTGCTGGTTGCAGCATCTTGCAGCCATCTGAAATGGGCCTACTTTGTAGTGACACGCACCTTTTGGAATGCCCTCCCCACATGAAATTTGTGAGCCACCATCTGTGGCATGTTTTAGGTGTCCATTCAAGACCCATCTCTTTACCTAGGCTGCCTTCCCTTAATGACTGTGCTGCAATGTTAGTCTTCTCATTCATTGTTGTACTTTTAGCTTTGGTTTTAATTTTTTTTAACCCTTTAACTGATGCTGTTTTGTGTTTGTAACTGTATATTTTAATCTGTTGCTGTCAAACTGCTGAGAGATATCTTTTGATATGGTAAGCAGTGCGTAAACTGGCTAAATAATAGTAATGAAGAGTCCTCTTAAGTATGATCCTATTTCACCTCTCTTTCTCGAACCCTCATGCTTACTGACTTGGTTTCCTGATGAAGCTCCTCCTACTTCATGGCAAGAGGCATTTGATCCATAGGGCCAGGCTGGGCCTCCACAGCAAGGATCCAGAGAGTCTTGCCGATGTGCTCTACTTCCAATGCAAGTCTGGTGGACCATCACTCTCTGTCTCAAGGCTGCCATGGCTGCAGGGCCCGAACAGGAGATGCTAAACACTCTGGAGCCATTTTCCCTCCAGGGATCCTGGCTGCATCAGGATTGATTGTGCTGGGGGAGAGGAGGTGTGTGCAAGGCTCTCCACGCCTGCCTCCTTCCTTCTAACAGGCGAGAACTGTGTGTGGTGGTGGTGGTGGTGGTGGTGGTGCGGAGCTTGGGCACCTGCATCAGGCTGCTTCCATCTGGTGTGTTGCAAGTTGCCCATTCCTGATCTCAGCCCAAAGCCTCTGCTCTTCTGGCTGCAAGCAACTCTCCAAGGCCACCAGCCAAGAGGTCTTCCCCAGCCCTTTGACTTGAGATCCTTTTCATTGGAGATGACAGGGACCCCCTGCAAGCAAGCCGCTGCTGCTCTTCCCCCAGGCTCGGGACACGTAGGGATGAACCAAAGGCACACCGACCCACAGCCCCTCCTCTTCTCTATTAGCCCTTGACATTAGGGCTGTGCTCTGCTCCGTTGCGGGTCACAGAAGCGGTAGCAGAGTGGCCTGCTTCGCCTCCGCCCAAGGCGAATTCGAATTGGGTTGGGTGGCCAGCAGAGCGTTGCGAAGCAGTTTTCTCATTTGCGAAGCGATCCGCTCACTCACAGAGCTCCGCCCGCCATGTTGGATTTCCCCCCCCATAGGATTGTGGAGCTGAGCGGACCGGAGGCGGATCGTCCTAAAGCGGAGCGGACCCAATCCGAAAGTTGCAGATCAGGATCCAGAGCGGATCGGGGGGGGGGGTCCGTGCACAGCCCTACTTCACATCTCTTGGGGGAGCCTGACATGGAAAGTGGGTTCTGGGGCTAAGCCATTATTGAGCCCAGCTTCCCAAAGATGCACCACCTCAAAATCATAAGAACATATCAAGAGCCCTGCTGGATCAGACCAAGGGTCCATCTAGTCCAGCATTCACACAGTGGCCAACCAGCTGTCCATGGGAAACCCACAAGCAGGACATGGTGCAACAGCAACCTCTCGGCCATGATCCCCAGCAACTGGTGCACACAGGCTTACTGCCTCTGATACTGGAGGTACCATAGAGCCATCAGGACTAGTAGCCATGGATAGCCTTCGCCTCCAGGAATTTGTCCAACCCCCTTTTAAAGCCACCCAAATCGGTGGCCATCACCACATCTTGTAGTAGTGAATTCCATAGTTTAACTATGCACCTACTATTTTGTATCTGTCCTGAATCTCCAAGAGGGAGGCCTTGCCTTTGGTTAGGAGCAGGGGAAATTCTTGCCTTAGCTGTGTTAAAATAGCCAACATTGTATTTTATATTGTATTTTATATTATGGTTTTATACTGTTGTTTTATACTTTGAATGGTTTTAATTTTTGTGAACCGCCCAGAGAGCTCCGGCTATTGGGCGGTATAGAAATGTAATAAATAAATAAATAAACACTGGAATCATGACAAAGTTGTGAAGAAGGATGTTTTATTATCAGCGCAAGAGAAGCAAGCAGAACATCTTAGAAATGAACAGAGGTCACTTCATAGACAAACTCAATTTCTGGGCTGCCAACACAGCACCGCTTTCAAATCACAGAAATTTAAGGGAAGGTTTTGCAAAAGACTGATGGGGAGGCCAAGAGTGCCAAAGCTTTGGCTGCATTTGCTGTTAGTTCTGACCTTCTGTCGTTTGGAAATGGTAGGAGACAAGTCCAGCTTTGAAAATGAAGGCTCTTTGGATGGCAAGAGATCTCTTTAGCTCCAGAGGATCACAGTCCATGGATGGGTCAGGGTTGAAAGGGTCAAAGCAGAGTGAATGAAACAATGAAGGCCGCGGGGCGGAGAAGCAGCTGCAATAATCCGTTTTGTTGCACATTCATCATTTCCCTGTCTCAGATCAGGCTGCTTAATCCCATGCAGAGGGCTACTCAGACTACATCTCCTGTGGAGCATACAGCATGAGAGCATCCTGTGGAATGCAAGACATCAGAATCATGTTAGTTCTGTCCATACTCCAAGGCTAAACCAATTTCCAGCCTCTGTTGCTATCACAAGAGACGCCTATAAACTGTATATCAGAACTGAATGCCCATTTCCCCATTTATTTCCAAAGGCATTGGCCTGGCCCACCCTCCTATTGTCTTCCTTGTGTCTTAGACTGGAAGATCCCTGGGGCAGGGACATAGGGTGGTGTACTTTGCAAAACACCATGTCACCGCCGCCACCATCATCCATCAAGGTCTGGCATTCTTTAAGGGAGGCTTCTCTGCAGGCTCACAAAACTAAAACTGCCATGTCTTTTGAAGGAGCCAGGACTGCAGCCCTGAGTAGGTATTCATAGAATTATAGAATCATAGAATAGCAGAGTCGGAAGGGGCCTACAAGGCCATCGAGTCCAACCCCCTGCTCAAGGCAGGAATCCACTCTTCAAATACTTAAAAGGTTGTCACACAGAGGAGGGCTAGGATCTCTTCTCGATCCTCCCAGAGTGCAGGACACGGAATAACAGGCTCAAGTTAAAGGAAGCCAGATTCCAGCTGGACATCAGGAAAAACTTCCTGACTGTTAGAGCAGTACGACAATGGAATCAGTTACCTAGGGAGGTGGTGGGCTCTCCCACCCTAGAGGCCTTCAAGAGGCAGCTGGACAACCCTCTGTCAGGGATGCTTTAGGGTGGATTCCTGCATTGAGCAGGGGGTTGGACTCGATGGCCTTGTAGGCCCCTTCCAACTCTGCTATTCTATGATTCTATGATTCTATATATATTTTTATTCCGTCAAGGAGCAGACAACAGAACAAAAGACACCTGGCTATCCAGGAAACATGGACGGAATGGATTTACATGCCTGTAGGGGAGCATCTGCTCCTCAGGAAGGGCAGGGAGGAGGCACGAGCAGCCTCAGATATTCCAGGGCGCTCGGAGCAGAAGCAGCTGAAGCGGCTCCTATCCTCTTTTTCTCCCAGTGCTGATGAAGGCTCAAGGCTGCCTTATAATGGGCCATTGGGCCCATCCATCCCACTATTATCTCGTCTGGTTGGCAGTGGCTCTCCGGCAGAGGCAGGGTCTTTCCCCATCTGCCGCTACTTGATCCTTTTAGCTGGAGATGCCCGCAAGTCAATGCAGGTACCTGAAGGACCACTTTCTCTCAAATAAACCTGCCCGCTTGCTGATGTCTGTGCCATCAGAGGCAACCAGGGCCTTCTCAGTTTGGGCACCAAGACTCCGGAACACCCTCCCTAGAGAGGTTGGCTTGGTCCATTCCACTGTCCTTACCTGGCCAGAGGCAACACTCAGATGGGTCACACCAAGCTGTTGCACCATTGGTAATGGGATACCAGGAGCCAGCAAATCTGAAAGGGAAAGATGCACCCACTTGTGTGAACCCAAAAGAGAGGAGGGGCAGTTTGCCTTTTTATGCACACGTTACATGGAACACAGGAAGTAGGTATGTGAGAGGATCACATGCAAATGTACCCGCTCCCAACTTCTAACCCAGGTGTGGAGGAACATTTTTGCCCTTGGGTGGGAATGCTACCTGGGGCTCCCACCCCATGCCAGCAGTGGCCGTGGCTAGAGCCCGGAGTGGCCGTGGCCTCCCCACTCTCTCACACAGCCTTCACAGTCGCACGCACCATCCATACAACTCATACACTCACACTCTATCTGCACATTTCACATACACGCACACATACAGTATACCATTCATGCACACACCCTTTGAGCCATGTAGATCAGCGGAGGAGGGGGTCATTTTCACTGAGTAGACAGGTTTAAATCTGGATCGACAGGGATGAAAACCCAACCTGAGTATCTGCAATCAGCTCCCTTTCTGATTGCACAGCAGGGAAAAGCTCTTATCTCCAATCAGCTGCTGATGGGAGATAAGAGCTTTCCCTTGCCTAGGGAAGAAGCTTGCAGGCTGAATGGGGAACCTCCACAGACCATTCCTAGTCAATGGGCCAGAGGTTCCCCCTGTGTAGCATCTACACGTTGAGTTGAATGTCTTCATCGAAGCAACGTACATATGCACCTGAATGTGTGGAGGTCTGGAGTGGGGACAGGTAATGCACAACCCCACTCCCTCACCCTGTGCCCCCCATCCCCACAACCAATCTAACATGTAAAAGGTTTAATGTTCTATGGAACTGATGAGGTCTCGCCTCCTCTCATTGACCAAAGTGCGAAAATGCGCGTGTGCGTGTTTAAAAATGTGCATTTCAAAGTGAGATTTTTTTTTGAAAAAACATAAATTTTTCTAATGTGATTGCAGATTTGGATATGATCGCTCCTACTCGTGTTCACATTTGAGATTGGGATCAGGACACGTTGGCATCATTTGCAAACAGAAACAAATTTCTTGTGTAACCCTATCTCTCGTTGCTCCGTGTCACTTCTGCATGGGCTCTGTTCATGCTGCATTTATCTGTTATCTGTGAATGTCTTTAATCCACGTAAACATAACACACGTCTCAACAGTTCTTTTCTCTCAACATATGCATTTTTTTATGCATTTTTGAGACGTATTTTGAGCTGAACATTTGGAGAAGTGTGGAAGCCTGTGCATGTCTAAGTTCCACTCTGCACATTATTCCACAGGGTTGAAATGAGGTCAGTTTTTTTAAAAAATCAGAATTCATGAAGTTCAAATTCAGGTCTGTTTCTCAAGTGTCCCCCAGTGCCAGAGACAATCCCCCCGCCACCACCCAGGTAAGCCTGCCATCGCCCCGGGCCCCAGGACACAATCTTTCACACTGTGACATATGCAATCAACACAGACGCTCTCCACCATCATCACGCAGTGCTTACTGTTTTCATGCGGTAAAAGGTAAGAGGACAAGAGGTGTGAAACTGTGCCACTCAAATGCCGAATCTGAAACACAAACCAAGGAAGGAAAATGGTTAGGATAGATTTATACAATCAAACATTTATACAACACAACAACAACAACAAACTAGAGAGCAGATTTTTTTGAATGCAGTGACTTAACAAAGGGTGAACAGCATCCAAAAAGAGGCAGGCCCACTTTTTGGCACAGAGGAGGGCCTAGCTCTCCTAAGACAATGCCTGCATGGGTACATATATGCATGGCCATAAACAAAGGTATAGAATCATAGAATAGTACAGTTGGAAGGGGCCTACAAGGCCATCGAGTCCAACCACCTGCTCAATGCAGGAATCCACCCTAAAGCATCCCTGACAGAGTATACTTCTTCCCCCAGAACTATTGTTTTAACTCAAATGCAAATGTATGCAAATTTGATCAAAACACTTAATTGACTACAGCTCATATGGTGGGCTGGCTGGGGAATTCTGGGAGCTGTACAACTATTTTTATGTCTGGAAACAAAGCCCTATGAAGAGAGACTGAAAGAACTAGACATGATAGCACTCTTCAAATACTTGAAAGGTTGTCACACAGAGGAGGGCCAGGATCTCTTCTCGATCCTCCCAGAGTGCAGGACACGGAATAACGGGCTCAAGTTAAAGGAAGCCAGATTCCAGCTGGACATCAGGAAAAACTTCCTGAATGTTAGAGCAGTACGACAATGGAACCAGTTACCCAGGGAGGTTGTGGGCTCTCCCACACTAGTGGCATTCAAGAGGCAGCCGGACAACCCTCTGTCAGGGATGCTTTAGGGCGGATTCCTGCCTTGAGCAGGGGGTTGGACTTGATGGCCTTGTGGGCCCCTTCCAACTCTGCTATTCTATGATTCTATGATTCTATGAAGACCCACTTGTGCCCTGAATTATTTCCCTCCCATTGCATGAAATGGTAGGGAAATAGCAAAACAAAAAACCCTGCAGCAAGAGCATTAAAAAAAGAGCTCCTCCCTCGCTTTCATCTTGCTGGCCTGAGCCTGGCAGGGGCTTGGATATTTCTCCTGCCCATCTGTGTGACTGAGACGAGATTCGAACTGTAGGCCTTCTGCCTGACCATCTTAGCCATAGCTTGCTTGTGATTTGGTACTTACATCAAAGTTTCCAAAAGAAGAGTGAATTAGGGAGACATGGTCAAGTCTGAAAAGAAAGAACAAAGATTATTATTATTAGTAGTAGTAGTATTGTTCTCTCTTGGCTAAAAGTTTACATTTATTGAAGAATATCTCTTTTGAATCTAAGAAACCATGTGAAACATTGTATATAAAATAGGGGTGTGCACGGACCCCCCGCTCCGCCCCGCGGGCCGATCCGAAAATTTCAGATCGGCCCGCTCCGCTCCGCCCATACTCCGCTCCTCTTCGCCGTGGAGCTCCGGCTCCGAATCGGAGCTCCGCAGTGGAGGGGAGTGGCGCCAGGTAAGGCCGGGAGAGGAGGACAGGGGGGGTTACCGGGCCCTGCCGCCATCGCCGCCCGTGCGGCGACGGCAGCAGAGCCCGGTAAGGGACCAAGGGGGAGGGGCCCTTACCTGCGTCCGTCCGCGGTCCCTCGGCTTCTTCAATTGAGCCCGCGGTTCAACTAGGAAGTCTGGGCCGCGGCCTAGACTTCCTGGTTGAACCGTGGGCTCAATTGAAGAAGCCGACGGACCGTGGACGGATGCAGGTAAGGGAGAGGAGGGGGGGTTTACCGGGCCCTGCCGCTGTGGCCGCATGGGCGACAGTGACAGCGGCAGGGCCTGGTAAACCCCACTTACCTTTCTGGCGGAGCTCCGGATCGAGGCGAAGGATCCGCCTTCACCTCGATCCTCTTTGCCATGCTCCGCCGGACCCCCAATCCTCTTCGCCTCCGCCTTAAGGGCAGGCGAAGCCCCCCGCTCCGCTCCTGCTTCTTCGGTTCGAGGAGAAGCGGAGCACATCCCTAATATAAAACGTCCAAGAGTGAAAAGCTCAGATGGGGGGCTGGGGGTGGGGAGGATGAATTGAAAACATTCAGAAGAAAGCCAAACTTCAACTATTTCAGTCAGTGGGGACAGGTGCAATGGAAAAGAAACAGTTCAAAGATTTGCAAAAGAAAGCCTGTGGAAGAGACAATCAAGTGGCAATGACTTGGATGCTGCGATCTTGCAGTCTGGTGTGCCTGTTCCTGTGTTTGCAAAGGGAGAATAGCCTTGCTACATGAGCATATTATGAAGGTCTAGAGAAGCCTTCCCCACGTGGGCATCCTCCAGAGGTGATGGACTAGAACTCCCATCATCCCCACACAGCATGGCCATGAGCTGTAGTCCAGGGCCCTGGTTCTAACAATCTCAGCCAGATTCGACTGAAAGCCAACAACCGGGACATGCAATATAAACAAATCAATTGTAACAATAAGATGCAAGATATCAACATGTCGCTTTTCCTTTTGATTAAAATTAAGAAACCTACAGCTATTTTTTAATTAATGTATTTTTCCCTAAACAGCTAAAGAAATATAAAAGCTAAAGAGTTTCACCATTAAAAAGAACTCAAAAAACATAGACCAAACATTTGTTCTGATTTTGGAAAATTGGTGATGGTATTTTTGGCAATTAAACTTGCGGCAGGGTGGTGGTGGAGGGAGGAACATCAAAATTTTCAGAAAATCCCCTCCAATGTTTAAATTTTTAAAAAACGACCTTCCTGCGCATGAGCGTTCGTGCACTCTTCTTCTTTAAGAAAAAAAATGGCAGCCGTGATGTCATCGCCTTCTGAGGTCATCAAGCGCTGCATGTAAACAGAGAGGGAGATCTCATGATAAAAATATCACGAGATCTTCACCCCTCCATCCCACCAGACCGGTAGGTCTCGCTAAGGCCTGAGACTTATTTGATTTTCTGTACCTGTTTCTTTTCTTTTTTTAGAGGATGTAGAGGCAAAGAAATGCTCCCGCTGTTTATTCAAGCCTGCTGGCAAGAGCCTCCACACAACATGCAACACAACGGTTGTGCAGGAACTCTTCTCTGTACAGCGTGGATATTCAGCATGGAGTGGTTTTTTTTAAAAAAAAAAAACCCTCCACCGTTGCGTGGAGTTTTCCTGCCAGACAATACATTTCTCAATGGCGGTGTAAAACCACCATGGAATTCTCAACTAACGTTGAGAAACGTGTTGTTAGAACTGAGCCAATATCTTTCTCTCTGCACTCCAAATGAACACAGACTGCTGACCATGACAGGACTATTCTCACTGTTGAAGATCACAGCAAAATAAAGTCCAAGAAGTACAACAGATCCAGAAAGCAGAAAAGGGTTGTCTAGGGGGGTAGTTTGGTATCTAGGATCAGAGCTTGATCACACCAGCGTTATACTGCTCAATCACTGCGAATTGCATGCAAAGGACTCTGAAGTTTTCCACCTTATAATCTGCTTTGATTGTGACGTACTCCCAAGCATCCTGCCTTAATTGTGCAACAAAGCAAAAAGATTCGCCATATTTAGCTCCTACTTTTTGAGCGTATCTTCTGAGCCGCCGCTGGGGTGCAGGAGCAGGATTTTAAAGAAATGCTTACATCTGCGTAAGCTTTAAAGCTAAAGACACCAAGATTGGCACAGTAATAGATATTAGCGAGAGCTTTAAGCATACCAAATTTGAATTGAATTGGGTCATCCGTTGATTTTTTATGATTTTTTTAACATTTCCCCCCTTCAACTCACTTCCTGGTATGCAAAGGATCGCTGTCGCCTGGTAGCAAAAACAACAACAACCGTGAAAGCTTAGCGCTGCGGGGATAATCTAAGGGAAGCAGGGACGTGGGATGAAGCTCTCAGTCCAGAATAAAAACCTGATTTTAAAAAGCCCAGAGAAGAAAGCTTTAACCATGCACGCACGCACGCACGCACGCACGCACGCACACACACACACACACCTACCTTTCAAGGCTAAGAGTGAATCTCAGTTTGCCGTCAACAACAGCAGCAGCGACATGCCAAGTCACTTTCTGAAATTCAAAAAGGAGATCCCTGTTAGCACTTGATGCCGCTGCGTTCTGGCCTGAAACCTGAAAAGGAGGAGGGGGCACTTCCCAACCAGTCCTGCTTGGGGACTTCCTAGCAGTGTCTGGTTAATCACTGTGGGTAAGAAGGTGCTGAACGAGGTGGACCTTTGGTGCGATCCAGCAGATATTCTGATATTCTACATCCTAAAGAAAGAAATGCTGGAATAGAAAGACAGAAGCGGAAAGTCAAAGCTATTTATTGGTTTATGTATTATTTAATAAATTAAGCTCACCCACTATGGCGGAATTAAGTGCACAAACAACCCCACTTGCGGGGTGGACTGGGCTGTTACAGGACAAGTTATGTGACTCCTCGCCACCGCAGAATGTATGGACCAAGGCTGGCTGGCCGGACTCGCTCAATTTAATTGGCCTCTAGGGTTGGCCTCTTTGGGCACTGGCTTGCTCTCGGTTAATGTGCTCCCGCTGTACTTTGATTTCCCCCCACTGTCTGCATTGTCCCTTCTTTGTTCCTGCGTTGCTCTTCGTAAGCTTGGAGCTCAACATTCCAAAGGGCAGCACAGGAATTACAATGGGAAAAAGATACGAGCAAAGATAGAATCATAGAATCATAGAATAGTAGAGTTGGGAGGGGCCTACAAGGCCATCGGGTCCAACCCCCTGCTCAGTGAAGGAATCCACCCAAAAGCATCCCTGACAGATCGTTGTCCAGCTACCTCTTGAAGGCCTCTAGTGTGGGAGAGCCCACCACCTCCCTAAGTAACTGATTCCATTGTCGTACTGCTCTAACAGTCAGGAAGTTTTTCCTGATGTCCAGCTGGAATCTGGCTTCCTTTAACTTGAGCCCATTATTCTGTGTCCTGCACTCTGGGAGGATCGAGAAGAGTGCATTTACCTGTGCAAAGGAAATCCCAGCATGAACAAGGAGCATTATTTCATAATTCTCCCAGTGAGGTCATTCTGAAAAAAAACGTGACTGGCTGGGTGATGCTGGGCGTTATAAGACTGATGTCTGACTAAACACGCTTGGGATTGCATCGTTAGTTGCACTTTAAGGAAGTACTTTCCCATGCCAAAATCAAGACACGGAGACCTAATTGGGAACTACGTGAATTTTGCACATTTGCAAACATTTGCTTAGTGCAGGATATGGCTTTTCTTGGCATCTTAGGCCACAGCTAGACCTAAGGTTTATCTTGGGATCATCCAGGATTCGCCCCTGCCTGAGCACTGGATCCCCTGTGGCCACAGCTAGACCTAAGGTTTATCCTGGGATCATCCAGGGTCCGCCCCTGCCTGAGCACTGGATCCCCTGGGTGTCACCTAGATGAACAGGTTTGACCCCTGGATGATCCAGGGATAAACTTTAGGTCTAGCTATGGCCCCTGATTTTAATGTATTGGGAGGCCCAGAGCACACAGCCCCAAGTCCACATGCCTGACATGTCAGGACCAGACTGATAACACAGTGAAGCCAAGAGAACGGAAGAACATTCAGAAGAGCCCTGTAGAATCAGACCAAAGGACTGTTTAGTCCACCATTTTGTTCACACAATGGCCAACCAGCTACCTGTGGGAAGCTTACAAGTGGGGCATGACTGCAACCACACCCTCCCTTGTAGTGGCAATTTTGGAGTGG
The DNA here is from genome assembly GCF_023053635.1 of Elgaria multicarinata webbii. Lineage (NCBI taxonomy): Eukaryota > Metazoa > Chordata > Lepidosauria > Squamata > Anguidae > Elgaria > Elgaria multicarinata. The sequence goes on along the minus strand of NC_086171.1, from coordinate 217,507,525 downwards.
GGGTGGCAATGGCATGGGTTGGCACACAGACTGACAGGCATGCCCACTGTCTGTCTGCCATGTTGTGGAGGATATTGGGGTCCATCTCTCAGACTGGGCCATCACCAAGGTTGTCTTGGGCCGCCTCGTGGCAGACTGTAGAACCTTGCAAGTCAAAAGCATTCCTGAGCCCTCTCTAAGTCAAAGCCATAGCTGACCTGGCTGATCCAATACTTACAGCTCTAATGCCAAGGAGTTGCTGATAGGCGCCATGCGGATGATCCCCGTAGACCCTGATTTCTACCTCTTGCCGTAGACGGATCTTTCCCGTGGTCAGAGACAGCGCTGGAGCCCCATAAGCGAGCTGCAGCCTCCGTATCATGGTGCCCTACAATGATCAAGGATATGAGGGTTGGCCGGAGCCCATCTTAGCCTCGAAAGACCTTGCTGAGATTGCACTAAAGTCAGTGAAGCTCAACCATCCAGAGAGATGTGATGCCCGTTAATGCCCTGAAATTAATCCCCGTGCAGCTGGCTGTAACTGCTGGCATCTCCCGCAAGCTGATTCACACGACCCTTTCACGGTGTCTTAATGTGAAAGACTGAGCTTCCGGTGACAATGAATCCGTGCTGAAGTGTGAGGTTGTTCTGCCGCACACTCACTTCTCGCCTCACAAAACTGCCAAAGGCTGGGTGCCTGCGGATCTTAAAGTGTTCACATGTGAGCCTGACTGAACAGCCAGATCTACATCTTGTGTCACATCATTACGAATGTGGAATAAAAAGCGGGAAATAACAACATGAAAGCAGTGTATGACTGTTGTGCTACATCATTTATCATAGAATCATAGAATAGCAGAGTTGGAAGGAGCCTACAAGGCCATCGAGTCCAACCCCCTGCTCAAGGCAGGAATCCACCCTAAAGCATCCCTGACAGATGCTTGTCCAGCTGCCTCTTGAAGGCCTCGAGTGTGGGAGAGCCACAACCTCCCTAGGGAACAGATTCCATTGTCGTACTGCTCTAACAGTCAGGAAGTTTTTCCTGATGTCCAGCTGGAATCTGGCTTCCTTTAACTTGAGCCCGTTATTCCGTGTCCTACACTCTGGGAGGATCGAGAAGAGATCCTGGCCCTCCTCTGTGTGACAACCTTTCAAGTCTTTGAAGAGTGCTCTCATGTCTCCCCTCCATCTTCTCTTCTCCAGGCTAAACATGCCCAGTTCTTTCCATCTCTCTTCATAGGGCTTTGTTTCCAGACTCCTGATCATCCTGGTTGCCCTCCTCTGAACACGCTCCAGCTTGTCTGCATCCTTCTTGAATTGTGCACACAATCAGTGCACACAAATTATCAGTGCACACGAATGATCATTGCACACAAACCCCCACATTTGTGCTCCTTTGCGTTGTCCCCATGAGAAGGAGCTAGCGCGGGGTTTACAAGGGAGGAGGAGGGGGGGAAGCTTCACAGTTCCAGCGAGGTGCAGAGGTGGCCTGCCCCCCCCACCCCCTGTCCCAGTGTGCCTGAGCCTAGCTCCAGTTTCTTCCTAGGTTTTTAAAAATCTTTTTCTTTTGCTGCAAAGCTTCACAGGTGCTGCGAGGCACAGAGTTGGTTCAGCAGCCTTCGCCTCGCTGGCCCTCCCCCTCTCCCGGCCACCGAGGGTGACCAATCAGGGGTCGCTATTGGCTGGGACACGCCTCCGTCACAACACCAGAGCAAGGCAATAGACTACAAATGCACGTCTGTGCCTTGTTCACAGGAAAAAGCCATGTTAAGTCCCTGAGTTGTTTAAACCAAAGCTTCGGGGGAAATCCACATTGGCTGTTCAAGCACCTGCCCCACTCATCTCTGAAATTGGGTGGTGGTGGTTCTACTATTTACTACAAGAGTCATGACGGGGAGGGACCTGGACCCTTATTTCCTTATAACAGTACTTATAGGCAATCCTGAGGATTTCTCTCCTCCTTCTAAGTGTGGGTGATGTTTGTTTGTGATTTAAAATACAGATATGCCACTCTTCACCAAGATTCCAAGGCGGCTCACAACAGCACAACAATTAAATGGAACACAAACACAGAGCCCCAATAAGAACCACAAAAGACAGAAAGAAAAGCAGCAGGCAAAAGCTCACAGATCATACTTTAAAACCCTGGACGAGTGTGAGCAGGCTCCAGGAGCGAATCATCCTGGGAAGAAAGGGCCAAGGGAGGTTCTGAGGCAGGCAACAAGTGAGAGGGCTTTCTTGGTGGTGGCCCCGCAATTGTGGAATGTTCTCCCACCGAGGTCCACATGGCCTCAACAATGTCAGCTTCCTGGCACCCCCAGCCAGGCCCACCTCCTCATGCGGACACTGCACATTCCCCGCTCTGAACCCTCCTCCCCTTCAGGTGTACAGGTTAGGGTGACCATATTTGGGAAACCAAAAAAGAGGACACCTAGTGTGTGTGTGGGGAAGCAGCTTTCTGAGTCCTGCAGAAAATACGTCATTCCCCCGCCACCTTAAAGAACCCGATTGGAGTGGAGGAGGGGAAAGGATTTCTTTCTGCACCACCACCATCCACTCCAATTGGGGCCTTTTCTATAATGTCCACGAATGACCCACTTTCCCCTTTAAGACCTCAATTGGAGCTTGGGGTGGGGGAATGATGTGCCTCAAGAAAGCATGTCACTCCCTCCTGCCGTGCTAATGGCAGCCTTAAAGGGGAAGTTGTGTCATTCCAGGACATAATTGAAAATTATAGAAAATCCCCCCTGACACCATGGAAAGAACAAAAACCAGGACAAATCCGGGGAAATCCTGACAGTTGGTCACCCTAGTACAGGTGAAGCGGCTGCCCTCATCATGACTCCTTTGGCCTTCCGGATGGTGGCTAAAGCAATCAGCAAACAGAGAAGTGGCATTTATTTGAGGGAGGCCGTGAGATCAGCAAACAGGGAATTCACTGGGGAAACCCTGAAGGACACAAGAAGGCCTGGAAAAGAAAGCTGCGTACGTTGGACCAAACATACTGACCGTAGGTATTACAGCACCAGGAACAGTTGCCATCTCATGACTGAACGCAACAATCTATGAAGAGACCAAATAAAAACCACTTAGAAACCACATCTTCCATTTAGGAAATTTGAACGCCGCCCAACCCCAGCCCCTCAAAGGCCCGCTGGGGCTCCTGCTTCTGCACCTGTTTCTTTTTTAAAACCTAAAAGGTAACCCCAGCTGCTTCTGGATGGAAGATGGAGAGAAATTGCAGCTCAGTGGTAGGGCACTGCTTTGCAGGCAAAACACTCCCCCCCCCCCCCCGGCGGGCTTTTGGAAATACTCTGGATCTGTGTTAATGTATTGGATTTTTTAAAAAAAATGTTACTGCTTTTTAAATATTTTGAATATTTTAAATAGTTTTAATTTTATGGTGGTTTTCATTCTATTTTAACTTTTATAGTTATATGTTTTAATCCTGTAAACTGCCTTGAGTCCCAGTATTGGGGAAAAGGCAGGATATTATTATTATTATTATTATTAATAATAATAATAATAATAATAATAATAATAATAATAATAATAAAATACTTAATTTGAGAAGGAATGGATTTGTTTTTTTAAAAGAAAAAATCTAATGTACATATACATAAATCATGTGTGAGTTTGTGTAATTCACACACACACATACACACACACACACCTGCTCCTGTTCCTCAGCAACTGGCAAACTGCCTTTGATACTAGTAGCCATTGAGAAGCTTAATCTTCTTCCATGAATTTGTTTAACCCCCCCTTTTAAAGCCATCCAAATTGGAGGCCATCACTACATCTTGTGGTTGTAAAGTCCATCGTTTTACTGTGTGAAGAAGTCATTCCTTTCATCTGTGCCTAATGTGCCCAATCATCTTCATGGGATGACCCCAGTTGGGTTCTAGTATCATGAAAGATGAAGAAAAATGCATTATGCAAACACTTGGGCCATAGCTAGACCTAAGGTTTATCCCTGGATCATCCAGGGGTCAAACCTGTTCTTCTAGGGGCCTTGCTAGACGGAGGTTTAGCCCTGCGCTCACCCGGGTTTGCCCCTGTGCATCCAGATGACGCACAGGGGATCCAGGGGTCAGGCAGGGGTGGAACCTCCCTGGGCGCGGGGTAAGTGAAACCCCATTTAGCCCAGTTTTTCCCGCGGTCCCAGCCTCAGGTCGGGCTGAGGCCAGGACCACGGGCATGTGGACTGTTCCGCTGCTTTTCCTGGCTACTGCACTTACGCGTGAGTAGCCAGGGAAAGCAGCGGATGGGCCACAGCGCTCCATAGGGCCAGGGGGTGGAATCGGGGGGGGGAGAGATGGGGGCCGGGGGGGGGGAAGAGTGGACCCGGCAGGAGAGATGGGGGGAAGAGCAGAGCCAGGGTGAGGAGATTGTGGCTGGGGGCGTGGAGGGGGCATTGGACATGGCAAGCGGATGGGTGGACGAGCAGGTGAGCGAACATGGCGAGTGGGGGGGCCGGGCAGAAGGGCAAGCGGGCGAGCAAGCGGGGGGCCAGATGGGGGATGGACAGGCGAGTGGGGGGCAGACAGGCGAGTGGGCGATTGGGCATCAGACATTGGGGGGGGAATCAGGAGCAGGGGGAGTAGGGAACCCCCTTTTTTTTAAAAAAAAAAAGAAGACTTACCTTATCGTTGGTGCGCTCCTGCGCACATGGCCCCTTTAAGTTGAAAAGAAAATGGCCACCGCGATGGGGCTTTCCCTTACCCCAATGCGTCTCACGTGTAGACTGGGGCCGCGCTAGTTGCAGCGCGGCCTCGCCCCTACTCCCCACCGGATTAACAGGTAGGTCTACCAAGTCCCTAGGTGACACACAGGGGATCCAGTGCTCAGGCAGGGGCGAACCCTGGATGATCCCAGGATAAACCTTAGGTCTAGCTGTGGCCTTGGATTGAGTACTGAACTTGGCAAAGTTACACCCAAGTTATTGCCTCGAAAGATGGCAACAAGACTCAAGAGTTCCGTTTGTTAAAGGTATCCTTTGACATCCATTTCCAAAATCGTACACTTCAGGCATCAAAATGCAAACTGAGTACCTAAACACGTTCAAGATGTCTGATTTGAGTGTTGATGAAATCCCCATCTCACCTCTTGTTGACTGTCGATATTGATGGCCTGGGGAGGCAGCAAGGCGAGCAGACCAGTGTTGAGTAAGTGGTCACTAAGGAGCATGTTCAAGGAAGAGCTTCCCAGTGGGATATTGGGAAGTGGGTGGGAAATGGGGGGGATCATCTGCATCTGACCTCCAGGCAGTTGGGTGTTACCCTGGAAAGGAAGGACAAGCAAAAATAACAGCATGGTGGAAACTGAGCGTGTTATAAGCCTAAATCCTATACGCTAATCGCAAACTCATTCTCTAAGTGTGGATCCTTATGCAGTCAAAACACACAAGAGGTATCCATTTTGAAGAAGTTTGAAAGGACATCTTATGTCAAGAAAGGTGGAGTAGACCCATAATAGTCCCATGGTCAGTGGCCACAGAATGCTGGATGGCAGTCAGAGGAGGGAAAACCTGGCAGTTCCACATAGAGCCATCCAGGGCCATAGAGGCAGCTCAGGCGGTGGCCTAGAGCGCCAAGCAAAGAAGGGCGCCGAACAGCACACTCGGAAGTTGCTCTCCTAGAGCGACTTCCAGGCAAGCTGTTCTAAAGCTGCGCCCCCCCACCCGGCTGCCCCCCAACCCCAGCGACCTGGCTTCAAAGCCAGCACCTGGCCGGGAGCTGCTCCTGGCTTCGAAGCCAGGACGCTGGGGTTGGGGTTGGGCTTCAGAATGGCGCGCCTGGAAGCCACTTCCGGTTGCGCCACTTTGAAGCCCCACCCCCCACCCCCCAACGTCAGAGTGGGCACAGGGCGGCTCTAGTACGGTGCACCCGCCTAGGGCGCAAAATAGTCTGGTGTTGGCCCTGGAGCCATCCTCCAACTGGAGTCCACTAGGGGAAGAGCCTTCAGCGTGGTGGCCCCCCTCCTATGGAATTCCCTGCCTCTGGAGGTCAGGCAGGCACCAGCTTTGTATTCCTTTCGGTGCCTCCTGAAAACACGGTTCACTTTTCATTTTGCTTCTTCTAAAAATCTATTTTAAAGTGTTTTATTTTGTTTTTATTGTATTTTATCTTGTACACCACTCTGAAATTTTGAATAGGGAGCGGTATATAAATATCCAAAGGAAGTGAGGCAGGTGGCTACTCGGAGGAGGGCTTTCTCCGCTGTGGCACCCCGGCTGTGGAACGAGCTCCCCAGAGAGGTCCACCTGGCGCCTACACTGTACTCCTTTCGTCGCCAGCTGAAGACCTTTTTATTCTCTCAGTATTTCAACACATAATTTTAACTTAAATTTAAATTTTACTGTTCTAACTCTGTATTTTAATCTTATATCAATTTCTGCTGCGTGGTTTTATCCTGGTTGTGCTTTTTATACTGTATTTTGTATTTGTGTTTTTCGACTGTTGGTTGTTTTATTGTGGTTTTAATTTTTGTGAACTGCCCAGAGAGCTTCAGCTATTGGGTGGTATAAAAGTATAATAAACAAATAAACAAATAAATATTGTAAATAAATAAATAAAAACAGAAAAGGAGAGGAAACGGGTTGGGATATTCTAGACAGGGACTTGGCTGGAACCCTGAACATTTTGTTCTAAGTCCCATTAACATTCTCAAAATGCAACTATAATGTCAGTAAAGCAGAACCAACCATTTTTTTTAATAGACCCCAGAATTGTTGCCTCTCCCCAGTTTGAGGTTCCATTGATAAGCACTCTTTGAGTCTGATTCTGTAGCCAACTGTGAATCCACCTAATAGTTGTCCCATCTAGCCCACTTTTAGCTAGTTTGTTAATCAGAATTGAACCCTCTCCAACTATTGGCTCAGCTGCTGAGGTGGTATGGAAAGTTTATAAATATTCCAATTGCTCAGCAGAGAAACAAAAACCGTTGGCACGCAAGGTCAGAGACCTTTTGGTGGGAAACGGCAGAAGAAAGGTGGGAGGCAGCAATATTGGATAATATCATCTTTTAGACAGAGGTCAAATTCAAAAACAGACCAGGGCTCAAATCCCCATGTAGCATTACATTTGTATGATTGCAATTATAAAGAAAACTATGTGCAGATAAAAACAAAAGACCCAGAGATTGAATTGCATTGGCTCCGGCCTTTGGAGCTATTCCTTCAAGATGTTACCCCCCCCCCCCCCCCCGGCAAAACCCTGTACTTACTTGGTAACCAAGTTGCATGGCACCATTGGGAAAAGCGAAGGAACTGGAAGAAAGATGCATTCTCTCTCCGTGTACTTCTGGCGAGATAGCACCTGCAGGAGAGCGGAAAAGGAAGAAATTAGCAGCTCATAAGAAAGATATAAAGGACACAATTCTTCGGGAAGTTTCTGGAAATCCATGGAGCCAAGGGAAGCTCTTCTTCCTTTCAATGGAGCTTGTGCAGGAGGTCTTCCTGAAGTATTGCAACCATTGGGTTGTATCCAATGTTAGTCCTACTTAGAATAGGACTAAATGGGACCTAAGATAGAGCTGGTCAACGCAGGGAAAAATGCCTGACAAGGAATAAGATAATACTGCTATTCCTACTTGAATACAGACTTCTCACCACTACATTCTTTCATAGAATCATAGAACCATAGAATAGCAGAGTTGGAAGGGGCCTACAAGGCCATCGTGTCCAACCCCCTGCTCAATGCAGGAATCCACCCTAACGCATCCCTGACAGGTGGTTGTCCAGCTGCCTCTTGAATGCCTCTAGTGTGGGAGAGCCCACAACCTCCCTAGGTAACTGATTCCCTTGTCGTACTGCTCTAACAGTCAGGAAGTTTTTCCTGATGTCCAGCCGGAATCTGGCTTCCTTTAACTTGAGCCCGTTATTCCGTGTCCTGCACTCTGGGAGGATCGAGAAGAGATCCTGGCCCTCCTCTGTGTGACAACCTTTTAAGTATTTGAAGAGTGCTCTCATGTCTCCCCTCCATCTCCCCTCAATCTTTGTTTAATGAAGTTTTGCCTGGCCTCTCCATAAGATATCTGAGAAAGCTTTTGGGGTTTGATGGCATAACCTCGTCTCAATGGAGGGGGTGGGGGAGCTAATCAAGACTTCATTTTTTTATTATTAATTTCAAATTTGAGTGAACCCATTCCATGGGCTCAATGTGTATCAAAATATAAAAATAGCGTTATCAAAAACAGAACCAGTATTGGACTGAGGAGATGCAGGCTCAAATCCTTGCTAATCCATGAAACTCCTGGAGTGTCGATAACTTCTCTTTTGGCCCAACCAACCTACGAGGGTTGATGGTGCAGTTAAATGGGAAAACTGCCTTGAGTTGGCTGCGGACTGAAATTCCTACTGTCTTCCCAATAAGCATGGCTGGGGAAGGTGGGAGTTGTTGTCCAATGCGTTTGGAGAGTACCAGGTTAGGAAAGGCTACCTCAGAGCAAGAGCAAGAAAGAGACATAGGTGAAGAAATAGATAGTGAAATAGATAGTGAAATCAGTCTGGAAAAACTAAATATAAATTACAGCCGGTTTTAAAATATGACAAAACACCAGTTCCCATTCCCCCGCCCCCACCCCGCCCCCGCCCCCGCCCCCACCCCCCAAGGTCTTACAATCCTTCTGAGAGAAATGCTGAAGCTTTGGGTTTGGACAGTTTCCGGGGAAAGGATGTCCTACTGTCAGGGAGCAACTTCCCAACACATCTATTTACATCCCCCTGCCATACCAGCTAGCTGCTTAATAGGAGCTTTGTTGATGAAAATGCCCCTTCTTGAGTGCTCCCTTGCCAATTGCCTTTGAGGCAGATTTCCATCATCTGGAGAGACCAGGGCAGTAGGCAGTTGCAGGGCCTTATCTGTAGCAGCCCCAAGTTTCTGGGACGAGTTTGCAGATTAGATATTGCTTTGCACCCTTTTACTAACCTTCAGCTGGGATGCAGGGCTCACTTATTTAAAGAGCCAAAGCTGTGTTGTTCATTTGTGACCTACGGCTCACAGTGTTGCTTGTTTTCAGTCAGGACATGTAAAAATGTAGTGGCTAGAAGGTTGGACTGGGAGTTGGGAGATCTTGGCTCTGGTCTCCACTCGGCCATGGGAGCTCACTGGGTGACTTTGGGCCAGGCACAGACTCTCAGCCCAACCTACCTCACAGGGTTGTTGTTGCTGTTGTGAGGTTAAAATGGAGAGGAAGAGGATTATATATGCCATGTTGGGTTCCTTAAGGAGAACAAATGCCAGGATACAGATGTATCCTTTGAGAACGGTCCGGAAGCTTCAGCTGGTACAAAACAGGGCAGCCCGTTTACTAACAGGGACTGGCCGGCGAGATCACATTACGCCAGTCCTTTTCCAGCTTCATTGGCTGCCAGTCCAGGTCCGGGCCCAATTCAAAGTGCTGGTATTGACATTTAAAGCCCTAAATGGTTTGGGGCCAGGTTATTTGAAGGAACGCCTCCTCCCATATGTACCTACCCGGACCTTAAGATCATCTACAGGGGCCCTTCTCTGTGAGCCCCTGCCAAAGGAAGTGAGGCAGGTGGCTACTAGGAGGAGGGCCTTCTCCGCTGTGGCACCCCGGTTGTGGAATGAGCTCCCCAGAGAGGTCCACCTGGCGCCTACACTGTACTCCTTTTGTCACCAGCTGAGGACTTTTTTATTCTCTCAGTATTTTAACACTTAATTTTAACTTAAATTTAAATCTTACTGTTTTAACAATGTATTTTAATCTTTTATCAATTTTGCCACATGGTTTTTATCATGGTTGTGCTTTTTATATTGTATTTTGTATTTGTGCTTTTAACCTGTTGGTTGTTTTATTGTGGTTTTAATTTTTGTGAACCGCCCAGGGAGCTTCGGCTATTGGACGGTATAAAAATGTAATAAATAAATAAATAAATAAATAAATGTAATAAATAAGTGCCTCAAATGGGCAACAAGATGGTGTTTAAATGTTTTAAATATAGAAAATGAGGGTGTAAGAGAAAGGTAGCATCCCTGATTTGCTTGCATGTGGATGGTGTCATTATATAGGTTAGTCTCTGGGTGGGTTGCATCTGGAGGTGGGATCAGGTGTTTCTTGCAGGGGATTGAGCATTATGTGAAAGTTATTGTCTAGCTCCCTGACAGTGCAAAGTGTCTCCTCTCAGTCTTCCTTGATACTTTCCATGGGTAGAATTTGGGAATATGGAAAAAAGAAGAGAAGTAAGAGGAAATATAGAGGATTTGGAAATAGAGCTCACCTTGAAGCAAGTTCAACACAGTTTGCACTGCTGCATTTGCGATTGGGCACAGCTGGAAATAAATAAATAAACAAAAAATCACATGTGATCCAGAGGGAAAAAGGACCTGCAATCAGCCTGGACCGGAACAATTCTAAACATTAATACTATCACAATGTTTTTGTAGGGGCTAATTAAAAAGCCACAAAGACGTGAGCAAGCTTTTAAGTTCGTCAAAATGCTTCAGCAAGCTGGATGTTAAGAAATAAGTTGGAGCGCGTGGTGTGGGGAGAGAAAGGTTCTGTTGTGCTGAGCGTGATGGAAAACTGCAGGCTGCAAGCCTCAGGCAGACTGGAGGAGGTGCAATGCAGACTTACCAAACAATGTTTACTCAGAAGTAAGTTTCACTGAGTTTAATGGGACTTAATCCCAGGTGAATGGATATCAGATTGCAGCCTGATTTAGCTGGATTGTATCATGCCTGATACAAAAAGATCTCAGGTTGCACAAAAACATACTGGGGTATATAAATGGAACAGGCAATAATAAAAGCCAGCCATAAAATGGTTAGAAGTCCACTGCTGCACTAACAGGCATTATAGGAAGGAAAGGAAAGGAACCTCTCGTGCAAGCACTGAGTCATTATTGACTCTTGGAGGGACGCCGGCTTTTGCTGGCGTTTTCTTGGCAGGCCTTATAGTGGGGTGGTTTGCCGTTGCCTTCCCTGGCCGTTATTACCTTTCCCCCAGCTAACTGGGTACTCATTTTACCGACCTCGGGAGGATGGAAGGCTGAGTCAACCTGAGCCAGCTGCCTGAAACCAGCTTCCGCTGGGATCGAACTCAGGCCGTGGGGAGAGTTTCAGCTGCAGAAACTGCTGCTTTTCCACTCTGTGCCACACGAGGCTCTTGGTATTATAACACATAACTAAAAGCCAGAGTCAAAAACTCTAGGGAAGATCAAGGTTCGACATCGCACGGAGTGCCTCTGGGAATACGAAAGACTCCTCAATGCACATGTTCACATGAAAATGTGAAGGGCATCCCAAACAGTGATGGGAGGAGAGACAGCGCGAGTGGGCTCCTTCTCGTTCCCCTCCCTTGCATTTTACTATAAGTAATTTCTAGGCCTAATCTACACCAAGCAGGATATTGCACAATGGAAGTGGTATATAAAAGCAGGTACTGAAGTGCACTGACAATTGCTGGGGTCCCCTTGACATAGACCATCTCCCACTTTCATACGGCTATATCCTGCTTGGTGTGGCTCTTGCCTTTTATATATCGCTACCACTTTCATAGTGCAATATCCTGCTTGGTGTAGATTAGGCCTTAGAATGCGTGAGCAGAGCTCTGGTTTTCTGTTTTGAAAGGCAGAGCAGCCATTGCTAAAGACTGACAACCAGGAGCATGGCTAGACGGGGCAATAGCCCGGTGATCACCCGGGATCATCCCTGTGTGTCCACATGATGCACAGAGCATCCCGGAAGCAGGGAGGGACGATCCTTCCCTTGGCCCGGGATATCACCCTACAGTATAGTTCCAATTTTTGATCCCGAGACCGTAGAATGTGTGGTGGCTGTCGTGGTTTTGTCCTGGCTCTTTGCAGGTAAGCAGGATCCGGGCACAGAGCTCCTCTGTGCCCATCGGGGGTGGGGGTGGGGTGGGGAGTGGGAGGTTCTTTTAAAAAAGAAAAGCGAAAAACAGACCTTACGTTTTTCGCAGGAGCGCTCCTGCACTCTTCTCACATTCAAAAAACCAAAACAAAATGGCGGCCGTGATGTCCTCTTCTCCCTGGGACGTCACGTGCCACGTGTAGACAAGGGCGACGATCTTGCGATCACAAAACCGTGAGATCGTCGCCCTCCACCCTCCTCGTCTAGCCATGCCCCAGAGGTGCGAGTTGCTGTCACAATCTGCACATAAGTCCCTGGCCTAAACAGATCTGTGGAGCCACTGCCAGCAGTCCTAAGAACATCAGAAGAGCCCTGAGGCTGGATCAGACCCGGGGTCCATCTAGTCCAGCACTCTGTTCACACGGTGGCCAACCTGCTGTTGACCAGGGACCCACAAAGCAGGACATGAGTGCACCAGCACCCTCCCACCCCTGTTCCCCAGCAACTGGTGCATATAGGCTTACTGCCTTGGTTACAGTCAGAATCCTGGCTGAGGTAAATGGCTGGCCTGACCCAGGAGAAGGAAGCCATGCACTGGAATCACCTCTTTCTGCAGGAGATGGGGGACCGTCTTCTCAAGAACGTCCGTCACTGTTCTCAGAAGGTTATTTACAGCTTGGAATAGAGGTCGGGAGCTGAAACAAATGGGGAAGATTTGGTGATGGTCACCTTCAGTGAGGCCCAAATACAAAGTCCCCCAGACCAGGCGATGGCTTTCAGTTGCGTTGCTGAGATGCCAGCCCGTTGCAAGACATTGTACCTCACGTGCACGTAGTATCTCAGACTTGCAATTGCTTCCAATTGAACCAACAAAGGGCACCGACATGCGTGACAGAAAGGAAAACTTCTGGATCTAGAGACTCAGAACTCTTAACCCCTATGGCCTTAATCAGGAGACAGTTCACGAACTTTATACCACTCACACCTGCTTTGTTCTCTTTAGGAAAGTTCATTTCCCAGCATCCCAAACTGCCACTCTTGGTATCCATTCAACATCACGGCTACTGCTGACAGCGGAAGCTGAAACGTTTAGCACTAAGGCCTCGGCTAGACGAGGGGAGCGGAGGGAGGCGAACTCACGATTTTATGATCGCGAGATTGTCGCCCTGATCTACACACGGCGCGCAACATTGTGGCCGCCATTTTGTTTGTTTGTTAAAGGAGAAGGAGCGCACGGGCGCTTGTGCGCAAATGGGGAGGGTTTTTTTAAAAAAACAAAAACCTTGTCCTCCCTCACCCCACCCCCGATGGCCACAGGAGCTCTGTACCCGGCTCCTGGCAGTTACTCGTGAGGAGCTGGGACAAACTGCGACGCCCCGCCCACATGTTCTGCGGTCTTGGGTTCATCCCAAATGTGGAAAAAGCACGCAAATAGGGCGATATCCCGGGGAAAGAGAGGGATCACCTCTCCCTGCTCCCGGGACCCCATGTGAACGCACAGGAACGATCCCAGGGTGATCCCCGGGATATCGCCCCGTCTAGCTATGGCCTAAGTATATTTTGAAATCTCTCTGTTGTTACTCTATCTATACTTCTTATACCCCTGTTTCCTAATATATTTTGGTAATACTGTGGGATATATTCATTAGGGCTGTGCACGGACCCCCCCCCCCGAATCAATTCATGGCCTGATCCGGAACTTCTAGATCAGGCCCGAACTGCCTGTCCCCCGCTCCACAGAGCGAGATCCAGCTCCGCCATCTTTGCCGGATGGATGGCAGCACTGGCGCCAGGGCCAGGTAAGCCAACCCCCCGCCCCCTTACCTGCTCCCATCACGGGCTTCAATTGAGGCCCAGTTGAAGCCAGAAGAGAAGGCTGCGGCCTCTTCCAGCTTCATGCCGGTGCCTCAACTGAAGCCCACAATGGACTGCGACGGAGGCAGGTTAGCCCCCCTCTCCCCTGCCCCCTTACCTGGCTCCATCGCAATCCCTGCAAGGACTGCGCTGCCGCTGCCACCAAGTAACCCCCCCCCCCACTTACCTGCGTCCAGAGCTCCGGATCGAGGTGAACCACTTCGCCTCGATCTGCAGCTCCCACTGACCCGATTCGTCTCTGCCTTTGTCGGAGGCGAATCAGTCTGCTTCACTATCGCTTCTCTGAACCAAAGCGAAGTGGAGCACTGCCCTAATATTCATGCCTATATAAAGATACATACTAGCTCATTATCACCACATTGTTTTTCGATTTTGGTGTTAGTATTTTAGGCCTTCTATTTCCATACTATCCATGCAGTCATGTTCCTTGCGATCAAAATTTAACTGTTCGAGATATAAAAAGGCCAAAGTGTGGAGGCACCCTCTGTAAGAGTTTGGACTATAGCTCTCTTCAGCCCCGACCAAAATGCCAAATGGGAATGATGGGAATTGTAATCCTGTGCATCTAGAGAGCCCATGCTGGGCAAGGCTGCATTACTCACTTGTCGAGGACTGTGAGTCTGAGATGGCCAGGGTTATTATGGCAGTCTCCGAGGACCAGTTTAATGAGACCATCCCTCGGGTCTCTGAAGAGATGGACTCCGACCCGGATGTCCAGGAACAATTTCAGACGAAGAAGTTGCCCCAAGTGGAGTGGCCTGAAAAGGAGAAAGAAAAGGTACATAACGGAGTACTTTTTACATATTTTAGGTAAATCACCCACTTCCCTCAAATCCAGATTTTTATTGGAAAGTGTAAATCAGGTCAGTTCATACTGGGATTATGAATGGGGCAGAAATTTGCTCAATCTACCTTTTAATGCAAATTTACCTAATTTTGCCCTTTTGAACCAATATGTGAACTGAAACATAGTCGTAATTCAAAATTCACACTTCTCCAATCACAGAATGCATAGGAAAATGTGTATAATAGGGAAAAGTGGAGACAAAAACATAAATCAGGCCCAGTTGTGTACAAAATTGTGTATCAGGGAAATGCATACAAAAATGTGTACAAATCTTCATGACAACTTTAAAAGAAATTCTTAAAGTTCAGGATGAACTGAATTTAAGATAGAAGAATGAGAAATTGAGAGAAACCAAAATTGATTTGTCCATTCCTAATTGGGATGTGCAAATATTGAATGTGTCAAGTATCCCTAAGCAAAGGTGAGTAGAAATGCTGATTGCAGCACACACTTAGCAGCCCACTAAGGCAGTGGTTCCCAATTGGGGGTCCGTGGACCCCAGGGGGTCCACGTAACCCACCCAGGGGGTCCGTGGCACCATTCACATTTTCACCATTCATTTCTGGAGTCCACTGATGACGAATTCCTACCAGAAGTAAAATATAACCTCACCGAGCACCTGAATGATTTAGCAACTAGCATCAGAGATTACTTCCCTGCACCTAATCCTGAAAACTCACGGATAAGGAATCCTTTTGAAAGTGGTGATGTACAACTAACAGCTCTCTCTGCGGAAGAGCAAGATGCACTTGTTGACGTGACTTGTGATGGTTCATTGAAATCATTTTTCAAAGAATATAGACTGGACCAATTCTGGGTGAAGGTTTTTCCTGATTATAAGAAGTTAGATGAAAAGGCTTTGAAACATCTAGTTCCCTTTTGTTCCACATAATTTTGTGAACAAACATTTTCGACATTTTGTTATATGAAGTACAAGCATAGAAATGGGGTCAATGTTGATCCAGATTTGAGATTAAAAGTAGGAAATATTGAACCGGATGTGGAAGGGATTGTTCAGGACAAAAAGAGGCATGATTTCTCCCATCACATTTAGGTTTAGTAGCTGCTAGAAAAGTCATAATTTGTTCAATTGTAAACTAGACGTTAGTTAAATTAAATTCGTCTTTATATTCCTAGCTAAATCATTGCCATTTTTGCGTGGTAATATCACAAATGTTATGGTCTGTTTTTTTTAGTATACCTAAAATCCTTTTCTTATTAGGGGCTACCCCTTATTTTCTCCAAAAACTCGCTTCACACAGGTAACTACCATAGAGATAACAATTTTTCATGGCTTGGCATTTGTAAAACAAGGGGTCTTCAGTACTTAGCTAACTGGGAACCACTGCACTAAGGCATATGTTGAAGCTGACAGAAGGGTCATTGGGTTCATGGCACAGTTAATGAAGGGTGACCCAATGGAAAGGAGGACATGGCTCCAGTATCTCTAACCATTGTATTGAAAAAGGAATTCCAGCAGGTGTCATTTGCATGCATGCAGCACCTGGTGAAATACCCTCTTCATCACACCATTTAAAGCTGTAGGTGCCCTGCCCTCTTTTAAATCTGGTCGCTGTAGTATAGCTCCTGCAGCTTCAACTGTTCTGATGGAGAGAGCATTTCACCAGGTGCTGCATGCATATAAATGATACCTGTGAAATTCCTTTTTCTATACAACTGTTAAAGTTACAGGAGCCCTGTCCTCCTTTCCACAGGGTCACCCTAGGTTATCAGATGGTGAGAAATAAAGTGATGTATATGACATGTATCAACTGGCACTTATACTGGATTGGTCCAGTGTTTTCTACCATTATTGACATTACTCCAGAATCTCTCAGACAACTCACATTCTGTGGGAAATCTCAGTGAACATACACCCTCTTGACACACACACACATACACACACACACACACACACACACACACACACCATTTCATTTGGATCTTCTAATTCTACCATGCTTGGAAACCCAGTGACTTCTATTCCACCCAGTCACCCTTATAAAGAAAAACAGAAAATTACTTACAGATGTAATTCAATTTCCAGATCTGCTGGAATTGTCACAAAAATATAGTTCTGTCTCTCATCAAAATTGATGTCAAGTCTGAGGAGTTCCACATTCTTGATTCTCACTCTGCTCATAAAGAAGAAGAAGCAAAAGTGAAGAGCAATAGGTTAGCCTAACCCAAGAGAAGTCACCTTCCACCTGGGAACGCCCCTGGCATGGAGCTGGAGCAAGGACAGACGGCGGAAGAGCTGTGCTGACCTTGCTCCAGCAGGAAAAGTCGGGGTACGTCCCTCACTTTTCCGCAGTTCATCTTCATCTCCTTTCCCCACGGTGGCAGCAAATTTGTGGCTGTGTTATAAAACTGACGCAGCGCTGATTCGCAACCACCGTGGGGCAAAGACAATGTTTGGACAGCCCTCAGATGAGTTGAGGGTTAGTTTTGGTTATTCAGTATACAAAAGAAAAGCGCTTTTGCAATATGCTCAGTGGTACTCTTGTCTTTATTTTAACATGTCATATTCCAGAGCTCAGCATTAAAGCCTAGAAGGTGTAGCGAGATTAAATTAAATCCCACTGGATAACCAGGGAAGGGATAGGGAGGCAGGGAGGCAGTAGTACATTTGGGATATAGGCAACGGTTCTGTCTCCCGACCTCTCAGACTGGCTGGAGCATAAAACAACAACAACCCAAGACCTTCCTCAGGCAGAATTTGAGCAGCTGCAGCAAAGGGAGCTCCAACTTCAGCACCCAGGGCAGGTACATAGACTCATAGAATAGCAGAGTTGGAAGGGGCCTACAAGGCCATCGAGTCCAACCCCCCCCCCCCCGCTCAATGCAGGAATCCACCCTAAAGCATCCCTGACAGAGGGTTGTCCAGGCTGCCTCTTGAAGGCCTCTAGTGTGGGAGAGGCCACAACCTCACCAGGCAACTGATTCCATTGTCATACTGCTCTAACAGTCAGGAAGTTTTTCCTGATGTCCAGCTGGAATCTGGCTTCCTTTAACTTGAGCCCGTTATTCCGTGTCCTGCGCTCTAGGAGGATCGAGAAGAGATCCTGGCCCTCCTCTGTGTGGCAACCTTTTAAGTATTTAAAGAGTGCTATCATGTCTCCCCTCAATCTTCTCTTCTCCAGGCTAAACATGCCCAGTTCTTTCAGTCTCTCTTCATAGGGCTTTGTTTCCAGACCTCTGATCATCCTGGTTGCCCTCCTCTGAACACGCTCCAGCTTGTCTGCGTCCTTCTTGAATTGTGGAGCCCAGAACTGGATGCAATACTCAAGATAAGGCCTAACCAGGGCCGAATAGAGAGAAACCAGGACCTCACGTGATTTGGAAGCTGTACTTCTATTAATGCAGCCCAAAATAGCATTGGCCTTTCTTGCTGCCATATTGCACTGTTGGCTCATATTCAGCTTGCGATCTACAACAATTCCAAGATCTTTCTCGTTTGTAGTATTGCTGAGCCAAGTGTCCCCCATCTTGTAACTGTGCATTTGGTTTCTATTCCCTAAACGTAGAACTTGGCATTTATCCCTATTAAATTTCATCCTGTTGTTTTCAGCCCAGCACTCCAGCCTATCAAGATCACTTTGAAGTTTGTTTCTGTCTTCCAGGGTATTAGCTATCCCACCCAATTTTGTGTCATCTGCAAATTCGATCAGCGTTCCCTGCACCTCCTCGTCCAAATCATTAGTAAGGGAAACCCTGACTGGCCAGGCCAAAGACGAAGGCTGCCACTGGCTTGGCTCTGACGGGGCTGGCCAAAACCACAGGGCAGTTTCTCCACCCATTGCTGCCAGCCCCTTGCTCTGAGGCCCTAGATCCACCACCCCTCACTGCCTACTGCTTCCTCAAGTTCCTGCTGAACCCTGCCCCTTCCTCCTCAACCCATCCCCCCCTCTTCTCCAGCTGTCGCCAACCTGGTGCTTTCTAGATGTTTTGGACTACAGGTCCCATCAGCCCCAGTCAGCATAGTCAGGGCTGCAAGTCCAGACGGATTCCAATGGAAATCCACCGGGGCCTCTGGGATTGGGGGCTTGAACAACTAACCTCACAGCCTTCCGTTGGGACCTCTTCTAAGGAGCCACGTGGAGCCGTGTGCACCCAGTCCTCCCAGAAGAGCCCTTTCAGACTCAACAGAGACTAGGAGAATAGGATGTAGTCGGACAGCCACAAGTCAGGGATGCCGTAGGGTGGATTCCTGCATTGAGCAGGGGGTTGGACTCCATGGCCTTACAGGCCCCTTCCAACTCTACTAGTCTAGGATTCTTCTAGGATTCCTTATTCACCACATTCAGTCCGTTGCCAAGTTGTGCCACTTCTGTCTTCACAGCATAGCAAAAACATGGCCCTTCTCTCTCCCGTCATTCGTGCCCTCGGTCTCTTCCACCTCAACTCCAGTGGTCATCCCCGGCTTTCCTGGCCTCCCATTGCTGCCTCAACTGGATCTTCTCAACTCCAGAATTCTGCCAGCAAAGCCATTCACTTTGCTCATTCCTCCAGCCACGAGATGCATCTCCTTTCATCCCAACATGGCCTTTCTGTCCTCTTTTGGACGGAATGTGAAGTCCTCCTCCTCCTGACCTGCAAGGTTCTCTGGACTTCTTTGTCCTCTTCGATCCCAGACCATGAACATGGCTCCTCCAGCTGTGCCACCCGCAGCATTATCCTTCCTTTAGGGCAGCAATGGGGTATGTATGGGCCCCCAGATGTTCATGGACTGCAACGCCCGGCATCCCTCACCATTGGCTATTCCAGGAAGAGTTGATGGGAGTTGCAGACCAATGGCATCACACATTCCCCACCACGGCTTTATCAGTATGGGGATGCCAATCCTTTGCAATTCATGGGAACGGATACTGCAGAAATATGTGCACACAGGGGCTGTGAGGCTTTGGCAGAAAGTGTCATGTTATTGTCCCCCCCCCCCCGATCATAGAACCCTAGAATCCTAGAATAGTACAGTTGGAAGGGCTGTCTAAGGCCATCGAGTCCAACCCCCTGCTCAATGCAGGAATCCACCCTACAGTATCGCTCACAGAGGGTTGTCCAGCTGCCTCTTGAAGGCCTCGAGTGTGGGAGAGCCCACAACCTCCCTAGGTAATGGGTTCGATTGTCATACTGCTCTAACAGCCAGGAAACTTGTTGCCCTTCTCAGGAACTCACCCTAAGATGTTGCCAATCAGGTTGTTCACCAGGCCTCCAACGATTGGGAGCCCCCCTAGAAAGCCCCCATGGCCACCTTGCTTGATGCCGGTCTTCAATAATCCCTCGATGGGCAGATTCAGGAGACGGTTCTTCAAATTATGGGCATCCATCCCAGTCGAAATTACTGGAAGTGAAGGCGAAAGGGTGGGTTAAAAACAGCCAACAGGGGTATTCACTGGGTTAGTGTGAGCGCGCGTGAGGTGGTTGTGGTGGTGTCTAAGGTCACCTGAGGTGAGATTGAAGATGATGATGAAGATGATGATTTATTATTATTATTATTATTATTATTATTATTATTATTATTATTATTATTTTACATTTATATACCACCCCATAGCGAAAGCTCTCTGGGAGGTTTACAAAGATTAAAACACTGAACATTAAAACCTGATATACAGAATTTAAAACCATAAAAAGCATAAAAACAGATTACATACAATATCGTGGTTCATAGCTCTCTTAGATTATGGATGTTAACATGTTTGTTTGTTTGTTTGTTTAAACAATGTTACCTCCCCCTCCCCCCAGTGCAAGTTCCAGGTTTTGGAGGGCCCATGGACAAGACACCCCCAATGAGCCCAGTCCCTTAGTGAGTCTTATAGAATCACAGAATAGTAGAGTTGGAAGGGCCATCGAATGCAACCCCCTGCTCAGTCCAGGAATCCACCCTAAAGCATCCCTGACCGATGGGTGTCCAGCTGCCTCTTGAAGGCCTCTAGTGTGGGAGAGCCCACCACCTCCCTAGATCATTGGTTCCATTGCCGTACTGCTCTAACAGTCAGGAAGTTTTTCCTGATGTCCAGCTGGAATCTGGCTTCCTTTAACTTGAGCCCGTTATTCCGTGTCCTGCACTCTGGGAGGATCAAGAAGAGATCCTGGCCCTCCTCTGTATGACAACCTTTCAAGTATTTGAAGAGTGCTATGCTTGACAGACAGAATTGATAGCACTTGCTTGCTTGAGAGGCAGAGAACCACGGAGCCATTAGGCAGGGGCATTTCCTACTCCTCCATCTCAGCCCCACTGCTGTCTGGGCCAGAGCAAGAGGCAGGAGCACAGGCAGGCGGTTGCAGTGACTCTTATCACTGGGCCCTCGATGTGGTGCGGACTCTTGACAGGTGCCCAAGCGTGCCTACCGCTTGATGCTGCCTTGAGGGCAAGGCAGATCCAACAGGTAAAAGAAGCAAAGGGACCTTCTACCCAACCATGGCTACATGCAAGTTCTATTTATTTATTTATTTATTTATTTATTTATTTATTTATTTATTATTTTGTTTTATTTTATTTTATTTTATTTTTATACCACCCCATAGCTGAAGCTCTCTGGGCAGTTTACAAAAGTGAAAAAACAGTGGACATTAAAAAAGTATACAAAATTTAAAACCATCAAAAAGATATCAAAACAACAGTATACAGTATCCATTTTAAACAACAACAGTTCTGGGGGCCATTAAAAAAAAACTTAGCATATGTTGTTAAATGCTGTTAAATGCCTAGGAGAAGAGAAAGGTCTTAACCTGGCGCCGAAAAGATAACAATGTTGGCGCCAGGCGAGCCTCATCAGGGAGATCATTCCGTAATTGGTGGGCCGCCACCGAAAAGGCGCTCTCCCTTGTTGTCATCCTCCGAGCTTCCCTCGGAGTAGGCACTCGGAGGAGGACCTTAGACGTTGAGCGCAGTGTATGGGTAGATTCATGTTGGGAGAGGCGTTCCGTCAGGTATTGTGGTCCCAAGCCATGTAGGGCTTTATAGGTTAAAACCAGCACCTTGAACTGGGTTCGGAAACATATAGGCAGCCAATGCAGGCAGGCCAGAATCGGTATTATATGTTAGAACCTTCTGGTTCCAATTATCAATCTGGCTGCTACATTTTGCACAAGCTGCAGCTTCCGAACCGTCTTCAAAGGCTGCCCCACGTAAAGGGCATTGCAGTAATCTAATTTGGAGGTTACCAGGGCATGGACGATTGAAGCCAGGTTATCCCTGTCCAGATATGGCAGGAAACAGGTACCCAAAAGCGGACGGGCTACCTAACAGATCAATATAATTGGTGGCTATGGAAGAGGCCGGCAGGTAAGGATAATGACCTGTGGCCCAGGCTAGGCTGGGGCAAGATAGGTATCATCTTCCTCATGAGTCCAAAAGCTCTTTTGGAAGCTCTTGCTGCAGCTGGCAGTTAAGACAAGAAAGTTGGTCCTGGATAGCCGTTTGCTCTTTGCAAAGCATCCGCACCTCATCTGGGATAATGCAGGGAAGGAAAGCAGGCAAGCCCTGGGCAGGAGGAGGTCTCCAAGCAAGTGTCCCTGTTGCCGTGCTAAAGACGCATGTGTCCGGCGGGGGGGGGGGGGCGCAAACAAATGACTTACAGTGCTGAAGCAACTGTGGGCTGTAATTCACAATGGCCTGAGGGTAGGCTTGTACTTGAGCATGCTGGGCCACGGCGGCACCACAGAGGATGGCGAGGACCACAAGTGGAAGCATCTTCTGCTCCTGGACCTGTTGAGAAACGATCTGTCAGCCCTCGAAGGATCGCAAGAGAGGAAAACAGACAGAGGAGCAAGGACGCTGAAAAGGGAGACATGGAGACGCCGACAAGGCAGACATTTTCACTTTGCAGGGAGACTCTCAGTGCCTCCTGGTGGCATCAAACCTTTGGTCCCCCTGAGTATTGCCACGTCCTTTGGCTTTGTATGAGCCTCGTGTGGCGCAGAGCAGTAAAGCAGCAGTTTCTGCAGCCGAAACTCTCCCCACGGCCTGAGTTTGATCCCAGCGGAAGCTAGTTTCAGGCAGCCAGCTCGGGTCGACTCAGCCTTCCATCCTCCCGAGGTCGGTAAAATGAGTACCCAGTTAGCTGGGGGAAAGGTAATAACGGCTGGGGAAGGCAACGGCAAACCACCCCACTATAAGGCCTGCCAAGAAAATGTCAGCGAAAGCTGGCGTCCCTCCAAGAGTGAGTAATGACTCAGTGCTTGCACGAGAGGTTCCTTTCCTTTCCTTTCCTTGGCTTTGTGTGGCTGATTTAAAACAATGACAACAACAAATAACCAGCACGGGAAGGGCTGAGATGCATCAGGACTACGGCACAGCCCCTCTGCGCCTGCCATGATTCCACTTAAAGCTCCTCCTCCTATGCCTGCTATTCACAATAGGAGGAAAGTTTATTCATTTCTTTTATTATTGCATTTATATCTGACATTTTTTCCCCTCTTGCAAAGGACCCAAGGTGCCCCTCCTCCTCTCCATTTTATCCTCACAACAACCTGGTGAGATAGTTAGGCTGAGAGTCAGCGACTTTCCAAAGTCACCCAGGGAGCTTCCATGGCTGAGTGGGGACTAGAACCCAGATCTCCCAATCCCAGTCAAACACAATGAGAACCACAACACCACAGTGGTTCTCACTGGCACCCATTGAAGTTTTCTTCCCATTGTGAGTAGCAGGTGCAGGGGGCAATTGGAATGGGGGCTATGGCCCAGGCAAACAGTCAGAGCCCCTCTGCTTTCATAGAATCATAGAACAGTAGAGTTGGAAGGGGCCTATAAGGCCATCGAGTCCAACCCCCTGCTCAGGGCAGGTCATTCACTAAAAAAATTCAACCATGAAAGCCAAAACTTAATGTGGCTCTAAGAGAGAGGCCCTGAGGTGTGTTTTTTTTTAAAAAAAAAAAATTCATTGTTCTGTTTTGATACCTGTAGCGCTTCAGAGCATGCAAAGAAAGTCAAGCACACTGACACATTGAGCCAGGATCGCTTTTGCCTAGAGAGAAAATGACAGCAAGTACAACTGGATTCCTCTTTTCTTCCTTGGGCTATGTGGAATCCAGTTGTATAGGGTTAGGAGAAAAGGCCTGGCACGCTTGCAAATGTCACCGGATTTCTGCACAACAACTACACTTCTGTTTTGGCAGTGATGGAAGCAAAGCAATACATCTGTCTTAGAAGAAGTACCACTGAATTTTGGTGGTGGAGTGGAGTGGAGGGCAGAGAGATTCTCAGATAAAATCTCCTAGCACATTTCTTACAAGCAAGATTGGGTGACCCTAAGGAAAGGAGGACAGGGCTTCTGTTTCTTTAACAGTTCTATAGAAAAGGGAATTTCAGCAGGTGTCCTTTGTATATATGGAGAACCTGGTGAAATTCCCTCTTCATCACAACAGTTAAAGCTGCAGGAGCTATACTAGAGTGACCAGATTTAAAAGAGGGCAGGGCACCTGCAGCTTTAACTGGTGTGATGAAGAGGGAATTTCTCCAGGTTCTCCATCTATACAAATGACACCTGCTGAAATTCCCTTTTCAGTGCAACTGTTAGATACCGAAGCCCTGTCCTCCTTTCTGTATGGTCACCCTACTACGTTCTGCAAGTTGGGGAACTGCAGATTTGATAAAATCACATTAAAATGTGAACCCAATTTTTTTTCTCATCCATCCCTAATCTAGGGAATGAAAATCACCTTGAGTCTGGGAATAGACTAAATGAAACCCCATCAGTCCCGTCGTGGAAAGGGGATGCGATATTTCTTGACTTGTTCGCTCTCATGTGCTGCATTGGGCAGAGCTGGAGCACGTGATTAATGCAGGTGCAGGGCCAGGGCCAATCCCCAGCACCTCCAGTTAAAGATGCCAGGCGGGCAGTCACACTGGAGAAGATCTCAGCCGCACACCCTGGTATCTGCTGCCAGCCAGAGCAGGCATGGAGGGACAACCAGTGGGCAAATCAGCTTCATATACTTAGTTCAAGAAATCCATTTTCAGGGATTCTGGTGCTTGATGTACCCTATGAGGAACCTTGGGGAACTTGGAAGGAAAAAAAGCTCCATCCAAATTCTCCTTACTTGAATGTGCGTACAAAAAACCCAAGTCTATATACTCTTAATTGGATGATGATGATGATGATGATTTCTGCAATGGTACTAAGAGCTAGTTAATTAGCCAAATTTAGGGGTTCTAGAAAAAACTGGGTAAAAACAATTGATTTAACAGGATAGCATTAAACTAAATGAACAAGGCAAGGTTTTGCATGATTTATGAAAATCTGTCTCTCAAAATCAAGATTCAAATTTCAAAATGTGAAACTAGCAGAATTTCAGGTTGAAAACTAAAAAATGCAGCACGATTTGAAATGTATGAGAAATGTCATGTTAGTTCTTACTACCGCTCAACATATAAGGCACAGCTGTTCATTTCCTGATATGTACAAAACACATCTTTACATATAGATGATACTACAACCTCATCCATCGACCAATTTGCATGATACAAATTCAGACTGCAATTCCCTCTTTTTCAGAATTTCAAAATTCTGAAATTTTGAAATGCTATATACGATAGCGTTTCGTTTTTTGCTCCATTTATATGAGGGAACTTATAAGGAAATTTGATGGCAGTATAAAAACTGGTATGAGAAAAATTAAATAATTTAGGCCCTCAAAAAACAAAAAAAGTAACAGTTGCTAAAAATGGAACAACTATATTCAGAACATTAAAACTAATATCGATAGCCAGGAGTTGAAATTGCTTTTTCTTGGTTTAAAATAAAGAATTGCATACTAGCAAAGGAAGTGGAATTATTTTACGATCCCCACTATCAGAAATATTTAGAACTTGCGCTCCAATATTGGGAGAAAAATCTGACATAATCTTGGTACACTTGGACCTTTCTTACCTAGATTCCGTAGAAGGTAACGATGTTTCACCTTTCCCTCTGTATATCTCTAGAAAACTGGGTAATTGCTCTTATATACCCCACCAAGGAGGAAAAAATGAAGGCCTATGTATATAGTTGTTTCATCTGTTGAATCATAATCAAATATTTGTATATAGAATCCTCCTGAATAAACAAATATTAATCAGCCCGACAAGCAGGTTTCAAATTCAAATGCATGTACCAAACCTGGACTGGAATTAGGGTTTTCTGGCAATGGAAAGTGCCCAGTGAAGGCTTCATTGACGTCTGCCATGTATCAAAGGCAAGGTGTCCGCTGGCCTAAGTCCATCTGAGGTTGGGAAACGTGGCACTCAGACCCAACATGATCTGCGGTTCTAATTGGTTCCAGTCCAGGCACATTACAGGGCCCAGACACATTGTGGTTCTGATTCCTTCTGCCCCTAGACTGGGTCTGTTTCCCAGTTCTGATGGTCACAGACCACGGTGGGACTGAAAGGCTTTCCCAAGAAAGAGAAGAAGAACCTGTGGGACTCCGTTCTACTTTAATCTTCAGGGCACATTTTCATATTAAAATGAAACAGAATCCAATATGTCAGTCTGCCATGGACCCACACTGAAGCAGGGGCCCACTGAGAAGACCCCGCTAGGGGGTTGCTCCTCCTCCTCCTCCTCCTCCTCCTCCTCCTTCTCCTCCTCCTCATTGCAGCCTTCTTGTTCACCTGCCTCTTGTTCTGGGCTGGACAACTCTGGTGGTGTGAAGGAGTCCACAGTGTTTTGGGCAATAGAAAAGGTGAGAGGAAGCAGGACATTATTAAGTAAAAGAGAACGTTTATGGATTTTGTCCTTGGAATTGTTAGCACCAAGGGGATTGAATGACTCTTTGGAGTTCATAGAATCATAGAATAGCAGAGTTGGAAGGGGCCTACAAGGCCATCGAGTCCAACCCCCTGCTCAATGCAGGAATCCACCCTAAAGCATCCCTGACAGATGCTTGTCCAGCTGCCTCTTGAAGGCCTCCAGTGTGGGAGAGCCCACAACCTCACCAGGCAACTGATTCCATTGTCGTACTGCTCTAATAGTCAGGAAGTTTTTCCTGATGTCCAGCTGGAATCTGGCTTCCTTTAACTTGAGCCTGTTATTCCGTGTCCTGCCCTCTGGGAGGATCGAGAAGAGATCCTGGCCCTCTTCTGTGTGACAACCTTTTAAGTATTTGAAGAGTTCTCTCATGTCTCCCCTCAATCTTCTCTTCTCCAGGCTAAACCTACCCAGTTCTTTCAGTCTCTCTTCATAGGGCTTTGTTTCCAGACCCCTGATCATCCTGGTTGCCCTCCTCTGAACACGCTCCAGCTTGTCTGTGTCCTTCTTGAATTATGGAGCCCAGAACTGGACACAATACTCTAGATGAGGCCTAACCAGGGCCGAATAGAGAGGAACCAGTACCTCACATGATTTGGAAGCTATACTTCTATTAATGCAGCCCAAATTATCATTTGCCTTTCTTGCAGCCATATCGCACTGTCGGCTCCTATTCAGCTTGCGATCTACAACAATTCCAAGATCCTTCTCGTTTGTAGTATTGCTGAGCCAAGTATCCCCCATCTTGTAACTGTGCATTTGGTTTCTACTTCCTAGATGTAGAACTTGGAAACAAGACATTATTAAGTAAAAGAGAACGTTTCTGGATTTTGTCCTTGGAATCGTTAGCACCAAGGGGATTGAATGACTCTTTGGAGTTCAGTACATATAAATAATGAAAACAGGATGAAATGCATATTTACTGTTTAGTGAAGGGTTGTTGTTGTTTTTTCCTAAAAAAGAACATCCGTGTAGCCACAGCTAAGTTGGAACAGGACCTTGCTGACACAACCCTATCACGGCTGCGGGCTGCTTTGTAATTAACTTCAATAGCCATTACCTGGCCTTGACTCCACAGGACCAGCAGGAATCCTCTCAGATAACACAGCTCTTGGCGGGGACACCCAAAAGAGAAAGAAAAAGCTGAGGTTTGTTTAACTTTTACTATCATTTTTTATTAGCGTACATGGTAGCAGCTTGCGTCTTTTTTCAGGTCAGTCCATTTATTAATGTATTGGAGAGAGAGAGAGAGATATCTTTGTTGGTCGCAGTGTCCAGTATTATCGATACGTTCTTTTTTTAAAAAGTATGTTCAATGTTTTCCTTATTAATCGTAATGTTTAATGTCATCAATTGTTTTTCTAAAAGTATGCACAATTCTTTTGGCATGGGTGTTGCCTTTCGTTTATGTTTAAGTTGTATTTATTTTGTTCTTTTAGCTCCTGAGGAAGGAATTTTATCTGAAATGTTGAGCCTGTTGAAGAAATTATTGAAGATAAAGATTTTCACGAGCAGCAGAGCTTGTCTCTATTTTTGCAGTGTGAAGGAGGAACAGGAGATACCCCTGCCTGCTAACTCTCTGACTTTCTGCCTCTCAAGCAAGCAAGTGTGGGAGAATGCCTCTTCCACAATAGAGGCCTTCAAGAGGCAGCTGGACAACCATCTGTCAGGGATGCCTTAGGGTGGATTCCTGCACTGAGCAGGGGGTTGGACTCGATGGCCTTGTAGGCCCCTTCCAACTCTGCTATTCTATGATTTTATACTGTATTTCGTAATTGTGTTTTAACCTGTTGGTTGTTTTACTGTGGTTTTAATTTTTGTGAACCGCCCAGAGAGCTTCGGCTATTGGGCGGTATAAAAATGTAATAAATAAATAAATAAATAAATTCTATCAGGAAAAACATCCTGACTGTTAGAGCAGTATGACAATGGAACCAGTTACCTAGGGAGGTTGTGGGCTCTCCCACACTAGAGGCCTTTAAGAGGCAGCTGGACAGCCATCTGTCAGGGATGCCTTAGGGTGGATTCCTGCACTGAGCAGGGGGTTGGACTCGATGGCCTTCTAGGCCCCTTCCAACTCTGCTATTCTATGATTTTATACTGTATTTCGTAATTGTGTTTTAACCTGTTGGTTGTTTTACTGTGGTTTTAATTTTTGTGAACCGCCCAGAGAGCTTCGGCTATTGGGCGGTATAAAAATGTAATAAATAAATAAATAAATAAATTCTATCAGGAAAAACATCCTGACTGTTAGAGCAGTATGACAATGGAACCAGTTACCTAGGGAGGTTGTGGGCTCTCCCACACTAGAGGCCTTTAAGAGGCAGCTGGACAGCCATCTGTTAGGGATGCTTTTTTTTTTTAAAAAAAAACTTTATTAAACTCTATTTAACAAAGCAGTTAATATATATATATATGTCAGACAGCGTTCGTAATAAAGACACAAACAGAGACCTCACGATTTCTGTAGATGCCGAACCGAGCTTGTTTCCTTCAATTTACTATGGTCAAAGGAAGATTAGTTAAACCAGAGTTGGATGTCACATCTGTACCATTGATGTAATCGAGAAAAGGAGACCATATTTCATTGAATGGATCATAGCTAAGTTGGCCCAACGAAACTCTGTGGTGGTAGGTTAATTTTACAGAGCAGGCTATATCCCACACTTTCCCTTTCCATCCCGTGAGTGTAGGGCCCTTCGGATCCTTCCAATTTTCGGCTATTTCTAAATGAGCTGCTGTAAGGAGGATAAATACCAATTCTTTATGGGTAAGGGAGGGGTTTAGAGCATTGGGCAGGGCCAGCAGGGCCAGGCTTGGTTCTGGCAAGATTATCTGATCAGTGGCCTTAGAAAGTATATTGAAGATAGTTTCCCAGAACTGCTTCAGAGCCTTACACTCCCACCACATATGTAAGTAAAAGCACTTTTCGTTGCATCCTCTCCAACACAACGGGGAGACTGAAGTCGTTGCATGCGAGAGTTGAATTGGAGTTATATACCATCTTAATATAACCTTGAGGGCTGACTCCTGTATGTGGGACGATATTGTTCAAAGGGGGGGAGTTATCCAAATTTGTTTCCATTTTGTATCTTCAATCTGTATATGTAGATCAGTTTCCCATATGCTCCTCAGAGCCAGGGAGAAGCCATCACCCCTCTCAAGCTATAAGTCATGAATTGCTGAGGTCACGCCTTTATCTTTTCCTTTGGATCTTACACATAGATGCTCAAAGGGGGAGAGAGGGCGAAGATCTGTTTCGTTACTGAATCTGCGGTTTAAGAATGTTCTGACTTGTGTCAGTTGGAGCCAAGAGAGATTAATCCCTTTTAGCTTGTCTTTTAGTTGATTATCAGTAATTATTTGGTCTTTGATTAAAAAGTCTCTCAAACGATAGATCCCCTTACTATCCCACCCAGCAACTTCCTGACTGTTAGAGCAGGACGACAATGGAACCAGTTACCTAGGGAGGTTGTGGGCTCTCCCACACTAGAGGCCTTCAAGAGGCAGCTGGACAACCATCTGTCAGGGATGCTTTAGGGTGGATTCCTGCATTGAGCAGGGGGTTGGACTGGATGGCCTTGTAGGCCCCTTCCAACTCTACTATTCTATGATTCAAGCAGTACCCATGATGAGAAAGAAGACAAGGAGCAAAGGCAACCGGTGACAATGGCAGTGAGAAGACAGATTCACTGTGAGGGAGCAGCAGTATTGAGGGTGTCTTGCCAAAGCACAACTCCAAAACCTGGAGCCAGCAGTGTTTCATGAAGTCATGTGGCAGAAAACTATCATTCAAAGCACTAATTTAGAAAAAAAATTGACCCATTTTATGACTTGTATCTGAAGCACACCATCACTTTGGGGGCTGTTTTTGCAGTTCTGGTGTACTTATTTTGTCTAGACGTGTTCATGGAGAACAAAGTCAAGTGACCTTATCTTCAGCCATTCATACACGTTACATGATTAAAATGTAGCTAACACAAACTTTTCTTTTTAATTTCTTTATTGGGTTTTTTACACAAATAATAACAACAACAAAATAACAACAACTATCAGGTCAAGTACACAGAAGAGAGAGGAAAAAACCCCACACAGCTGTCTAGCCAACTGTTGGCCGTGGTGTCACCACGAGTAACTATTTTTATTGTTGTTCAATGTTTCTCTACCCTGTTTCTTTTTGTAGCTGCAGTCCTCTCTCAACAGAAGCATAGACCCTTGATGGCATAGATTTGAAGCACACTGTTCAATTACAAAATAAGAGGAAAGTATGTTTCTGTAAATAAATCATTTTGTGTTACTTCTCTGTTCAGTCTACTTTGGTGTGTCAGTCCTTCCAGCAATACTATTTTGTATTTTCCTCACTCTCAGTGATTCCCTGTCTATTGTGTATCATGCAATTGTTTTTCAGTGCCTGGTGGTCTTTTGTCTAGCAGCTACTTATCCAAATTGTATGAGGTCCTTATGAAGATGGTGTTTATGATTTTCAACAAAAATAGAAAGGAGCGCTGTCAAAGGGCTTCGCTATATAGATTGTGGACTATATTTCAGAGAATATCAAATACGGCCTCCCAAAAAGCTTGAACATGCAAACAATTCCATTACATATGGATCAGAACATAAGAAGTACCATGCTGGATCAGACTGAGGGTCAAGAACAAATCCTGCCAGACAAATCTGATCTCATTCTTTGATCAGGTAACCTCCCTTGCGGACTGCGGGAATGCTGTGGACATAATATATCTTGACTTCATCAAGGGGTTGGACTTGATGACCTTATAGGCCCCTTCCCACTCTACTATTCTATGATTCTTTGATCTAGTCCAGCACTCTGTTCACACAGTGGCCAACCAGCTCTCAACCAAAAAATGACAAAGCAGAACGCAACAGCACCCTCCCACTCATGTTCCCCAGCAACTGGTGTACATAGGCTTACTTCCTCAGATACTGGAGGTAGGTAACACAGTGATGCTTTAACACTGCAGCCCTTCCTCACTGCCCCATACCAGCACATGGGAGAAAGGCTTTTTCTTATGCAATGCAGCTTGACCAGGGTTAAGCACCATTTTGGTTCATCTATCAGAAGTATGGATGGAAAATTGAGTTTAGGATAGGCTGCTAAGTCAGGGAAGATCAACAGGTTTTGGAAAAAAATGCAGGTGAGTCATGTGTCATGAATATGTAGAAGGCTGCCTTATCTAGGGATATCAAAGAAATCTGTTTGGGGGTGTAGCTCAACATACTTCCCTTGGTTCAGCCCCCCAGATTTTGTTCCATTTCCTGCAAACTAGCCCAAGTCAATCTGCATTGAGCCAGGCCAGGTTGTAGATTTTTCATATATATTTTATTTATGCAAATAGAGAGTTCCATAAGTTGTGCAAATTTTAGCCACAATTTGGGCAAATTATGCAAACTGCAGTAGCAATTTGTGCAAATTTCTGTCTGTGCAAATAGAAAATTATGCAAAATGTTCCCAGATTTTGGGAAGAACCTAGGACTCATGACCACAAAGGCTCTGATATTAATCGATGGGTTTGGAAGAGGCCAGTCTCTGCTCTGGAAGATCGAATGTTCCATGGATGTTCGCGGTTACCAGATAATTCTGGGGCGGAGTGCAAATTCCTAGAGCCCCCCCTCTGCATCCCACCAACGCAAGACATACATTATGGTGGGACGTGGGAGAGGGCTTTCTCTGTTGTGGCGCCCCGCTTGTGGAATACCCTCCCCTTGGAGGCCCGACTGGCACCGCCACTGACTTCACTTCAGCCCCAAGTTAAAACATGGCTCTTTATCAAAGCCATTAAGGGCTAAATCTGCCATGGTCACACATAGTTTTAATTGTTTTTAATTATTTTTATTGCTTTAAAAAAAATCTACTGGCTTTAATTTGTTAACAATTTAATACTTTTTAAGCTGTGCATATTATTTATGTTTGCATTGTTCTGATTTTATCTGTACACTGCCCTGAGACCCCAGGGATATAGGGTGGGATACAAATGTCTTAATAAATAAAATAAAGAATAAATAAAGCTGCCTTTGGGCGTGGGGGTTCTGCCCTGAAAGACGCCCAAGAAATATTTCAAATAAATAAAATAAGTAAATATACTGGGTTTGTTTAGCCTTGAGTACAGAAAGTTGCAAGGCTGCATGTTGGCAATTTTCAAATACCCCCCAAAGAACTGGGATCAATGTTAATCACAACTGTAGAGAGACGATTAGAGCCAATGACTTTAAACTAGAAAGGAGAGAGAGATTTAGGGTCAACATTCGGGAAAACTGCCTAATTCAGAGAGCAGTTCCATAATGGAACAGGCCACAAAGGGAAATGGAGGACTCTTCTTTTTTGGAAGTACTCAAACAAAATGTTGCAGATGGAACACAGTAGGAATGCTTGAGGTTGTGGCACACCCTAACCTGGACACTGGAGATGCATTAGAGGATCTACAGGTTCTGTTCCTAGGGTATGGCTCTGGTTGAAGTGCTGTGTCCCAGCGTGTAGGCTCCCATTACTAGGACTTACAGAGGAGTGTGCAAGTTAGCTGTGGGGTTTGACTCTCATCGGCTTGCCTGCAACGGTGAGGAACCCCTTTCAGCCTGATAACTGAATTCAGTTTTGGAGAAGTTCTTCCTCATATCTATTGGATTTTAGTTAGTCAGTGCTGAAAACACGGAGAAGCACCCTCTAAGATGTTACCCCCTGGGCACACCCAAAGACTGGGCAATGGCCATGAGCTTAGGTGGAGGACCTGTCTTCCAGTCCCTGTAACCCATGAAAAAACTCAAAGAGAGCTCCATGTTCAGAGCCAATGTGCTTATTATGCCTGCCCAATGCTTGACCAGTGGGGAAGGGGGAGGCACTACCAGCTTCTTGCTGGGTTGCCACTTCCCTAGAAACCTCTGGACATAAACATCTGGACTAGAAGAACCTTGGGGTGATCCAGGCCTTTCCCTTAGTTATGTAACTGACTTTTAGTAAGCGATACTTATCTAAGCATTCAAAGAGTAGCATTCAAAGGCCTTCTTGGCACCCCAGTGTTCATTATCTCCTGCTGTCAGACCTATCACTGGCACCTCCTCTAATGGAGGCAATTGGCACAACTTCTCCTGGCCACTCAGCCCATAAAGTTCATTTGTTTAAACATTCCGCCTCCCCCCCGAACATCTTTTGTCAATAACTGGCCGAGGTATTTACATTTGGTAAGTGGCGTGACGGTTGCACACTGGCGTGGCCTTCCTTTGAATGTCCTGTTCTGTGTATACAGCCTTTTGTCCTGATTCAGCCACTGAAACTAAACACGGGCTGGCGCAGATAAAAAAATGCCAGCAAGGCATGGGCCATTCCAAGAGCTGCACTGCAAATCTGAGGGCGTGTGATCCCAGGGCCTTCAAACCATCCCAGAGGGTTATGGGTCATGACTCTTGGCTCATGCATAGCTGTGCGCCACATGTGTGAATTGGCTTTATTGAAAAGCATGGCTCAGGAGGCAATATGCTGGGGGAGATTAAAGCTAAGCCTGTGATGCTCAATCTGTGATAGGGGAGCGCGCACAGTTTCCATGCATGCTGAAGAGCCCAGGTTCAATGCTTGGCCTCTTCAGGTAGGACTGGGAAAGACTTTTGCCTAGAACGTGGAGGGCTGTTGCCAGTCAATGCAGACGGCACTGTGGTAGACCACTGGTGGCCTTGGCTCAGTATAAGGCAGCTCCTTATGTTGCATGCAGACATGAAAGAGCACATCTGTGTGAACCAGCTCCAAGGGTTGGTGGCTTGTACAGTTGAGCCACGTCTGTAAGTGGGATTTGATAAGCACTGGAGATGATGGTGGAGTTGGGAGAGGGTGAGCACTGCATGTGTCCCCTGGGACATCTGGGGCCTTGTCCTTGAGCAGGAGCATCCGTGTTACATCCCTGTCACCTTGGCAACCAGGTTGCTGCCTACCTTGGCTAATGTCCTGAGTGAAGGGCGGCCTGAGCCAGTTGCGTCAGCATGTGGTCTAGTGTGTTCCATTTCCCAGCGGTCAGGGTCTCCTCAGACACCTCAGTCCACCATAATGCCAGGCTGGGGCGCATTGTCTGGAGCCCCTGAGCCTCAGGATTGGGGTCCCCCAGACAGCTTTATTATTCGGTGACCACAGTCAGTGTAGGCCTGTGGGGTTTTGCCAGGTCTGTTGTTGAACTTAGCTTTGTGCATTCAGAGCCAGCAGGCTCCCAGGGTAGCAGAGAATGGGAAAATGACTGTGTGTGTGTGTGTGTGTGTGTGTGTGTGTGTGAGAGAGAGAGAGAGAGAGAGAGAGAGAGAGAGAGAGAGAGAGAGGGAGAGGGAGAGGGAGAGGGAGAAGGAGAGATATGCTATACAATGGGGTCTGAGATGTTTGTCTTGGAGCAATGTGGGGAATCATTTTCGATTGATTTAAAGTTCTTCTATTACATTCCCTTTCTTTAAAATAAAATCAATTCCTCCAAAAGAGCATCACTGAAGTACAGCATTGAGCTGGAAGGGCAATGTGTTTGTCATTTATTTATTTATTTATTTAGAATATTTATATACCGCTCCCCATTGAAAAATTTCGGAGCAGTGTACAAGATAAAATGAAAACAAAAACAGAATAAAACAGTTAAAACAAAATTTAAAAGAAGCAAAAAATAAATAAATGAATGCGTCATGAACGCGTTGAGGAGGCAGCGCCCTTCTTTGGCCATTTGGGGCGATCCCCTCCAAAGAGATGTTGAGCCTGGGATTTTCGGCCAATGAAAGAGGGCCTCTGCCAGCTATTCCTTCCTTCCAGTTTCCCTTCTGAATATTCGAAGCACACTTCTTTTCTTCAACTCAGAACCTTCCTGCCTTTTTCTCTGAAACAAAGTGAGTTTGCTTTTGCTCTTTCCCCCCCTGTGGTTAACATACACAAATATGAACCTTTCCAGATAATAAAAGCCTGTTGAGGATTTTCTCAGAAGAGCAAATATTTAAAGGCGGTCCAATTATGCCAAACTTGTGACGAGGGCGTGTTGCACCAAAGACAGCCATCTTATGGAGCCCATTTTCATAGAATAGCAGAGTTGGAAGGGGCCTACAAGGCCAACCCCCTGCTCAATGCAGGAATCCACCCTAAAGCATCCCTGACAGATGGTTGCCGAGCTGCTTCTTGAAGGCCTCTAGTGTGGGAGAGCCCACCACCTCCCCAGGCAACTGATTCCATTGTCATACTGCTCTAACAGTCAGGAAGTTTTTCCTGATGTCCAGCTGGAATCTGGCTTCCTGTAACTTGAGCCCGTTATTCCGTGTCCTGCACTCTGGGAGGATCGAGGATTTCCCCCAGATTATAACCATGAAGTAAGTCTCCCAAACTGGTACCCTCCAGAGATTTTGGGCTAGAATGCCCGGGTAAGAAGGCACCACTGTGCAGGCGTGGATTGAGAGACTAGCTCTGGTGCTGATAAAAGTGATTAAAATCTTTAATAATTCTGGTCTGTGTCCAGAATGCTCGACATTTCAGATTAAAAATAATCCTTCCTCAGGAGCTGACGCTGGAAACCTTATTTTATTTTCTGGAGCCTTTATCCCTTTTTTAGCGTTCGGCTGAACGTTGCAGCTACGAGCCAGAACTCTTTGATTAGAGGCAGTTCAGCCGAACGCTCAAAAAGGGAAAAAGGCTCCAGAAAATATTTTACATATAAGAATAAGGTTTCCAGCATCAGCTGCTGAGGAAGGATTATTTTTAATCTGAAACGTCGAGCATTCTGGACACAGATGAGAATTATTAAAGATTTTCATCACTTTTATCGGCACCAGAACTAGTCTCTCAATCCGCACCTGGACTAGAATGCCCACCATCCTTTTGCATTGGCTTGATGGGGCTGATGAGATATGTAGTACAAAACATTTCGAGGGCCCCAAGTCAGGGAAGGCTGATCTTATGCAATGCAGTGACATTTTGCACTTGGAAGTTGTCAAGGTTCTCACGCCCTTTGCTAAGGACTGAATGTTGTGATAGTTGCCTGCAATTCTGCAGACACAAGAAGAGAAACTCAGTCCAGCACTTTGCTTGGGTCTCAGCTTACACCATGACGATACAGCCATGCAAGGTCCGGCACCTGGGAGGAGAGTCACACGACAAATACTTGAGGTGGAAGACTGAGCATGGCCTGGTTTTTCCTCCCATGCAAAGTGTAGAGGGGGCAAAAGGCCCAATGCACCCACCTTCACGGCTAGGATGGGACCTTTCTAATTGATTCTGGTTCCTCTCTATTCGGCCCTGGTTAGGCCTCATCTAGAGTGTTGCATCCAGTTCTGGGCTCCACAATGCAAGAAGGATGCAGACAAGCTGGAGCGTGTTCAGAGGAGGGCAACCAGGATGATCAGGGGTCTGGAAACAAAGCCCTATGAGGAGAGACTGAAAGAACTGGGCAGGTTTAGCCTGGAGAAGAGAAGATGGAGGAGATATATACATATAACTATTGACAATAATGAGTTTTTATGCTCCTATTGAGGCCCCACATGATTTAAAAGCTGTTATATATCTTGTTTAAGGAGACGTTTTTCCTTTCCCTTAAACTGGCCACCTCAACTGCAAAAAGGGCAACCCTCTGATGACAAATTTCCATTTGCAAACTTGAACAAATTTCTTGTTTATCCCTGAAATCCCTATTTTCAGAGACTGAAAGAACTGGGCCTGTTTAGCCTGGAGAAGAGAAGATTGAGGGGAGACATGATAGCACTCTTCAAATACTTGAAAGGTTGTCCCACAGAGGAGGGCCAGGATCTCCTCTCGATCCTCCCAGAGTGCAGGACACAGAATAACGGGCTCAAGTTAAAGGAAGCCAGATTCCAGCTGGACAACAGGAAAAACTTCCTGACTGTTAGAGCAGTACGACAATGGAATCAGTTGCCTGGTGAGGTTGTGGGCTCTCTCACACTAGAGGCCTTCAAGAGGCAGCTGGACAACCATCTGTCAGGGATGCTTTAGGGTGGATTCCTGCACTGAGCAGGGGGTTGGACTTGATGGCCTTGTAGGACCCTTCCAACTCTGCTATTCTATGATTCTATGACTGACTGCACCCATCCTCACACCAACCCTATAGGCCACTGCTATCCCCATTTTACAGACTGGAGAACTGAGGATCTTGCCCAGGCACGCAGGATCCACTCCAAGCCACCCCCGGTTGAGAGAGCTAGATTGCGTAGTGCTCTCATCACAGTACAAATTTTAAGGTCTTCATTCAGCCAAGGATAAACAAGATTAAGGAAGACGTGCTGGCATTTGGAGCACTGCCATAAAAAGTTGAGAAATAGAATCCATTCACACCATGGAGGGGACGGGAAGGGAATATCTGAGGAGCCGTAGAAAAGGTCTGTGTTGTTCTCTCATTTCACTCCCCCGTCACTTCCAGAAGGGTGTTGACAAACTGGATATTGTCCCGAAGTGCATTTAAAGGCAATCACCGGTTATCGTGCGCAGAAAAGTGGAAGGAGCTGCTGTTGACGTTGATCCTACGGAAAATAAGGTTACGGCTGGGGGAGGGCATCTAAGGACATTCTATATGTTTAAAAAGGTAACAGGAGGAAGAAGAGGAACAGGAAGAAGCAGGAAGGACCTTGCTCTGCCATACACTGATGAGAAGAGCTGAAGTGATGGGTTTGAATTGTGGGGAGGCAGAGAATGGAACACAAGGTACATTACTCTCAGTTCAACATCAGTAGCAATTTAACAAATGAGTTCAGCCTTCTCTAACCTGGTGTCCTCCTGGTGGGTTGGAAAACAACTCCCATCATTCCCAGCCAGGCTGGCTGAGGGATGATGGAAGTTCTTGTCCAACCCATCAGGAAGACACCAGGTAGAGAAAAACTGAACTAATGAGCTCCTCCTCCAAGGAGATTGTATGAATTGTTGTGTTTCCACAGATGACGGCTGGACAAGGATTCATAGCAGATGTTTTTGGGAGACCCCAACACAGCCCCAACCTGACCTGTTGTGCCAGCTGTTTCAAGCAACTGCTGGCTCCCAGTGGCATCCTTTGGGTGCTGGCAGCCATTGTGGTAGAGAAAGGCCCTGCTCTGGGGTTGCTGGGCGGGCAGGCAGGCAGCTGTGGTTCCTTGTAAAACCATAGTCCTGCAAAGGCCACAGAGAGAAGCTGGGATCTTGTGGGTTTCAGGAGACGCAGTGGGGGAGCAGAAGGCTTCAGTGATCCACACCCACCGGCTGCTTGCTGGAGCATATCAGGAAGTCTTCGGGCTACCAAACGCACCTACAGCTGGAGAGAAGTAAGTTGGTAAAGTAGGGTGACCCTGTGGAAAGGGGGACAGGGCTCCTGTACCTTTAATAATTGCGTAGAAAAGGGAATTTCAGCAGGTCTCATTTGTATGTGCGCAGCACGTGGTGAAATTCCCTCCTCATCCCAACAGTTAAAGCTGCAGGAGCCCTGTCCTCCTTTCTATATGGTCACCCTAGGTAAAGACATTCCCAGTTTTGTAGCCCCAACATCACAACCACCACTATCATCACCACCTTCCACCTTTGTCTCTCTGATTTTGTATCGATGAAGCCTGCCCAGTTCCTGGGTAGTCAACAGACCATACAGTATGTGCACACAGTTCTTCATCTCTAAAGCTTGCTTGAAGTATCTAGTTACATTGTGTATCAGTCTTGTATATAAACAGACGAAGCATACACTTCATGCTAATTCTTTATGCCATCAGTGGGTGGGTGAGCATGAATGGCAAACCTATTCTGCATGGCATAGCTGCAGGTAACATTGGTCATTAGATGGATTAGAAATGTAATAAGCAAACAAACATGTGGGCGCCATAATGTTTGCAAGCCTCACATGACATGGAGAAAGAATGTGACCAAGGCGGTGTGCTGTCATCATATAAGTAAACGATATATATCTGTATCATCGATGCATGTATGTCTCTATCCTCGTTTTACATAATTTCTTCCATTGCCCAAGATGTCCCATGCTACTTGGTGGATATTTCCCAGGTGTGTTGTTCATCATAGGTGTCTAGGATGTGGTAGGAATATGGTTGCAAAGACCCTTAGGCCTAGAGATACCTGATGATGAGTCAGGACATAAATATTAGGACTGTGCTCCACTTCTCCTCGGACCGGAGAAGCAGAAGCAGATCGGGGTGCTTCACCTCCCCTTAAGGCGGAGGCGAAAAAGATCGGTGGAGCAGTGGAGTGGATCGAGGTGAAGGCGGATCCTTCGCCTCGATCTGGAGCTCCGCAAAAAAGGTAAGGGGGGTTTACTTGGCCCTGCCACTGCCGCCGCCGCCCATGCAGTGATGGCGGCAGAACCAGGTAAGGGGGCAGGGGGGAGGGGGGTCTTACCTGGTCCGTCGTGGCCCATCAGCAGCTTCACTAGAGCCCGCGGCTCAACCCGGAAGTGTAGGCCGCAAGCGGGGCCTACAGTTCCTGGTTGAGCCACGGGCTCTAGTGAAGCTGGAGATGGGCCGGGACGGAAGCAGGTAAGGGGGAGGAGGGAGGGGGGCCTTACCTGGTGCCGCCCCCCACCACTGTGGAGCTCTGATTCAGAGCCGGAGCTCCACAGCGGAGCAGAGTGGACCCTAGGCGGATCGAGGCAGAGCGGGCCCGATCTGCAATTTGCAAATCTGGAAGAGAAGCGGATTGGGGGTGTGTGTCCGTGCACAGCCCTAATAAATATATTGAACAATACATATGTGTCGCCCAACTAGTGGTGATGGGGCAATCAAATTAATTGTTCACTTGTCTGCCCCACTGACATCTAAAGCAGAGAGATTATCTAAGTTTTACCACTGCCACCCGCAAAAAAAGCTTTGCGTGTGTGTGAGAGGGAAGGATCTGTAACCTCCCCACCTACTGTCAAGGTATGTGACTGAAGTAATGGAACAAAGGCAGGATCTACGCTACTGCTTTATATAGTGGTATTGAGTGAACGGACAAGTTATGCTTACAATGCATGTATAATGTCATTTGCGCTACTGACATTGCGCAAGCACTGGTTTCCACTTGGATCCTTTCCTTTTCGTTGTGACCATCAGTCTCCTCCCCTGTTCGCCCCACTTTGTGTATGAATGAGGCAAATACGTGAATGAATAGACTTGATTGCCCTCGTGATGCCTAGGTAGGACCTCAGCTCTAGACAGCTATGCCTGATTCCACTCAACGGGAAGCCCCTGATGCTTCAGTCCAGGCTTCCCCAACCTGGTGCCCCCCAGATGTATTGGATCACAACTCCCATCTTTCCCAGCCAAGACGGCCATCACATCTGGAGGGCACCAGGTTGGGGAAGGGTGGTTTAGACTGAAAGGAAGGAGAAGGAACTTACACTTCAGAAGCCACTTGATGAAGGCTCCAGGGAAAGGATTATCCTAGAGAAAAGGAAAAAGGAGAGTCATAAACTAGACTAATCCTCTTGGGACCATAACAACAAGTAGGCCAAGGATCTAGAAGGCCATTCTGGTTTCATACATTCCTTCAACATGCTTTCTCAGTTCAAACAGTCCATGGACTGAGGGGCAGAAGCTTCTTCTGAAAATGGAGTTCTATCACCCATTCATCTCACTTTGTCCCCAATGCTAAAATCAAATGTTTGTTTTCCTATGTTCCTGCTTTTAAAAAACAAAACAAAACAAAAACAATCCCACCAGAAGCCCGCTAAACCTCCAGATTTTCAGATTCTTGCAAAGGC
The DNA here is from genome assembly GCF_023053635.1 of Elgaria multicarinata webbii. Lineage (NCBI taxonomy): Eukaryota > Metazoa > Chordata > Lepidosauria > Squamata > Anguidae > Elgaria > Elgaria multicarinata. The sequence continues at coordinate 217,466,583 of NC_086171.1, read as the reverse complement.
CCCAACTTGGTGGCCTCCAGATGTCTTGGATGCAACTCCCATTATGGAGGACACATCTGGAGAGCACCAGGGACAGGCCAAAGCACAAGCACTATGACAAAGAATCCGATCGGAAATGGACCAGTGGAGCAGCCTCCCCTGAAACTGGGAAATTTATTGTAGGTCATGAGACTTTGTTACTTGATTAAGGTTCTGGAGAGGAATCCTTGTTGCATATCAGTCACGGGATTTGTCCGTGATTCTCCCATTTTTTCCTGTTCACCCTTTTGCTACTATTGTACTACATGCAATGTTACTTTACCAAATGTTACTATATTTTGATGGCATATTTCTAAGGTCTGACGTTTTGTCACTTTCTATGTTCACACATTCTCTGATTTCGAGTGGGTGATAACTCCTGGGACCATGCCACTTCAGAATACATGCAGAGGATATTATAAATGACCACTCTCCTATGTCAAAACTCACTGCACACAGTAAATTAGAAGACTGGGCTAAAACACTTCTTGCCATCACGCTAGCTTTCCATGGTCAGAGAGATTTTGGTGAGGTAACCTTTGAGTCATGTTGTCCCCTATCTGCTTCCTGAAGTGATACATGGGCACGTTTAACCTTCAGAAGAAAAGGTTGAGGGGAGACATGATAGCACTCTTCAAGGACTTGAAAGATTGTCACACAGAGGAGGGCCAGGATCTCTTCTCGATCATCCAGCACCACGTACATTGATGGTGCTATATAAATAAATAATAATAATAATAATCCCAGGGTGCAGGACATGGAATAATGGGCTCAGGTTACAGGAAGCCAGATTCCAGCTGGACATCAGGAAAAACTTCATGACTGTAAGAGCAGTATGACAATGGGACCCATGACCTAGGAAGGTTGTGGGCTCTCCCACACTAGAGGCCTTCATGAGGCAGCTGGACAACCATCTGTCAGGGATGCTTTAGGGTGGATTCCTGCATTGAGCAGGGGGTTGGACTCGATGGCCTTGTAGGTCCCTTCCAACTCTACTATTCTTTGATTCTATGAAAAGAGCTGTCAGGTGTTGTGGGAGACAGAGAGGAGGCAGAAAGGCAAAGAGCATGAGACTGTGGGGACATTCAGCTCTGGGCATCTCTGTCCCCATATTCTTCACTGTCTGAAATTAAAATGTTCAGAGGGCTCCGAGAATTAGCAGCCTCAAGGCCTTGTGCATCAATTCCACCTTCTTTCCATTAATGCATTTCCTGCAGTAAGGGGAAAAGATGGAAGAAGCAGTGGGAAGGGGTAGGTGCGGAAGAGAATGCCGCCTGGAACCCCGTAAACCTCTGTGAATGAGGCAGGGCCACAGCGTCGTAAAAAGCGAAGCACCTTTGGCCAGGAAAGTCCTTTGCATCTGGGACCTCATGGCATCAACTGTATTATACAGCCAGGTTGCTTTGGGGTGGGGGGGGGAGTTTTTCTGAAAGAGGCTGGGGGAGAAGAGGAGTTTCCTAACACATGAGAGGAGGAGCAGAAAGCGCCGAATGGGTTTCCTGGGGATGATGACACACCTTCAGATCTAGCTCGGAAAACTGTCCTGTTGAAACCGGCACGCTGGAGAGCACAGTGTGGATTTTCCCAAGGAGTCCAAAGAAGACGTAATCTGGACAGAGCAGGGAGGAGGGTGTAGAGAAAAGGAGACATTAGATTCCGTCACCCTCTTTTCTTTCTCTCTCTTCTTCTGCCCTCGGAAAGGCCGAGTGAAAGGACGACATTTTCCTGCCTGAGTCAAAGTACAAGTTGTTCCACGAATCACGTCGCAAGCTCAAAAATGCAGGGGCTTTCAACCAGAGGTTGTGTACAGGCCCAGGAGGTGTGAATTGGGAAATCCTGTCCAAAGGCGAACTGAAATAAATTTATTCCGCATACATCCCTACCCAGCAGACACATCGACAGAGCGGGTGCCTTCAGGACATGGCAACTAATGCCCCCAACTCAGTTGGACATTTTGAGGGAACGGCTGAACGGAAGGGAGCGTCCACACAGAGGCCCTTTGGGTAGTGGCATCTGGTACTCCTGCTCCACCCTGTCTTTCCCAGGTGGGTGGGAGCATGCGCTGGATCATGACAGGGGCTGCATGACAGGGAAGGGACCCCCTACTTTGGAACCTGGACCGCTGCTGCCAGTGTGGACACACCCAGGGAAGGCAAACCGATGCTCTCCAGATATGTTTGACTACAACACCCATGAATTTCCAAACATTGGCTATGCTGGCTGGGGCTGATGGAGACTATAGTCCAGGACATCGGGGTGGGGTGGGCTGTTTTCCTATCTTTGGGCTAGATGGACCCATGCTCTGATTCAATATAGAGCAGCCTCCAGTGGAGATGCTCCTGTTATTTGGACAGAAGCTCTGTGCTACTAGCAACGAACTGTACAATGGGCAGAGAAGTCACCAGGTGAATCTTTCCCCCATCATTGTTTCTCCATAAGCAGCCAATGGGTAGGGGCAGTGCCAGACTATTTTGTGCCCTAGGCAAGGCGAGCTACTTGCACACGCACACATCCCAAATTGTGCGGAAGTCCAAACGTGTGCGCCGAGTGGAGAGCTGGGACTGGCTCACTTCGATTTGGGACTGAGCCATCTGGAATTCACCGGGACTTACTTCCGTGCGAACGCAACCCGCTATGCAGCCTGGTGTCCCGATCCCCTCTGCACGTTTACTGGGGGGATTAAGGCTTCCGAGTAAGGAGGCATAGGCGGATCAGGCCACACTGGTGCCTCCCGGTGCAACGCTTTCTCGGATGCAAGTCCCGTTGATCCACGCGTGCAGGAGAGTTTGCCCTGTGAGGAGTCCACAAGTCCCTAGCTTTCCTGGGGGAAGGGAGAGGGAGTCCCGCTTGCCCTCCTGCCTGGACATTGCAGCCTGTTTGAGGAGAGAGGCGAGGTGACCCAGTGCCCTTTCCTCGGGAGTAAGGCAGAGGCTGGCTTGGGCCAGGGTCGAGCTCGCCACGTGCTTTTTCTTCTTCTTCTGGTGGCAGCCTCCCAGCTCTAGGAGAGCGGCTTCCAGGCAGAAGTCTAAACGTGGAGCCACCCACCCCCCACCCCAGCGTCCCTGGCTTCGCTTCGGTGGGGCGGGCGCGGGGCTCCATCTCACCCGCCCAGGCCCAGCTGAATCCTCGGGCCAGGCCGGGTCGGCTCACAGCCAACAACACGCATGAGTGCTGTGGCACCCGGCGGCCCTCTTAGCTTGGCACTCTAGGCAGCCGCCTGAGTGGCCTCTATGGTAGCACCGGCCCTGCCAATGGGCACGCTGAGCACTCAAGAAGCAGACTGTCACCAAGACTAAATCTTACTATTCATTAATGCCTATTGATTTATTGTGCAACATTCTTTGTTCCTGAGAATCTGGTTACCCTACCCGAGCTCTTGTAAGCTTATAATTATAAGCCACGGCATGGCTTATAATTCTATAGAAAGTGCTAAAATGCCTCCTCTGGACCTCTGTGACTTTGCTCTGGGGGCTGTGTCACCAGCCTAGGAGGACAGAGGGGGAGGTCACCCAAGAAGCAAGAGGAACATGAAAGACATACAAAAATGAAGCTTACCATTGAGAGCGTGCAGTTGTATGTTAATCATGCTGAACCAGATTTGAAACAATGGGCACATCTGCAATGAACAATAAGTTCAGCGGCTGAGAGATGTTAGGGAATGTTGCAATATTCACCACTGGTCCCAACTTGAGAGGTGGCGGGGCAGCAAGGGAGAGAATCCCAGAGGAAGGCAAGCTTGGCCATTGACTGGGAAGGGGCGCAGGGCGTTGCCACCTGTGACGTTCGGGGATAAACCCAGACAGCAAGTAAGATGGAGAAACTGGAAGTTCCAGCCATTGCAGGGAGGGATTATGTATTATCTAAAATGTTTTTGCCCATCTATTCTGCCAAATAGACTCCCAGGGTGGCTTACAGCTCTATAAAAACAAGCTAATCCCTGCCTTCAGCCTTACAGTCTGAAAGACATGACACAAAAGGGGGGGAAAGGGATGGAGGACCCGGGAAAAAAAGGGCCAACTTGAGCACAATGTGTTCCTGGGGAGCAAGGATCCCGTAAGAGCCAGGAAAGACGCCACGAAGAATAGTACTATAGCACGTACGAGACAGGAACTGGGAGGCCCTTACGTTTGCTTTGTGGTCCATAAATCTTCTAAACTGGCCTGATAGCAGGTGGATATGAAACAAAGGCACAATTTCACTGTTGACAGGTCCTCTGTGTGAAAACAACCCTTTCGCTGTGCCCCGCCCTCATTCCTACAAATGCACACAGGCTCCTTTCAGCTTTCTCCTCCAGCATTGACAGTTCTAGAGAAGGTACTACAAAGATGGCACCAACCATGGGTCCTGTGTGTAGTCACAATGGATGATGCTTCCAACTTGGACAATAGACAAGACCAACAGTGAATCTCAACGAGGACGGCATCGAAGAGCAACCATTCTTGGAGGTATACACACAATGCCCACTTCTAGTGTGACTATGGAGTGGGGAGGAGGAGATTTGGGCCTCATTATGATCATACTTGGCTCAGCAATACTACAAACGAGAAGGATCTTGGAATTGTTGTGGATCGCAAGCTGAATAGGAGCCAACAGTGCGATAGGGCTGCAAGAAAGGCAAATGCTATTTTGGGCTGCATTAATAGAAGTCTAGCTTCCAAATCACGTGAGGTACTGGTTCCTCTCTATTCAGCCCTGGTTAGGCCTCATCTAGAGTATTGCGTCCAGTTCTGGGCTCCACTATTCAAGAAGGACGCAGACAAGCTGGAGTGTGTTCAGAAGAGGGCAACCAGGATGATCAGGGGTCTGGAAACAAAGCCCTATGAAGAGAGACTGAAAGAATTGGGCATGTTTAGCCTGGAGAAGAGAAGATTGGGGGGAGACATGATAGCACTCTTCAAATACTTAAAAGGTTGTCACACAGAGGAGGGCCAGGATCTCTTCTCGATCCTCCCAGAGTGCAGGACACGGAACAACGGGCTCAAGTTAGAGGAAGCCAGATTCCAGCTGGACATCAGGAAAAACTTCCTGACTGTTAGAGCAGTACGACAATGGAATCAGTTACCTAGGGAGGTTGTGGGCTCTCCCACACTAGAGGCCTTCAAGAGGCAGCTGGGCAACCATCTGTCAGGGAGGCTTTAGGGCGGATTCCTGCATTGAGCAGGGGGTTGGACTTGATGGCCTTGTAGGCCCCTTCCAACTCTGCTATTCTATGATTCTCAATACCATTTGCTGGAAACACAACCGGGAGGGTGGTAGTGCCCTCATGCCTCTCTCAAGGGCTTCCCATTGGGACATCTGCTTGGCCACTGTGAGAACAGAAAGCTGGACCAGGTAGAACGTTGTTCTGAACTCTTCTGTTGCAGACTTCGGGGGAAATTATCGGCCACGTTTCTTTTCCATCCTTCCAGTCCACTTGCCACCCTTTTATGCAGATATAGATAATCAGCCACTCACCATTGTAGGCAGGATGGTACGAATACCCGTATTGATAAAACCATTTACCAGGCTTGCAATCAGGCTGAGGAGGAAAAGGTACAAAACAATTCCAGTTCAGATTTGGATTTCAGAATTCCAACACGTGTCTTCTGACCTTACCGTGAAGCCACCTGACCTCGGGGGATTTGCATTTTCCTCCATCTTGACTAGGATGGTTGCTTAGGGCTACTTTGGACTTGGTTTGGGGGTGTCTGGTATCCATTTTCTCCTGCTCTGCTTACACAGGGATTCTTCTGCTCCCTTGCCTGCTCTTCTGAAGAGGAGGTAAGCAATCCTAAACTCCTGAATAAAGTACGGAGGAAAGAATGGAAGCGATTCAAACTGGACATTTAGTGGAATTGCAGCCAATCTAGTGAGGAAGAGAAGACAGAACTAGTTCCGCTCTCATATTTAAACAGTGGAGGGTGGTTCTCGAAGAGGCCACGGGCTCTGAGAAGCAGGAATAGGCCCTGGTACAGTGGGAGGGGGAGCGGGCTTCACAGCAAGCTACATGCCTGCACTGCCTTGGAAAAGTTGGAGAAGAGGGGAAGGGGGCAGTTCTCCCCATTTGTTTGCCAGCTACCTGCACAGGTATGCACATTAATACAATTTAAGTTTAAGGGACAGGGGGTGGACCTGAATAAGAAAGAAAATAAGTATCATTACTGAGTCTTGTTCCTAGTGGAAGGAAGTGGAACATTATACATCCCGTTTCATGACTGAAATGAAGAGATTCATTTTGAGAAGACTTCGTCAGCAAGGGTCTTTTCTAGAGAAGCATCCCCCTGAGTCAGGCTCCATGGACCAGGATGATCAGGGGTCTGGAAACAAAGCCCTATGAAGGGAGACTGAAAGAACTGGGCATGTTTAGCCTGGAGAAGAGAAGATGGAGGGGAGACATGAGAGTACTCTTCAAATACTTAAAAGGTTGTCCCACAGAGTGGGGCCAGGATCTCAATCCTCCCAGAGTGCAGGACACGGAATAACGGGCTCAAGTTAAAGGAAGCCAGATTCCAGCTGGACATCAGGAAAAACTTCCTGACTGTTAGAGCAGTACGACAATGGAATCAGTTACCTAGGGAGGTTGTGGGCTCTCCCACCCTAGAGGCCTTCAAGAGGCAGCTGGACAACCCTCTGTCAAAGATGCTTTAGGGTGGGTTCCTGCATTGAGCAGGGGGTTGGACTCAATGGCCTTGTAGGCCCCTTCCAACTCTGCTATTCTATGATTCTATGACCATTCTTGAGGTCTTGAGAACTCCACAGCTCTCACTGGACAAGAGAAGCCCGAATTCCCTGCAGACTCACCTGCTGGGCAGCTTGACGGTGAAGCCAGCAACAAGGTCCGGGCAATTTTTAAGCACCAGTTTGAGATCTCCAGGTTTGTCTTGGGTGACCGCCAGGTGGGAGGTGATGTTCATATCCACAGAAGTCCCACTCAGGAAAGCGAGCGCACTAAGGCACACAAGGGGCGGGGAGGTGTACTTTTAACATTCAGAAATGACGCTGCGGGCTGCTTTGCTTTGCCACTGACAGTTCTGTGTATAGAAAAACAACTGGAGCATCCCCTTAATTTAAGAGAAGGGTCATAGCAGGAGATCTTTGGGGTGGGCATCAGACTGGCTATTAACCCTTTTGTTAATGGCTGCTTTTGTTCCATTCCCCCCCCCCCTGTCTCGGGACTATCCCGAGGTCCGCAGGCAGTGTGGCTCTCCCTCCCGGGGTCCTCCCTCTTCCCCACGAGTAGCAAGGCTCAGGAAACGGACATGGAACTGTGCAAGGGGTGTCCATGGGCATCGGGAGTGAGGGGAGAACATTTTCACCATCTTTGGGATGGTGCCCATGCAATTGCACAAATGTCTCCTCTTTTTTTAAAAAAAAAAATGGCACCCAAGAATGTCCCTCTTTACTTCCGGGACAACTCGCTGGCGTGTGGCCCCTGAAGGATGATCCCGGAAGTGGAAAACTCTGTGATCGCCCCACCCCGCCCCCCAAAGGGCTGCAGGTGTAGATGAGCCCCTGAGCTCACACAGTTCTTCCTCCTGCATGCTTCTGATGATACAGCATCCCAAAGGTTGTCTGGATAAATTAGAGGCCCACTCTGAAAGCTTCCTGCACCACCTTGGATAGATAACTATTTTTTGTGAACCGCCCAGAGAGCTTCGGATATTGGGCGGTATAAAAATGTTAAAAAAAATTAAAAGAATAACTGCTGCTAAGGGCAAAATTACAGATTGCACTGGGAGATCTATGATGGATAGCTCAAGGTCCCGTCCCATTCCCCGCATCTCAGAAAAGTGGTCGCCATTTTGGAGAGGGGATTTGTTCACACTAGAGGCAGGGCAGTTCTCTGCTGTCATTTTCCCAATCAAAATCCATGCCCCTCCCACCCACACCCGCTGTTCTTTGCTTCATAAAGGAAATAAAACATAAGTGCCTACAAATAGTAGTTGGAATGCATGTGAGACTTTGATATGGAAAATGGACAACCTGGACAACCATCTGTCGGGGATGCTTTAGGGTGGATTCCTGCATTGAGCAGGGATTGGACTCGATGGCCTTGTAGGCCCCTTCCAACTCTGCTATTCTATGATTCTATGGTGCCAGAGGAAATAGTAAAACACTTGCATGTTTACACCCACCCATGCAGATGTCCATTGCTGAATTTCTGTAGATAATATTTTTAAAAGCCAAAGGGTCAGAACTCCTGGCATACCCCTAATACTATGGTGTTCAAGCTTTCTTTACTGAGGGAGCAAATTCCATACCAACTTGTTTGCAGAAGAACTCTTGCACAGTGAGGCATTTAGGGGGCAGAGAATATTCTGGGTGTGCTCTTGGTTCACGTGGAACAATGGCTGCAGGGCTGTTAGGCCTCCAAGTGTTTCCCTCCATGAGCCGAGTGTGTAATCTAGAACACGCTGAACTGGGCATGTACGGATTTTGTTCAATTCATTCCGTCTCTGTTTCGTGGATTGGCAGAGGCATTTTTCGTTCCATTGTCTGCTCATTGATAGAATCAGATCCCCCCCCCGAATTTATGAAAATTTAGCTCCACTTGCGCTACTACGCATTAGTGCCAATGTGCATCAGTGATGCAGTTCTCCGCTCCAAAATTACTAGCCGAAACATGTATTTTAGGAGAAAGTATGTACAAAAAAATCCACACATTAGGGAAAGATGAGTACAAAATTGTTACATCCTTTCCTCCAAGAAGCCCAAGGTGGCTTAGATGGCCCTCCTCCTCTCCATTTTATCTCCACAACAACCCTGAAGGGTTGAGTAGGCAAAGAGTCAGTGACCGGCCCAAAGTCACCCAGTAACCCTTGTGGCCTGAGCCGGAATCCAGGTCAATACTCTAACCACTACAGCATACCAGCATAGAAAATGTGAGAAGAATGTTGCGTATGAAACGAAATGTGTGTGTGTCTTTAAAGACAAAAGGGCACAGTGATGCAGAAGTTGGATGGAACAGACTTAGGACTAAATACGTGTGGAACTGAAAAGGACCATATGTGGACCGGCTCTACTGTACGCAGGTCAACAATATGCTTGACCCCACACCAGCGTTGGGGCCTCTCACCCCGACTCCGAAGAAGACATCGAACGTGGAGGAAGCCGTCCTCACTTGTCATGACTCACCCTGGTAAATTAACGGTGATTCTTGCCTGCAAGTTGAGCACTAATTCCGACGCACGTAAGACCTTCCATGATCCTCGGACAATCTCAAGATTCAAGGCATTAAAGCTGTGGAGCGAATAACACAAAGGAGGATAAAGAAGTGGAAGATAGCGCCATGGGAACATAGTCAGCTCCCCTCCATTGTAAAATCACTGGTCCGTCTAGCTCAGTGTTGTCAGCACTGACTGGCAGTGGCTTCCCATGGCTTCAGGCAAGAGTCTTCCCCAGCTCCACCTGGTGAGCCCGGGGATTGAACCTGCGACCTTCTGCATGAGCAAACAGGGTTCTATAACTGAGCTGTGGCCTTGCCTCAGTCTGGTGACCCAGACTGGCTCAGAAAGGCCAGAGCTTTTGGAAGATGCCATTTGCTTTACACAGGCTGGTTCCTGTAAGCTTTCCCCCTCTCCTTTAATCTGGTCTTGATGTAGTGACACCTCTGCAGTTCACTTATGGTAAGAACTGACCGTCAACATGTTTCCACAGTACTTTCCATGTTGCATCCCATCCATGTTGCATCTTTTTGACAAGCGTCCATATTGCACAAGCATCAACACCTGGGTTGAAGAATGCAATCCCAAGACATGCCAGTAGGGCTGTGCACAGTCCCCCCCGATCCGCTTCAGATCCCAATTCAGACTTTTCAAATCAGGCCTGATCTGGTTAGGGTCGATTCAGACCTCCTCCGAACCTCTTCAGATCCGAATCCGAAGCGAGATTCGGAAGTCCGAATTTCCCCCCCTGTAGACTTGCATTGGAAAAGAAAAAAGCCCATAACTTTTTTATTTTTCAAGATACACACATATAACTGGGCACCATGATAGCTTCTAAATATATCCTTAGTCATGCCAATTTTGAAGCAAATTGGATCATCCTCTGATTTTAGGACATTTTAAAAGTTTCCCCTCATTTACAAAACTGCACTTATCTCCTTCATTTTTAAAAATACACAAATGTAACTGGGCACCATGATAGTTTCTACATAGGACCTTATGTATGCCATCTTTGAAGCAAATTGGATCATCCTCTGATTTTTAGGGATTTTTTTTAAATTTAACCCCCAACCATTCCCCCCGATTTACAAAAATGCATTCATCGCTATCATTTTTTTAAGATACATACATATAACTGGGCACTGTGATTGCTTCTAAATAGATACTTAGTCATGCCAATTTTGAACCAAATCAGATCATCCCCTGATTTTTTTTAAAAATTCCCCCTCCACTTACAAAACTGCATTCATCTCCGTCATTTTTACAGTTAAAGACATGTAGCTGGGCACCATGATAGCTTCCACATAGGACCTTATGCATGCTGACTTTGAACCAAATCGGATCATGCCCTAATTTTAATATATATCCATCAGAAATAAAATGTGTATTGGAAGGAGAAAATGAAAGTGCATCTCAGGGCAATATTAACACTTCAAAGGGAACACAGTGAGGCTGTGGCTGAATCATCAGGGCAGGACCTATACTACTGCTTTATAATGGTTTATAATGGTTTTGACAACTGTTCAGGCTTAGGACACATTCAACATAACATTTTCAAAGCGTTTTTCAAATGTTATATCCCACTTGGTGTAGAGCTGGCCCCACTGGAAAATCCCTAAGAGCATTCAGAAATCCATTGGATTTCTTCAGTCTGCTGGGGCAGACCATCCAAATGGGTCCCCCACCCCTGCAGGAGGGAAGTAGCACTGTGTGTTCAAATCTCACCTGAAAATGGTCCAACCTTGGTGATGAGGATACTTGGAAGGCACACACACACCAGCAATCTTCAGACTACCATTCTCACAACAAGGATGCAAAACCCAATTCAAGGTTATGCCCGGCTTCATGTGTTGGGCTGATGACAAACTGAGACAGCCCCATGGTTGTCATGGAGGCCATGAAGTCCCAAGCTGGAGCTCCAGAGATGGCCTCAGCCTGGAAGTTGAAGTCGCTCAGAACCACCATCCTGGGTTCCTCCAACACCACATTCAGGACCATCTCTGCCTGCTCAGTCAGGGATAGGGTGACCCTATGAAAAGGAGGACAGGGCTCTCGTATCTTTAACAGTTGCATAGAAAAGGGGATTTCAGCAGGTGTCGTTTGTATATATGGAGAACCTGGGGAAATTCCCTCTTCATCACCACATTTAAAGCTGTAGGAGCCCTGCCTAGCATGACCAGATACAAAAGAGGTCAGGGATCCTGCAGCTTTAACTGTGGTGATGAAGAGGGAATTTCACCAGGTTCTCCATATATACAAATGACACCTGCTGAAATGCGCTTTTGAATACAACTGTTAAAGATCATAGAATCATAGAATAGCAGAGTTGGAAGGGGCCTACAAGGCCCTCGAGTCCAACCCCCTGCTCAATGCAGGAATCCACCCTAAAGCATCCCTGACAGGTGGTTGTCCAGCTGCCTCTTGAAGGCCTCCAGTGTGGGAGAGCCCACAACCTCCCTAGGTAACTGGTTCCATTGTTGTACTGCTCTAACAGTCAGGAAGCCCTGTCCTCCTTTTCATATGGTCACCCTAGTCAGGGAGGATGCTGGGGAGCAGGGTGGGTAGTACACCAGCAGCATCCCCCATCTGTCTCTATGGCCCAACACCAGGTGCAAACCCTCAAGGCTTCCTGGTGAAAACAATGAAGGTTCTATGAGCTACAGCGACCCCACCCCCACCCCCTGGCTGGCCCTCCAGCCTATGTTTGTCCTGCACTGAGTACCCAGGTGCGCAGAGTTGAGTCAGTCAACCCCACCACACCTACCCAAGTCTCAGTAATGCACACCACCTCAGCCTTCTTATCCACAATTAAGATGTGAATGAGTGCAGTCTTATGGCAGACTGACTTGGCATTAAAGAGCAGCACCCCAAAACAGGAAGCCTCAGTGGATGAGGTACGTCACAGGGCAGTAGAAGCGAAAAAGTGTATAAACATCTGTAAGCCATTCTGCTCTGATGTCCCAAGTCCTTCCTTAAAACAGGCCAACAACCACTCCTTCTAAAAGCAGACTCAGGTGGTGAGTGTCACTATGACTGTAACCAAAGGAGACCCCTGATAACAACAGGGAAGGGAAGTATATCAACAGGTGTATCAGGTAACCTCAAGTTTTGCAGAAGCACAAAAGTGGGGTAACCCCCTTCCCTATCATCATCATCATCATCATCATCATCATCATCATCATCATCATCATCTCTATACTGCCCCATAGCTGAAGCTCTGGATGTAAAGAGTGAAATTTGAATAGAAAAACAGAACCAGGGGTGGGATTTTTTTTTGGGGGGGGGGTAGATTGACCTGCTTGTACAGAAAGGCTGGCTTGAACCCTGTACAGGAGCACTCCAGCCAGGAAAGAGGAGACACTAAACCAGCTTGTAGCAGCTCCCACACGTACAACATAGAAAGGCAGCATAAAACAAGTGGCAAAGATAAAAATTGATGAGACCTGGAGCAAATGAAATGGCTGGAAAAATAAATAGGTCTTTGGTGCCAAAATGACCCCCAGATAGGCACCAGGTGAACCTCTCTCGCAAAGGCATTCCACCACCTGGGTGCCACCACTGAGAAGGCCCTTGCTCCGGAAGCCACCTGCTGCACTGCAGGTAGTCGAGGCACTCCAATAAGGGTCTCTGAATATCTGATAGATACATAGGAGGAATGGGGATTAGATCCAGGAAGGTACATCTGGAGACACGCCGTCTTCAGGTTAGTGGGAGGGCCAAATTGGTCTATAATGTAACTCTGTACAGAACTAGAGATACTGATGGAGTTACACTCTTCTTTGCCGGTTGGGGACATGGCCTATCAGATATAATGATTGCTATCCTGCTCATATAAACTCACAATTTGAATGGCTCCTTGGGTTGTTCACTGCCGAGGAGACCTCCCAGGCCAAGTAAGTTCCCACTGAGAAGACCATCTTTGCCCAGGAGGCCATCTTTGCCCAGGAGGCCGTCTTCACCAAGGGCTCCACCAAGAGCTCCACCAAGCAGACCACCACTTCCGCCTTCACCGCCATCACCTCCGAGAAGACCTCCAGTTGCGCCACCGAGGAGGCCTCCACCACCGAGCAGACCACTTCCTCCACCGCCGGCAACACCGAGTAAGCCACTGTCACCATCACCACCTCCTCCAAGCAAGCCTGTACCGAGAAGGCCACCTTTGCCAGAATCGCTGCCTTTGCCGGAATCGCTGCCTTTGTCGGAATCGCTGGCTGCACCAGAAGTGCCAAGAAGGCCTGTGCCCAGGAGGCCCGATTCTCCAGCAATCCCCGTGCCAAGTAGACCTCCTGTTCCAAATACATTTTCATTACTTATTTTATTTTTCTTTGCAAGGAAACATGTCACATCATCTTTCCAGCACTAGCCCAGTCCTCAGAACCTTGAACTCAGTTTCGAAGTTGGAGAAAGGGGTGCTTACTTGTTTTGATGTTGGAATTTCAATTAGCAAAAGTTTGGTGGACCTCCATTTCCATGCCTTCTAAAAAAGTAACCTCTTTATTGCTTATTGCTAACCTCCTTCTTCTGCCATTGTTCCAGAACCCCCTTTTTCCCACCTTCCAAGAAGCCCCAAGCCCCACTTAAAGGGTAACCCTAAGGTGACCCTATGGAAAGGAGGACAGGGCTCCTGTATCATTAACAGTTGTATAGAAAAGGGAAATTCAGCAGGTGTCATTTCCATGCAATTCCCTCTTCATCACAACAGTTTAAGCTGAGGGAGCCCTGCCCCTTTTTGTAGCTGGTCAAGACAGCAGGGCTCCTGCTGAATTTCCCTTTTTTTATATCTGTTAAAGATACAAGAGCCCTGTCCTCCTTTCCATAGGGTCAACCTAGGTAACCCAGACCCCACTTGGTCTCCCCACATTTGCAAGAATCTCCTTTCCCCTCATTGGTCCCCATCGTTGTCCATCTATCAGCCTGGTCTCAACCCCTTCCTGCTACAACCAGCCTCCGTCCTTCCAAAACCATTTTCCATGCCTGGGAAGTCCATTATACTTATCCCAAATGAGCCTCTCGCTCCCACTGTGATCCTTGATGGCTGGGATCCCAAATCCTGCTTAAACATTTCCCATTCAGCTTCCCGCATTTGCAGATGAACCTCCTTCCCATTTCCATCATTGGACTCCATGTGTGTCCAGCTCAGTCCCTGCCCTGTACACACAATCAATGTGGTGTATTTAAGCCCCAGTGGGTTGCGGCACGTGCCAATGGCCATTTTGAACATTCAGCCATTTTGAATATTTTGCAGTGTCATCTGAACCCCGGCAGCATAGCTTGTTGGAGGGAGAAGGAAAGGAAAGGAACCTCTCGTGCAAGCACTGAGTCATTACTGACTCTTGGAGGGACTCCAGCTTTCGCTGACGTTTTCTTGGCAAGCCTTATAGCGGGGTGGTTTGCCGTTGCCTTCCCCAGCCGTTATTACCTTTCCCCCAGCTAACTGGGTACTCATTTTACCGACCTCGGGAGGATGGAAGGCTGAGTCGACCCGAGCCGGCTGCCTGAAACCAGCTTCCGCTGGGATCGAACTCAGGCCGTGGGGAGAGTTTCAGCTGCAGAAACTGGTGCTTTACCGCTCTGCGCCACACGAGAAACAAGCCTCCAAAAACCCATGAGCTGTTATAGGTGTGAATACTTATCAATGGAACCTTTTCAAACTGGGGAAAGGCAACGAGTGGGGTACCACAGGGCTCAGTCCTGGGCCCAGTGCTCTTCAACATTTTTATTAATGATTTGGACGAGGAGGTGCAGGGAACGCTGATTAGATTTGCAGATGACACAAAATTGGGTGGGATAACGAATACCCTGGAAGACAGAAACAAACTTCAAAGTGATCTTGATAGGCTGGAGTGCTGGGCTGAAAACAACAGAATGGGCTGAAAACAACAGAATGAAATTTAATAGGGATAAATGCCAAGTTCTACATTTAGGAAATAGAAACCAAATGCACAGTTACAAGATGGGGGATATTTGGCTCAGCAATACTACAAACGAGAAGAATCGTGGAATTGTTGTAGATCACAAGCTGAATATGAGCCAACAGTGTGATATGGCTGCAAGAAAGGCAAATGCTATTTTGGGCTGCATTAATAGAAGTCTAGCTTCCAAATCATGTGAATTATTATTATTATTATTATTATTATTATTATTATTATTATTATTATTATTATTATTATTATTTTATATAGCGCCATCAATGTACATGGTGCTGTACAGAGTAAAACAGTAAAACAGTGAAGTACTGGTTCCGCTCTATTCAGCCCTGGTTAGACCTCATCTAGAGTATTGCGTCCAGTTCTAAGCTCCACACTTAAAGAAGGACTCAGACAAGCTGGAGCGGGTTCAGAGGAGGGCAACCAGGATGATCAGGGGTCTGGAAACAAAGCCTTATGAAGAGAGACTGAAAGGACTGGGCATGTTTAGCCTGTAGAGGAGAAGATTGAGGGGAGACATGATAGCACTCTTCAAATACTTAAAAGGTTGTCACACAGAGGAGGGCCAGGATCTCTTCTCGATCCTCCCAGAGTGCAGGACTGGGAATAACGGGCTCAAGTTAAAGGAAGCCAGATTCCAGGTGGACATCAGGAAAAACTTCCTGACTGTTAGAGCAGTACGACAATGGAATCAGTTGCCTAGGGAGGTTGTGGGCTCTCCCACACTAGAGACCTTCAAGAGGCAGCTGGACAGCCACCTGTCAGGGATGCTTTAGGGTGGATTCCTGCACTGAGCAGGGGGTTGGACTCGATGGCCTTGTAGGCCCCTTCCAACTCTGCTATTCTATGATTCTATGATTCTATGATATTTAAAATGGCCACCAGCAGGCACTGCAACCCACCATGGTTTAAATAACCCATGATGGGCTGTGGTGATGGTGCAAACTCATCTCTTGTCTCCCTCCCGCTTTTCTTCACTGCCAGATTTTCCACACACACACACACACACACACACACACACACACACACACTCTGTCCTTTCTTTTTATATATTTGACATAATAGTTAGAACTATTTGTTCATATGAATCAATATTACCATTGTAAATGCTTACTGTTAGTTAACACTTTTTATTACAAGCGTCAATTCAAACCTCTGAATGCACATTTTAATACTTCTCAATAATCTAATTCTATCTTAAGTAACTGTATCTTTTAGGGCTGTGCAATCCACTTCGCACACGAACCGCAAATTCTGGATCGGGCCTACTCCACCCCGCGTTGATCCGCCTATGGTCCACTCCACTCCACTGCACTGTATCGGAGCTCCGCAGCAGCGGGGGCAGCACCAGTTAAGGCCCCCCTCCCTCCAGAGTGCAGGACACGGAATAACGGGCTCAAGTTAAAGGAAGCCAGATTCCAGCTGGACATCAGGAAAAACTTCCTGACTGTTAGAGCAGTACGACAATGGAACCAGTGACCTAGGGAGGTTGTGGGCTATCCCACACTAGAGGCATTCAGGAGACAGCTGGACAACCATCTGTCAGGGATGCTTTAGGGTGGATTCCTTCATTGAGCAGGGGGTTGGACATGATGGCCTTGTAGGCCCCTTCCAACTCTGCTATTCTATGATTCCTCCCCCCTTACCTGCATCCGTCGCGGTCTGGCGACCTGGTCTTCCTGTTTGAGTCCTCGGGCTCAGTTGAAGCTGCTTCCGGAATGCGACAGACTCTGGTAAGACCCTTCCCCCTGTCCCCTTACCTGGCTCTGCTGCCGTCACCGCACAGACTGCGGTGGTGGCGGCGCCGCCAGGTAAGGCCCCCTCCCTCCTCCCCCTTTACCTGTGTCTGTCATGGCCTGGTCTTCCGGTTTGAATCCTTGGGCTCAGTTGAAGCGGTTGCGGCTTGGTCTTCCAGTTTGAGCCTCAGCCTCAGTTGAAGCTGCCACTTGACCGTGACAGAGGCAGGTAAGCCCCCCTCCCCTCTGCCCCCTTACCTGGCTCTGCCGCTGTCGCTGCACAGACTGTAGCAGTGCCAGGTAAGCCCCCAGTTACCTTTTTTTTGGAGCTCCAGATCGAGGCAAAGGATCCGCTTGGTCTCAATCCTCTTCGCCTCGATCCACAGCCCCCCCCAATCCGCTTCGTCTCTGCCTTTGTCGGAGGCGAATCAGGCCGCCTCGCTATTGCTTCTACGCTCCAATGTGAAGCGGAGCACAGCCCTAGTATCTTTAATCTCCAACTCCCCTTAACCTTTAACTTTTTGAGAGTTCAAGGTTCTTCTGTTCAAGGCTCTTCGAAGCAAACAGGAGCTGTGCTTTTCAATGATGTTTGAACAGGAGACCTTCCAGGGGAAGAATGCCTATGCTAGGTCAAATCAGTCTGATTTAGACATTCCAAGTAGCATGTAAAATCCCGTGCTCAATGTGGCCGCCTTCCCTTCCTCTGCGTGTGAGATCCTACTCACACACCTACTGCATGGTAGTTGCCATCAGATGTGCCCCAAAGGGGTCTGCCCTCTTAGCCCTTCTCGACATGCAAAGCCATACATCAAGGTGGCCAGCTCCATTTCACAGTGGGGGGGGGGAGCGCTGCCTCCTAGTCTTGCATATTAATGCTGCTACACATGACCCTTTAGAAGTTGGGAGGCGGCCCTGATACTTGGGCAGGCCCTGATGTCCTCCATCTGCATTTTAACTCACCACCTCCAGACTTCGTAGAGCCTGAACCAAGCAGAGTGCCCAACGGAAGCAAACTGTGTGATGGAACCAGCAAGGCCCAGAAGATGGCGATGCACCAGGCCTTCCCCATTGTCAAGGTCTTCATCCTCTGGGTATCTGCTGAAGGAGAGTGAACAAAAGCCGCATGAGCGAACGAAGGGCACCTCCACAGAAAAGAAAGGGAACAAAAACCAGATGTGACCTGAATGGCCACCGGTGGCACATAGCTGCCAGTCTGGGAATCCCTTGCCTCCAAGTGAAATTCACACACAGCACATCCCCTTTTGAAAGACAGACCAAAATGCTTAGAAGAGGTAAATGAAATGAAATCAAACTGCAGATATGAAGTTTACACAGGATGCTTTTGTATGGACTGTTAACATTCCAGAAAGTTACTTATCCATTGATTTACTTACAGTGCAATACTACTAACATTAATGTTAAAGAGTAACATTGGAGCAAGTAAATGTTAAAGAGGAAGAGGTGCCGTTGAGCATGTGCAGAATGCCTTTGTCCCACCACCATAGAATCACTACAACCTTCACTGCCACTGAATCATGAAAAAAAATGCAGACTCTCCATGTTGTTTCCCCAGCACCCAGATCCCCTTCTGAGTACTTAAGGATGGATCTTCAGGATTAGGAGAGAATTCTAGACAGGTTTGAGCCAAAGATCTTCCCTGCTTGAAATTAAGCTCCCTGTGCTTTTAACACATTTGCAACATAGAATCATAGAATAGTAGAGTTGGAAGGGGCCTCTAAGGCCATCGAGTCCAACCCCCTTCTCAATGCAGGAATCCACCCTAAAGCATCCCTGACAGAGGGCTGTCCAGCTGCCTCTTGAAGGCCTCTAGTGTGGGAGAGCCCACAACCTCCCTAGGGAACTGATTCCATTGTCGTACTGCTCTAACAGTCAGGAAGTTTTTCCTGATGTCCAGCCAGAATCTGGCTTCCTTTAACTTGAGCCCGTTATTCCGTGTCCTGCACTCTGGGAGGATCGAGAAGAGATCCCGGCCCTCCTCTGTGTGACAACCTTTTCAGTATTTGAAGAGTGCTCTCATGTCTCCCCTCAGTCTTCTCTTCTCCAGGCTAAACATGCCCAGTTCTTTCAGTCTCTCCTCACAGGGGTTTGTTACAGCATAGGGCTTTGTTAGAGCAACAGGTACAGCATTTCTCCAATACAAAGGTGCAGTGATGGGAGAAGCTCTACCTGTTGAATCTCTGGCTGTTAAGCAGCTGATTCAACCACTGAGCCCCTCTAAGGGGTGTGAGAACCCCCTATTAAGGTGTGTCAAAAGTTTGATTTGCCCCCCACGAATCCCTTGAATTGGGAGGGCTGCCCACCCCACAGCATATCTGCTCCTTATTTCAAGGCTTCACAAAGCACTCTTCCTTGAGGCATGCCTCTAATAATAACTTGAACCTTTTAGTTTTATTCCAGCACTCACCCAAAAAGCACGCATGGAGGGAAAAAAGCTTGCCGCTGTCACAGGCTGAGTGAGTTTTTCAGCTTCCTCAGACAATTCCCCAAATGCCAACTGTTAAAATGAAATGTTTTAACCAGGCTCCTCTGCCTTTAGACAACAGACCTCCTTGCCTTGAGAAAGTCAGTTGCTGCAGAAGCCAAACGAAGCAGATTGGTGGTCAAAATTCCGAAATAATTTCCTTATTAGCCAAATGCAAATAAAAACACAGCATATCGACCAATTAGAGAAATTCAAAACAGAATTAGACATGAAGGTGGGCTGTAAATGTTAACCTAAAAGTGGAAAGAGGCAGCTGGACAACCATCTGTCAGTGATGCTTGAAGGTGGATTCCTGCATTGAGCAGGGGGTTGGACTCGATGGCCTTGTAGGCCCCTTCCAACTCTGCTATTCTATGATTCTATGATTCTATGAAAGAGAAGGAACTGAAGAAAACTCCCAAGGGAGGGGAGCATTCCTGTCCCTGCCAGCTGCTCCATCACCTAGAACGTGGGCCTGCCTCCTTCACCCCATGGCTCTCATGCAGGAATCCTTAAAAAAAAAACCCCATCTAGAATAGGGTGACCATATGAAAAGTCGGACAGGGCTCCTGTATCTTTCACAGTTGTGATGAAGAGGGAATTTCAGCAGGTGTCCTTTGTATGCATCCAGCACCTGGTGATATTCCTTCAGCACAACAGTTAAAGCTGCAAGAGCTATACTAGAGTGACCAGATACAAAAGAGGACAGGGCTCCTGCAGCTTTAACTGTTGTGATGAAGAGGGGATTTCACCAGGTGCTGCCTGCATACAAATGACACCTGCTGAAATTCCCTTTTCTGTGCAACTGTTAAAGATACAGGAACCCCGTCCTTCTTTCCATAGGGTCATCCTAATCTAGAATGACCTAGCTTTCACCTGGAAGACCTACGAGTATATCTGGACCCAGTGGGAGAGAAAGAGAGTGACAGAATATGTGGGGGTGGAGGTGGGGGTGGGGGGCTCCAGCCTCATCCATCAGCCAGCATGTGGCCCTCTAGGAATTCCTGCATCTCCCAGTAGGGCTGGGGAAAAGTCCTGTCTGGAAGCCTGGAGATCAACTCTCCCATCAGTGCACACAACAGCAAACTCACTGGACCAAGAGCCTGGCATGACAGAATGCAGCTTCCTTCCAAAATCACAAAATCTGTTTGGATGAGAAATTGGGGTTATGGTAGGGTGACCATATGAAAAGGAGGACCGGGCTCCTGTATCTTTAACAGTACTGGAGAAAAAGGAATTTCAGCAGGTGTCATTTGTATGTGTGCAGCACCTGGTGAAATTCCTTCTACGTCACAACAGTTAAAGCTGCAGGAGCCCTCCCCTTTGACCAGAGACAGAAGAGGTCGGGGCTCCTGCAGCTTTAACTGTTGTGATGAATAAGGAATTTCACAGGTGCTGCATGCATACAAATGACACCTGCTGAAATCCCCTTTTCTATTCAACTGTTAAAGATACAGGAGCCCTGTCCTCCTTTTCATATGGTCACCCCAGGTTATGGGAACATTTCCAAAAAGCGCAAACTTATCTTTTCATTCTCTTGATAACTAACCAAAGGATGAGATGAGGCCTGCCTCAAACTTCCACCACCGCAGAATAAAATGATTTAGGTCATACTGGATATAACTCCATTATTGCTTAAGGCTATCCCTCTTTATGACAGTTCGTGGCACGATTAAATGAGATTTTAATTTGCTAGAATGTCTTTTCCCTTTTCCCTTTGATCAGCACGTAGCCGGGCTCAGCGCCAGGCCTCGGGATTATTGAAAAGGAGAGAAAGTTCAGGACGCGAGCAGCCTTCGATTGGGAATTATGTCAAATAAAATCAAAAGGATTTGCTGGCATCTCTTTCAGAGACATGCACAGCACAAGAATGAGCTGCAGCCTTTAGAATCTTTTAAGCTTCTCTGCAGAGAAGAGACGTTGGGAAGCTATTCAGGGTGGAAATCAGCACTGACCATTTCTACTCAATTAATTGTGTCAATTATACACAGAGGGCTTTAAATAATAATAATAATAATAATAATAATAATAATAATAATAATAATAATAATAGACTCCTTCACAGCTATCAACTGGGTGACCTCACGGTCTCCTTCCAGACCCAGGCTTCTGAGATGGTACAGAAAGAAGACGTGCTCCTTTAAGTAGGCTGAGAATCAAATCAACTTTCTGCTAATTTTTCATCAGTGGGACGTATCGTTTCAGCAAACTTTATCAGTCTCTCTAGTAATGAACCCAAGTGGATGAGTGCCAAAATAATTGGAGCCAAAATGACACTGCTAAGAAGGAAACTTTTAATGAGGCAAATTTGTTTTCAATTTCTCCAGAGGGTAGGATGCAAACCAACAGGTTTAAATGGGGGGCAAAAATCACTCAAACACCCCAGTGAGAACCGAACGTGCCCGGTGGCCTCCAAGAGCCAGGTAATACTGTGAGTTAGAAAAGAAAAAACAGGAAATGGTGGCAGCAAGATGGGGAAGTGAACTGGTCTGTTTGAGCCCATGAGTTTCCTGGAGGCGAGCATGGCTACCTAGCTACCTACCTGGCTGGCTATCTAGAACCCTGGATGGAAGCCGTCCTTCTAGGAGGTGAGGAAGACACACCACGACGTTTGGTTTCATGACCCACTTTTTTGTTTTGTTTCACTACCATACAAGACAGTAGTGTGTGTGAGCGTGTGCACGTGTGCAAATCAAGTTTTAAAAAATATTAGAAACTCCAAAATGGTATTGGTGTAACAAGCATTTTCATTAGTTCTCATGTTTGAAATTTCGGTTGAGTTTAAGTACAGGGATTCATACTGAAAGCAATCTCCTATTCAAGCATTTATTTTCTCTCCAGCGGTTCCTCAGAATATTGTGTGGCGTTAGCTCCAATGCACAAAACCTGCAGGCCTCCTGTGTCCTGATCTGAGATTCCAGAGGAAATGCTTTAAAAGCAGTGGAGGCTGGTGGCTCCAATATCAGTGGGGCAGTGAATCTGCCCCGGGTTTCAGTCAGACCTCTAAAAGAGCTATGCAAGGTGCACAGCTGCTTTAGAGTTCCAGCTGGTTCTGACTGAAACCCGGAACGGATTCACTGCCCCACTGATATTGGAGCCACCAGCCTCCACTGTTAAATGTCCAACAGGGGTGCAAAAAGTTCTGAAAGAACTGGATGATGGTGTGGGCGAGGCACTTTTTAAAATATCGCTCCAGACCATGTTGATTATCTAAAAACTCCCCTTGTTTCCACCAGCTTTTCTAAGAGGCAGTTAGTTTATGTATTATTATTTTTTAAGAAGGCAAAAGAAAATATCTCATATTTGGCATTTAAAAACGTCATCACTTTAAACTTGCCCACTTTAAAAATGCCATTAAAAATACCGGCACATTCATCCATGTGTAGCAGGGGAGCTTTTGAATCAGCCCGCTGGCTCCATATTAACGTGTGCATTTTTGAAATCGTATTTTATGAAAATGTTACTTAAAGAGCCAAAAATTCTGTTGCCCTCATGATCAAAGCTAACAAACTAATCAAAACTAAAACAGCCGAAACCCATTCTAAATACTTTGACTTTTTGACTGTTGTTCATTTTATATTAGTTTTGTTTTTACAGCAACCTCCATGACTCTGAAAGAGAACACGAAGGACCCAGGGCATTGCCGCTTTGCTCCATTAGAATGTATATATTTCCCCTCTGGATTCAATTTAGATATTCCCAAGAAAACGGCCATTTGCACTTTCAAAGCAAAAAGCTGCCTGGCAGAAGGAGAAGAAGAGTTTTACAGCTCTTACCTGGGAAGCTTTGATGTTTGCAAATAGATCTCCAGGGCTTTCTTATCTCTTGCTGCTGTGGTGCAGGAGACCTTATATATATCCAAGCCAAGCGCAGGTAGAAGGGAAATAAAAGAGGGTTCAGAAGGATGGCATTTAGAAGGATTGCCCCTTGCCCCTCAGGAGGTGTAAAATGCAGGTTCTACAACTCCACGTCCCACGGCCAGCTACCCCTCAATTAGCAACATTAGATTAACGGGGTCTCGTTAGTATGTAGGTGCGTGTGGTGGGGAATTTTTCACCAACCCGCTGCCTTTAGCGGAAGCCTGGCATGCAGAAAGGTAGCTGTGGAAAGCTGCTTCATCACCACATTCGGAAACCCTGCCCCTTGGCCCACGTTTTGCAAATAGACGCACATTCGATCCAGTGTAGGTATTTACAGCATCATTATTATTATTATTATTATTATTATTATTATTATTATTATTATTTATTTATATAGCACCATCAGTGTACATGGTGCTGTACAGAGTAAAACAGTAAATAGCAAGACCCTGCCGCATAGGCTTACAATCTAATAAAATCATAGTAAAACAATAAGGAGGGGAAGAGAATGCAAACAGGTACAGGGTAGGGTAAGCAGGCACAGGGTAGGGTAAAACTAACAGTAGAAAGTAACAGTAGAAGTCTGCACAACATCAAGTTTTAAAAGCTTTAGGAAAAAGAAAAGTTTTTAGTTGAGCTTTAAAAGCTGCGGTTGAACTTGTAGTTCTCAAATGTTCTGGAAGAGCGTTCCAGGTGTAAGGGGCAGCAGAAGAGAATGGACGAAGCCGAGCAAGGGAAGTAGAGGCCTTTGGGCAGACGAGAAACATGGCATCAGAGGAGCGAAGAGCACAAGCGGGGCAATAGTGTGAGATGAGAGAGGAGAGATAGGAAGGAGCTAGACCGTGAAAAGCTTTGAAGGTTAACAGGAGAAGTTTATATTGGATTCTGAGGTGAATTGGAAGCCAATGAAGAGATTTCAGAAGCGGAGTAACATGGTCGGAGCGGCGAGCCAAGAAGATGATCTTTGCGGCAGAGTGGTGAACAGAAACCAACGGACTGATGTGAGAAGAAGGAAGGCCAGAGAGAAGAAGGTTGCAGTAGTCCAACCGTGAAATAACCAGTGCATGAACAAGCGTCTTGGCGGAAGAGACAGACAAAAATGATCGAATTCTGGCAATATTATACAGGAAAAATCCACAAGATTTAGCTACTGCCTCAATATGAGGAATAAAGGAGAGCGAGGAGTCGAAGATAAAGCCAAGGCTACGAGCTCTGCAGCCCCACGAAGCCCCACTGTGCTAAGAGAATGTTAACTGAGGGTGGATTCAGACACTCAGTGGCCAAGAGGTAGCCCCACGCCCCACTGGACCACCTGCCAAAGCAAACAAAAGGCACTCGTGGCTGTGGGTGCCTGCACCATTTAAAGCCACTCCGGGGTGCCTCGATCCCCCTGGCCTTTGTTTCCTGGAGGTTCAGAGCCTGATGGATCATGTCGAACAGGTGAATCTGGTAGCAGGGACCAGGTGAGGTACCTCTACTCTCAGTACCACCATGGTAGCTCTCAAGGGAGGGAGCTGCAGACCCGCCCTCTAGTGCCCACCAGCGCCACCACTGTGCATGGCCAGAGGGCAGTAGTGCAGATACTGGCTCAGCAGGGTCAGGTGACACAAGGAAGCCAATAGCGTTCCATCTGATCGTATATAGTTCCTGCTTCTGGCCTGGCTTCTCATTCTGAACAACTTGTTTCTGAGGGCCAAAGTAGACATGATGCCAAATGCACTTTTGCATTCTGTACCATCTATCTATGGATGGGTGGGATAGATAGATATCTCAAATAGCAGATGTGGGAGAGGAGATGATAATTGTGGAGGCAGGCAGGGAGGGAGCAGAGCGCTCAACCCATCCTTCCACTGCTGCAGTCCTGCTGAAAGCCACTTTTCTGAAGCAGCTATTTTCACTGGGAGGAAAACTCATGTCTTTCCTCCCCCTCCCCATCTGCTGTGATCCTGGTCAGCCCCCCACCCCACCCCCCAGCAGGAGATCCAGTTTGCATGTAGGGATGGCTGTTCTAACTTAACCTGCATCTTTTTCTGTACGAGAATGTATAGATTTGGTTAAGATTTCTATATTTACTAAGGCCACAGCTAGACCTAAGGTTTATCCTGGGATCATCCAGGGTTCGCCCCTGCCTGAGCACTGGATCCCCTGTGGCCACAGCTAGAGCGAAGGTTTATCCTGGGATCATCCAGGGTTCGCCCCTGCCTGAGCACTGGATCCCCTGTGTGTCACCTAGATGAACAGGTTTGACCCCTGGACGATCCAGGGATAAACCTTAGGTCTAGCTATAGCCTAAGTGCTAAGTGGATGTGAACACCCATGCTTTTTACAGTGGTACTGCAGGAACATTTGTTGCTGAGTGTTTTCTTTTACTCTCTATGTTTAATGTGTTCTTACTTGAAAATCAATAAAAATAGTATAATAAAAAATAGGGATGGCTGAACTCCCCCAAATCCTGTTCGCGCACTGCCTGCTGGACTCCCGCTGGTGGCGCTACCTTGGTGTGCATGCGGGGTGAGCTGCCACATGGTTGCCCAGTGAGAGCACTAATTTATTTTTTTGTCCACAAGCTGCAATTTGCGCAAATTCGCAGCTGGGAATATTTACGGAAATCGTGTTTTGCACAAAACTGTGTCCATAAATAGCGCAATTTCCGTAAAAATGCAGGCATAAAGGAGCATTTGTGCCTGCAATTTTGCTCAAATCGCACTATTTACAGCTGAAATCTTGTGCAAATTGTGATTTCGTAAATGCTGCTCCCAGCCATGAATTTGCACAAATTGTGATTTGCACGAATCAGGGTATGCGCCAAGAAAAGGTGGGGAACCATGAGCTTGCCTGATTCAGCATGTGCCGAGTCAAGACAGCTCAGGGATCCAGAGGCTGGCATTGGGGTGGGGGAGGGGGTGGAGGGGGTGAGCTGCCAAAAACTCACCAAACTCTGCTCCCAAAACAGATTCCTCTGATATCCATAGTCAAAACCAGATGCTCACGAAGATGCGTTTAACATCACACCTAGTATGGTTCTTAGTCAGGCCGTGCCAGCTTACCTCTCACCCATTTACTACCTTAAGCACTCTCTGGCTGCGACAATGGACTGGATGAGGGCTAATAAACTGAAGCTCAATCCAGACAAGACTGAGATGCTGCTGGTGGGTGGTTCCTCTGATCGGATGGGGGGTGTTCAACCGGTTCTGGATGGGGTTGCACTCCCCCTGAAGGAGCAGGTTCATAGCTTGGGGGTTCTCCTAGAACCATCTTTGTCACTTGAGGCTCAGGTGGCCTCGGTGGCACGGAGTGCTTTCTACCAACTCCGGCTGGTGGCCCAGCTACGCCCCTATCTGGACAGGGATAACCTAGCTTCAGTTGTCCATACTTTGGTAACTTCCAAATTAGATTACTGCAATGCCCTCTACATGGGGCAGCCTTTGAAGATGGTTCGGAAGCTGCAGCTTGTGCAAAATGCGGCGGCCAGATTGATAGCTGGAACAGGGAGGTTTGAGCATATAACACCGATTCTGGCCCGCTTGCATTGGCTGCCTATATGTTTCCGAGCCCAATTCAAGGTGCTGGTCTTAACCTATAAAGCCCTACATGGCTTGGGACCACAATACCTGACGGAACGCCTCTCCCGACATGAACCTACCCGTACACTGCGCTCAACATCTAAGGTCCTCCTCCGAGTGCCTACTCCAAGGGAAGCTCGGAGGATGGCAACAAGGGAGAGGGCCTTTTCAGTGGTGGCCCCCCGACTGTGGAATGATCTCCCCGATGAGGCTCGCCTGGCGCCAACATTGTTATCTTTTCGGCGCCAGGTCAAGACTTTTCTCTTCTCCCAGGCATTTTTAACAGCATTTTAACAGCATTTAACAACGTTAAGTTTGTTTTTAATGGACCCCACAATTGTTGTTTTTAAAATGGATACTGTTGTTTTTATACTGTTTTTATGTGTGTGTGTGTGTGTGTGTTTAAATTGTATACTTTTAATGTTTACTATTTTTAAATGTTGTAAACCGCCCAGAGAGCTTCGGCTGTGGGGCGGTATATAAATGTAATTAAATAAAATAAATAAATAAATAAATAAATGAGATATTAACAAATAAATAAATAACATGCTTAACTGCCTGCCAGCTTCTGAGCTCAACTACCAGTTCCTCTTGAGATCACCCGCTCTGACTTTAGGGTGGATTCCTGCATTGAGCAGGGGGTTGGACTTGATGGCCTTGTAGGCCCTTTCCAACTCTGCTATTCTATGATTCTATGTCACTCTCAGCCCAGATTTTGTATGCATAAGGAGAATCAGAGGAATCAAAAGCCTCAACCAATCCCTTCTTATGACTTGCAGACAAAATCTGGCTCCATGTTCCTTTTGGCAACACCAACTCACATTTATTCATAGGTGACTACGCAGCAAAATGGCAGATCACACCGCGTCTATGTGAAAAATCATTTATATGGAGGATATGAAGTTAGTTTATTAACAATGGGACTGCATTTGGACTGCAATTTTAAGCAAATGGGCCTAATTTACTCTTCTTGGGCTTATCTGTACATCAGAAATAGCTATCCTTCAGACTTTTAAACTTCTCTGAATTTTGCCATCCAGTTCTGAGTAGGGCTGTGCACGGACCTTCTGATTCGCTTCAGATCCCGATTTGGACTTTCTGAATCCATCCCGATTCGATTTGAATTGTTTTGGACCCAGTCCGCCTCACCTCGGATCCGAATCTGAATTGAGATTTGGATGTCTGAATTATTTCGATTTTTCATTTCCCCATAGACTTGCATTGGAAAAAATAAATGCCTATAACTTTTTTATTTTTCAAGGTAGACATATGAACATTTGAGACCTGATGTCTACCAAATTTCAGACAGATTTGTGAACTGGTTATCCTGTAGTCCACTGCTAAAAATATGATTTTTCAAGGAAACACAGCAGCCACTCAAAGTGATTTAGGTGTGTGTGTATTCAAGCTCACACTATCCCTTCAAGAGCACATCTCCAGTTTTCAGTTTGAAGTAGAAAACTACTTCAGTTTTCTTTTGTTTGTTCTGAAGCACACAACCTCAGGCTCTTCCCATTCAGAGAAGAATCAGGGAAAGGGGGCTGCCTTGAATACACATATCACCTGGCTGGGAGCCAAGCGACAGAAATTGAGTCAAAGCAAAGCCAGAAACACAAACCAGCCCTGCGAGGCAGAACCAGACCGATAATATTGGAGAAGTGGACAAAGACAGGCTGGCTGGCTGGTAGGCAGCTATGCGTGTGAGCACAAGTCAGTGAGCCAAGATTGTGTCAATTCAAAGCTAGGGTGACCATATGGAAAGGAGGATGAGGTTCCTGTATCTTTAACAGTTGTATAGAAAAGGGAATTTCAGCAGGTGTCATTTGTATGCATATAGCACCTGGTGAAATTCCCTCTTCTTCACAATGGTTAAAGGTGCAGGAGCCCTGCCTTCTTTTGTATCTGGTCAAGAGGGCAGCTTTAACTATTGTGATGAAGAAGGAATTTCACCAGGTGCTGCATGCAAGCAATGGATAAATTTTAGGTGACCACAAGGGAACAAAGTCATTTCAGTTCTGTAGTTCAGCCTTCCCAAACCAGGTGCCCTCTGGATGTGTTGGACTACAGACCCCGTCATCCCCAGCCAACATGGCCAATGGTTAGGAGAGCATTGTAATCCAATCTTCACATCTAAAGGCTGGGAAAGTCTGATCATAACTGATCAGCAGCTGTTCTCCAGGGGTTCAGTCTTTGGCAGCTGGAGTAGAGCTACACCAAACTTTTCTCAGGAACATTTTTCTCAGTTCCTGAGAACTAACCAAGCGTCCCCCGAACTAACGCTGTGCTAAACTCCACCAACCATTTCTGCAAAGTTCTCCCTTTCCCAGCCAAAGATTTCTCTCTCGATAGAGCAGAATTTTGGAGGCATGTGTAACTTTTAAAAAGGGAATCTTTGCACAGTGCACTGCTGCAGCCACCTTCCCCAGATAGCGTCTTTCCTGGAGTGTTCATGGGAGGATGTTATGTCATGACCTCCTCCCATGGAATCTATGGCCATTCAAGGACGCCATGTCGGCCAGGAAGGCTGTCAGTGGAACACCAGAGAGTGGTGAAAGGGGTGTGGGGCCTCCCACCCACACACACACAAAAGAAAAGTAAAAAGGAATTCGTTTTATTCCATTGTGCTGAGTGCCCAGGGAAGCTGACTCTAGTGCTGTGTGAGGATTAAAGAAAAATACAGGGATGATCTCCCCCAAAATGTCCCTGAAATCTTCCCCTCTCCCCAATGAGCAGGGGGTTGGACTCGATGGACTTGTAGGCTTCCAACTCTGCTATTCTATGATTCTATGATTTTTCTGGGATGATTTGTTTTTGTCCCTCGCACTCTGCAAATGGCCAAAGAAACATTGACCAAGGCCATGTCTATACGAGGTCACATTGGTGCCTCATGATTCCACATTTCGCATTTGTCCTTCTTCAGGCACATCCCGACAACAAGGAACGCAAGTGTGGGGATTGTAAGGGATCCACGCCGTGCACCGTTTTTTTAAATTCCGCCCCCATTTGGGTGTAAGTGTGCAATTGCAAGATCACGCATAGGCGACCCAGCGCCCATTCAGCTAGCTGTGTGCCCCTTCCCTGTGTCCTGGCGCATGCTAGCACCTCGCTATAAATCCTTACTTTCTTTTTCATTTTTGTTTTCTTTGTGAAACTGGGTACCCCTTCCCTGTGTCCCGGCAACCCAGTGCCTCTCTACAAGCTCCATCCCAGCGGGGGTTAACACGCTCCCTACCTTCGCTTCTTTGCCCGTGTTTTCCTTCCTCAGTTACTCCCTCTTTTCAAAAGAAGAGGAAGTACCCAACGAGCACGAGGCCCATTGAGTCTGCTGCTCTAATGGCGCTGCTTCTCCTGCACACAGCAGGAGAGAGCAGCAATTCCAAGTTTAAAAATACATCAGACTTAATGAGGGTTTTTTTGTGGCGAAAGGAAGGCCAGAAGGGGCGGAAGGGGTGCGGGAGGCAGACGACGTCATGGGAGGGACCTGAGCAAACTCCGTGAGTGCCCGGGAACGAGCGTGTAATAAAACGCTTGTCGGGTGGAGCTTTACATGTTGTTGTTGTTGTTGTTGTTGTTGTTATTATTATTATTATTATTATTATTATTATTATTAATTTTCCTTTCAATGCAAAGCTCTGGGGAGCACGCTTGCTGGCCCGCCCACCCTGTCCTGTCCAGCCGATGTGACAAGTCACGGGTCAGCACCAGCTGAAGCTCCGAATTAAGTCGACAGATGGCAGATGCCGCCGTCACCTCACTGTAAGCCAAAAACGTCGGGGTAAGTAGCCAAGGAATTTCAGGGGAAAGCCCTGGGATGACTCCGCAATGCTGGCTGCATCATGTAAATGAACTAGCGCCACTGTGAAGCCACCCCAGGGCTTTCCCCTTGTAAAGATGTACCCCAAGCTTTTTTGAACAGGACTACCACCCTGAACTGTTGGACAATATTTGGCAACATCCCCTGCACCCATATTTCAGTGCCTGTAAATGGTGTGTGTGGGGGATTTGGGGAGGTGATTTTCCCCCCAGGGGCTGAACCTGTGATCTTTTGCATGCAACGCAACTGTTTCATGGCTCTTTCCTCAATGCAGTTCTGCCTTTCCTTGTACAAAACCTGGATGTGAACACCTGTTCATAGTACTTGCCGCCGTTGAAGCATTTTAGGTTACTTGCCGGGGATGGAGAAAGAGCTCCTTTTGAGGGCTTAAACTAAAAAAACAGGATGGGAAGTTTATTTGAAGCTTGCAAACTCCTATACTCCCACGGCATTGCTCGTACATGGTGATTACGGAACTATTTTTCTGACAAAGTCAAAACATGACGAAATAGGACAAAAAATGGATGCCTGTAATCTGACTTGTATAAAACAATCTGACTTGTACAGTAACAGGTTTCATACAGTTGTGTTGTGTTTCTGTAGAGTGACCCTATGGAAAGGAGGACAGGTCTCCTGTATCTTTAACAGTTGCATTGAAAGGGAAATTTCAGCAGGTATCATCTGTGTGCATGCAGCACCTGGTGAAATTCCCTCTTCATCACAACTGTTAAAAACACAGGAGCCCTGTCCTCCTTTTCATAGGGTCACCCTAGTTTCTGTTCAATTGCTGCCCTCTTTGGTTTGCTGTACTAGGAAATCAAGCATGTGCCGCCACCCCATCCCCATGAGTGGCCTGAGAATGTGCCTGGTTAGCCAAATCACGTGACCTCACCTTTTATGCCAGGTGTAGCCAGGGCCCTTTCTACACCTAAGGATTATCCCAGGCAAATGGAGGGGTCGTCCCTGCCTGCTCCCGGGATCACTTGTGTGTCATTTGGATGCACAGGAACGATCCCGGGGGGGAAAAAAGGCAGGTGTAGAAAAGACCCAGATTTTTCAAGCTGACCAGTGGGGGGTTCTTGTGGTTGGTTCATGCTTGCTTCCCCTCCATGCCTTTTCCTTTCCATAGTCCAAAACTTTTGCTTGAATTAATTTAATCTCAAACCTGGTTTTAAAAGAGTCATAACCCAACTTTGTTCCAACAGACAATTTATTTAATCAAACAAATTAAATAAGGTGCAAAGTCTTATCACAATTTCCAGAGGACATAAGCATCAATTCAAATATTTGGTTTTGTGTTTTTTTTAAAGTACCTATTTAAGGCACTTTTTAAACCAACCACCCAAGGACCTTCTCCCATTCAGCTCACCAAAGGAAATTGTGGAAGGCAGGACCGCCCCCGTGTGGCTGGTTGTGAAAATGCCAGTGTGGTGTGTTCATTAGGGCTGTGCACTGCCTCGGATCCAAACCCTGAATTCGAAGCGGATCAGGTTGATTCGGACCTTTGAATCACAGATCTGAGGCGGTTTGGGTGAAGGCTGAGGCGGCCTGAAGCTGAAGCCAATTAGGTCTCAGCGGGTCCCTTACCTGCTGCCTCCGCCTCCGCTGCAGCGAAGGCAGCAAGAAAGTGAGGAAGGGGGAAGGGAGACTTACCTCCCTCCACCGTCTGACCCCGCTGCCGTCCTTGTTAGTGGGGAAAGGGAGACTTTTCTGGGTGCCAGCTGCGCAGCCGGCACCCAGAAAAGTCCGAGTCACCTTCGGCCCTGGTTAGGCCTCATCTAGAGTATTGCGTCCAGTTCTGGGCTCCACACTTCAAGAAGGATGCAGACAAGCTGGAACGTGTTCAGAGGAGGGCAACCAGGATGATCAGGGGTCTGGAAACAAAGCCCTATGAAGAGAGACTGAAAGGACTGGGCATGTTTAGCCTGGAGAAGAGGAGATGGAGGGGAGACATGAGAGCACTCTTAAAATACTTAAAAGGTTGTCACACAGAGGAGGGCCAGGATCTCTTCTTGATCCTCCCAGAGTGCAGGACACGGAATAACGGGATCAAGTTAAAGGAAGCCAGATTCCAGCTGGACATCAGGAAAAACTTCCTGACTGTTAGAGCAGTACGACATTGGAACCAGTAACCTAGGGAGGTTGTGAGCTCTCCCACACTAGAGGCCTTCAAGAGGCAGCTGGACAACCATCTGTCATTGATGCTTTAGAGTGGATTCCTGCCTTGAGCAGGGGGTTGGACTCGATGGCCTTGTAGGCCCCTTCCAACTCTGCTATTCTGTGATTCTATGATTCTATGGAGTGTTGCAAAGTGTGCACCTGCTCCGAGAAAAAGGGGTCCTCCTTGGATAGGTGGCGGCATTTCACGCTGGGAGAGCCATGGAACAGGAAGCGCTGCATACATCACAGAGGTTGGGAAGCGGGGCTAAAGATGCATCAAGACTGGATGAGGGAGAAGGGAAGGGCCTGGTAGGCATCAGAAGAAGACAGACTGGGAGAGGCTCCCACAGGACCTCAGCTGCGTGTGCTGTGAGAGGGGAGGGGTGTGGAGAGGCGACAGGGGGGAGGCTCACTTTCACTGATCAGTTCAAATTAATGAAGCGAATTTTGGCTAATTAACATTTATAGTTTCACAAAAAGTACTGCTCAACCAACAAAAGATTGCTGCAGCCATCCCGTAGAAAGGCTCAGGGCCATGTGAAAAGCCAGAATTGGGATGCCTGTTTTATGATGCAGCGTCTGTGTTCAACGGACCGTCATCTCGGATGCCGGTCTGCTGAGCGTGGGACTCGTTGTCATGACGAATGAGGAGGAGGATCTAAGCTGAAAGCAAGCAGAAGATGGTCTGGGAAGGAGAGGGGGGGTTCCTATTCATTTCACAAGTGCCCTCCACACACGAGTTCACATACGGAAATGCCAGTGCGGTTCGTTAGATGGCTCAGAAAGGCCACCTGTGTTTCAAGAACTGAAAATTCCAGGGAGCCGGACCCATTTTCACCTCTCATAGAATCATAGAATCATAGAATCGCAGAGTTGGAAGGGGCCTACAAGGCCATCGAGTCCAACCCCATGCTCAATGCAGGAATCCGCCCTAAAGCATCCCTGACAGATGGTTGTCCAGCTGCCTCTCGAATGCCTCTAGTGTGGGAGAGCCCACCACCTCCCTAGGTCACTGGTTCCATTGTCGTACTGCTCTAACAGTCAGGAAGTTTTTCCTGATGTCCAGCTGGAATCTCGCGAGGCAGCAATTGGGCTGAGGTGCCCTGAGGTGCCAGGGCTCGTGTAGTTTTACGAGTGCCACAACAGCCCGCAGCTGCTATAAATTTGATCGTGCACCGAAGAATTTAAATGATTTAGTGGCTCATCTCATTAAATGCCAGATCTGAAGTAATAGGCATGAAGGGAGAGAAGCAGCCCGCTGCTAATGTATCGAGAACGTACTAAATCAGATTGATAGATTGGACTTGCAACAACTCAGGTTCCAGTCTGTGATAGTCCCTCTCCACTGTGAAGAGCGGCAGAATCTTGGGTCAATCTCTGCTCACAGCTTATTCAAGCAGCTGCTTGCAGGGAGGGCTCTGATGCCTCCCTTTTGTTTCTCAGTTGGCCTGCTTTGGCCATTTAACCATCGGCACGTAGCACTAGCATTTGCTATTAGACGGGGGGAAACGAAGAACACAGGAAGCTGCTTCATGCCATGTCTGACTATTAGTCTGTTTCTTCGACTGGCAGGCAGAGGGGGAGGGATTTTCCATCGCCATCTACCCAATCCTTTTAACTGGAGATGCCACAGAATGAAATTTAATAGGGATAAATGCCAACTTCTACATCTAGGAAACAGAAATCAAATGCACAGTTAAAGATGGGGGATACTTGGCTCAGCGATACTACAAACGAGAAGGATCTTGGAATTGTTGTAGATCACAAGCTGAATAGGAGCCAACAGTGCGATATGGCTGCAAGAAAGGCCAATGCTATTTTGGGCTGCATTAATAGAAGTATAGCTTCCAAATCATGGGAGGTACTGGTTCCTCTCTATTCGGCCCTGGTTAGGCCTCATCTAGAGGATTGTGTCCAGTTCTGGAACATGTTCGGAGGAGGGCAACGAGGATGATCAGGGGTCTTGAAACAAAGCCCAGTGAGGAGAGGCTGAAAGAAGTGGGCATGTTTAGCCAGGAGAAGAGAAGATTGAGGGGAGACATGATAGCACTCTTCAAATCCTTGAAAGGTTGTCACACAGAGGAGGGCCAGGATTTCTTCTCGATCCTCCTAGAGTGCAGGACACGGAAGAATGGGTTCAAGTTAAAGGAAGCCAGATTCCAGCTGGACATCAGGAAAAACTTCCTGACTGTTAGAGCAGTACGACAATGGAACCCATGATCTAGGCAGGTGGTGGGCTCCTCCATACTAGATGCCTTCAAGAGGCAGCTGGACAGCCTTCTGTCAGGTATGCCTTAAAGTGGATTCCTGCACTGAGGAGGGGGTTGGACTCGATGGCCTTAGAGGCCCCTTCCAACTCTACTATTCTAGGATTCTGTGACCCTAGGGCCTTCCGTATGCAAAGCAGATGCTCTCCTGCTCCACTGTGGCCTTCTCCCCAGGACTTTCATGCCATTCTGAAAAGCTTCAGCCACTCGGTGTTCTGGATGAAGACCTTTTGCTCAGCAGGTGGTACACGTGCCGTTTGGAAAGCAAACACAACCTTCTGTACAACTGAGAGGTGACCCCTGAGGAATCCTGCTGTGCAAGGGATGCTATGCAGCCCAAGAGCAACTCTCAGAATGCACATGGTTAGATGCAATAAGTTCCTTTGAAGAATCTTCTGCACCGTGGCAAGACTTGACCCTTTTCCTGGTCCACATACCTGGATTTTCAGGCAGTTCCGAACCAGAGAACTTTATTCCCAGAATTAAGACTTCTGTACGTTTTGCACTGGAGTCTTGGCAGCGTCAGGCATCCATGTGGGTTTGGCCCAAGGAGCCTCACAGCCTCTCCTCCCATTGCCTAGTTCTGGAGTGAGGCCAGGAAGCGCACGGGCCACGACTCCCCTTTGGCACCTCCATTTCTCAAGCGCGTGGACTTGCACTTATTCAGGTGATCCGGAGTGGGCCGGGGAAGCTCAGGGCACGGGAGGAATAGGGTTATCGTCGGAACCAAGGTGTTTCTTGAGTGAGTGGAAGGAGGGAAAGTTCTAGGGGAACACCAGAGGAGGGAACTGAAACGTAAGGCCGGCAGCCATTTTCCATTGCATAGTGGTCGGCTTTGTTCGCGCCTCTGCTCTCTGTTGCACAGAGAGGCCAGGGGAAATTCCACACGTCATACTGAGGGCGCTTCCATACGCCCCCAGTGCGCCCCCAAAGCGATCGTGTAGCTTGCCTGGTGAAGAGACGAGGAAGAGGCGTCCTTGCTGCCGCCGCCGCCGCCACCCACCTATCTCCTCGCCGGCCGGGTCGGAGAGCCTCAACCAATCCCTTCTTATCACTTGCAGACAAAATCTGGCTCCATGTTCCTTTTGGCAACACCAACTCACATTTATTCATAGGTGACTACGCAGCAAAATGGCAGATCACACCGTGTCTATGTGAAAAATCATTTATATGGAGGATATGAAGTTAGTTTATTAACAATGGGACTGCATTTGGACTGCAATTTTAAGCAAATGGGCCTAATTTACTCTTCTTGGGCTTATCTGTACATCAGAAATAGCTATCCTTCAGACTTTTAAACTTCTCTGAATTTTGCCATCCAGTTCTGAGTAGGGCTGTGCACGGACCTTCTGATTCGCTTCAGATCCCGATTTGGACTTTCTGAATCCATCCCGATTCGATTTGAATTGTTTTGGACCCAGTCCGCCTCACCTCGGATCCTTGCATTGGAAAAAATAAATGCCTATAACTTTTTTATTTTTCAAGGTAGACATATGAACATTTGAGACCTGATGTCTACCAAATTTCAGACAGATTTGTGAACTGGTTATCCTGTAGTCCACTGCTAAAAATATGATTTTTCAAGGAAACACAGCAGCCACTCAAAGTGATTTAGGTGTGTGTGTATTCAAGCTCACACTATCCCTTCAAGAGCACATCTCCAGTTTTCAGTTTGAAGTAGAAAACTTCAGTTTTCTTTTGTTTGTTCTGAAGCACACATCCTCAGGCTCTTCCCATTCAGAGAAGAATCAGGGAAAGGGGGCTGCCTTGAATACACATATCACCTGGCTGGGAGCCAAGCGACAGAAATTGAGTCAAAGCAAAGCCAGAAACATAAACCAGCCCTGCGAGGCAGAACCAGACCGATAATATTGGAGAAGTGGACAAAGACAGGCTGGCTGGCTGGTAGGCAGCTATGCGTGTGAGCACAAGTCAGTGAGCCAAGATTGTGTCAATTCAAAGCTAGGGTGACCATATGGAAAGGAGGATGAGGTTCCTGTATCTTTAACAGTTGTATAGAAAAGGGAATTTCAGCAGGTGTCATTTGTATGCATATAGCACCTGGTGAAATTCCCTCTTCATCACAATGGTTAAAGGTGCAGGAGCCCTGCCTTCTTTTGTATCTGGTCAAGAGGGCAGCTTTAACTATTGTGATGAAGAAGGAATTTCACCAGGTGCTGCATGCAAGCAATGGATAAATTTTAGGTGACCACAAGGGAACAAAGTCATTTCAGTTCTGTAGTTCAGCCTTCCCAAACCAGGTGCCCTCTGGATGTGTTGGACTACAGACCCCGTCATCCCCAGCCAACATGGCCAATGGTTAGGAGAGCATTGTAATCCAATCTTCACATCTAAAGGCTGGGAAAGTCTGATCAAAACTGATCAGCAGCTGTTCTCCAGGGGTTCAGTCTTTGGCAGCTGGAGTAGAGCTACGCCAAACTTTTCTCAGGAACATTTTTCTCAGTTCCTGAAAACTAACCGAGCGTCCCCCGAACTAACGCTGTGCTAAACTCCACCGACCATTTCTGCAAAGTTCTCCCTTTCCCAGCCAAAGATTTCTTGCCTCTCTCTCTCGATAGAGCAGAATTTTGGAGGCATGTGTAACTTTTAAAAAGAGAATCTTTGCACAGTGCACTGCTGCAGCCGCCTTCCCCAGATAGCGTCTTTCCTGGAGTGCTCATGGGAGGATGTTATGTCATGACCTCCTCCCACGGAATCTATGGCCGTTCAAGGACGCCATGTCGGCCAGGAAGGCTGTCAGTGGAACACCAGAGAGTGGTGCAAGGGGTGTGGGGCCTCCCCCCCACCCCCCACGCAAAAGAAAAGTAAAAAGGAATTCTTTTTATTCCATTGTGTCTAGTGCTCAGGGAGGCTGACTCTAGTGCTGTGTGAGGATTAAAGAAAAATACAGGGACGATCTCCCCCAAAATGTCCCTGAAATCTTCCCCTCTCCCCAATGAGCAGGGGGTTGGACTCGATGGCCTTGTAGGCCCTTTCCAACTCTGCTATTCTATGATTCTATGATTTTTCCGGGATGATTTGTTTTTGTACCTCGAAACATTGACCAAGGCCATGTCTATACGAGGTCACATTGGTGCCTCATGATTCCACATTTCGCATTTGCCCTTCTTCAGGCACATCCCGACAACAAGGAACACAAGTGTGGGGATTGTAAGGGATCCACGCCGTGCACCGTTTTTTTAATTCCGCCCCCATTTGGGTGTAAGTGCGCAATTGTGAGATCACACATAGGCGACCCAGCGCCCATTCAGCTAGCTGTGTGCCCCTTCCCTGTGTCCTGGTGCGTGCCAGCACCTCGCTATAAATCCTTACTTTTTTTTCATTTTTGTTTTCTTTGTGAAACTGGGTACCCCTTCCCTGTGTCCTGGCGACCCAGTGCCTCTTTACAAGCTCCATGCCAGCGGGGGTTAACACGCTCCCTACCTTCGCTTCTCCGCCCATGTTTTCCTTCCTCAGTTACTCCCTCTTTTCAAAAGAAGAGGAAGTACCCAACGAGCACGAGGCCCATTGAGTCCGCTGCTCTAATGGCGCTGCTTCTCCTGCACACAGCAGGGGAGAGCAGCAATTCCGAGTTTAAAAATACATCAGACTTAATGAGGGTTTTTTTGTGGCGAAAGGAAGGCCAGAAGGGGCGGAGGGGGCCCAGGAGGCAGATGACGTCATGGGAGGGACCTGAGCAAACTCCGTGAGTGCCCGGGAATGAGCGTGTAATAAAACTAGGCATGTGCTCCACTCCGATTAGGAGCGGAGAAGCAGTAGCGGATTGGCCTGCTCTGCCTTACCCAGAGGCAGAGTAGAAGCGGACCGCTGACCCCTAGAAGCAAGGCGAAGAGAAGCGGCCATTTTTCGGAGCTCCTAGTTCAGGCGGAGCGCTCCAGTCGCCATCTTGAAACATTTCGCCCATAGGATTGCATTGCGGGAAATAATCACGTATAACTAGGTTGTTTTTGAAGCTATCGTTCTGGAAATTCTTGTGCACAGAGAGTCGTGGATGGGGGTCATTTTGAGACTACTCTCACCTCTCTGCGTGGTGCGGGTCGCGCGCTAGAATTTTTTTAAAAATCGGCAGGAAAAATACCTTTTTCAAAGGGCTGAGGGGCAGAGTCAGCTCCCGGTCATGATCACATGATCCCAAAGTTAG
This sequence comes from Elgaria multicarinata webbii, assembly GCF_023053635.1. Lineage (NCBI taxonomy): Eukaryota > Metazoa > Chordata > Lepidosauria > Squamata > Anguidae > Elgaria > Elgaria multicarinata. The sequence goes on along the minus strand of NC_086171.1, from coordinate 217,427,451 downwards.
AGGAGGGCATAGGCAAAACGGGTAACTTGGGATTCTGGGAAACTTCTCTTTCTTCATCTGAACGGACTTTTCCCAGTGTTTTTTAACACAGTAGCCCCACCAAATGCACAAACACAACCTGAAATCATATACTAAGCCAAGAATAAGAGATAGAAACACAGCACTGCTACCCACCCTAACTTTGGGGAACAACTGAAAAGATGTGGTGCAAGGGGATGAGCTCCCCTAGGGCATCTCATCATGGACGTGCCCCCACTCTCTCCTGCACTGGAAGGCCATTAGAGCCTTCCAAAGAGAGTAAAACGGTGGAGCAATGCCTATCATGAGTCGAAGTGAGCGTTTACTTCTTAGTGGTGGAGCGATGCCTATTATGAGTTGAAGTGAGCGTTTACTTCTCAGAGCTCTTGGTGAAGCAATGGCTGTCTTGAGTTGAACTGGCAGCTGCTTCCCCCTCCCCCGGGCACGTCCCCCTATTACTGGTAAAAGACAGATATAGCCTTTTTTAAAAAAGTTCTTCTTGTTGTTTATTGAGCAACACTGCTGCTTTTAATTCCACCCCTCCTTTGTTTATTTGTTTATTTATTCCATTTTATATGCATTACTGGCTTATCCTTGGGTCACTTCCTTATGCCCCCAGAAATGCCAGCTGCATGCCTGCCTGCCTTCCCTCCCTCCTCCCCTGCCCACCTCGGAGGGATGTTGTGTGTGTGTGGCTTTGACTCAGGGGAGAAGTCCTTCCTGCGCTCACTTGGAGTTTTGGAAGTTCCAAATTTTGCAGGTTTAAGCCCCGCCAAAAAACAGGGGATGATGGGACTGCCTTGAGTCTCGGCGTGCGGCGTATGTATCCCTGGATAAGCTGTCATGGTGGTGAGTTTGAGGTTTTTTTTTAACGTGCAAATTGACGGAGCTATTGGAAAGGGGTGTGAATGGGTGTTGGATTTTCATAAATTCCCCAAAAATCAGGGGATGATGGGACTGCCTTGAGTCTCGGCGTGCATATGTATCCCTGGATAAGCTTTCATGGTGGTGAGTTTGAGGTTTCTAACGTGCAAATTGACGGAGCTATGGAAAGGGGTGTGAATGGGTTGCCCGATTTTCAAAAATTCTCCAAAAATCAGGGGATGATGGGATTGCTTTGAAACTTGGCATGTGTGTGTATACCCCCATGAGGTGTCATGGTGCCAAACGTGAGGTTTCTAACTTGAACAGAAAAAAAGTTGTATAATTTTTTAGCTTTCAATGCAAGCCTATGGGGGGGGGAAAAACGGAGCTCCAATCCGGATCCCCGAGCGGAGCGGAGCGGAAGTGGGCGGAGCGGGGGCGGGGCGAAGCGGCCCACTCCGAAAATCGCGGATCTGCAAGTGAAGCGGAGCGGGGGGTCCGTGCACACCCCTAAATAAAACGCTTGTCGGGTGGAGCTTTACATGTCATTATTATTATTATTATTATTATTATTATTATTATTATTATTATTATTAATTTTCCTTTCAATGCAAAGCTCTGGGGAGCACGCTTGCTGGCCCGCCCACCCTGTCCTGTCCAGCCGATGTGACCAGTCACGGGTCAGCACCAGCTGAAGCTCCGAATTAAGTCGACAGATGGCAGATGCCGCCGTCACCTCACTGTAAGCCAAAAACGTCGGGGTAAGTAGCCAAGGAATTTCAGGGGAAAGCCCTGGGATGACTCCGCAATGCTGGCTGCATCATGTAAATGAACTAGCGCCACTGTGAAGCCACCCCAGGGCTTTCCCCTTGTAAAGATGTACCCCAAGCTTTTTGGAACAGGACTACCACCCTGAACTGTTGGACAATATTTGGCAACATCCCCTGCACCCATATTTCAGTGCCTGTAAATGGTGTGTGTGGGGGATTTGGGGAGGTGATTTTCCCCCCAGGGGCTGAACCTGTGATCTTTTGCATGCAACGCAACTGTTTCATGGCTCTTTCCTCAATGCAGTTCTGCCTTTCCTTGTACAAAACCTGGATGTGAACACCTGTTCATAGTACTTGCCGCCGTTGAAGCATTTTAGGTTACTTGCCGGGGATGGAGAAAGAGCTCCTTTTGAGGGCTTAAACTAAAAAAACAGGATGGGAAGTTTATTTGAAGCTTGCAAACTCCTATACTCCCACGGCATTGCTCGTACATGGTGATTACGGAACTATTTTTCTGACAAAGTCAAAACATGACGAAATAGGACAAAAAATGGATGCCTGTAATCTGACTTGTATAAAACAATCTGACTTGTACAGTAACAGGTTTCATACAGTTGTGTTGTGTTTCTGTAGAGTGACCCTATGGAAAGGAGGACAGGTCTCCTGTATCTTTAACAGTTGCATTGAAAGGGAAATTTCAGCAGGTGTCATCTGTGTGCATGCAGCACCTGGTGAAATTCCCTCTTCATCACAACTGTTAAAGATACAGGAGCCCTGTCCTCCTTTTCATAGGGTCACCCTAGTTTCTGTTCAATTGCTGCCCTCTTTGGTTTGCTGTACTAGGAAATCAAGCATGTGCCGCCACCCCATCCCCATGAGTGGCCTGAGAATGTGCCTGGTTAGCAAAATCACGTGACCTCACCTTTTATGTCAGGTGTAGCCAGGGCCCTTTCTACACCTAAGGATTATCCCAGGCAAATGGAGGGGTCGTCCCTGCCTGCTCCCGGGATCACCTGTGTGTCATTTGGATGCACAGGAACGATCCCGGGGGGGAAAGGCAGGTGTAGAAATGACCCAGATTTTTCAAGCTGACAAGTGGGGGGTTCTTGTGGTTGGTTCATGCTTGCTTCCCCTCCATGCCTTTTCCTTTCCAGAGTCCAAAACTTTTGCTTGAATTAATTTCATCTCAAACCTGGTTTTAAAAGAGTCATAACCCAACTTTGTTCCAACAGACAATTTATTTAATCAAACAAATTAAATAAGGTGCAAAGTCTTATCATAATTTCCAGAGGACATAAGCATCAATTCAAATATTTGGTTTTGTGTTTTTTTTTAAAGTACCTATTTAAGGCACTTTTTAAACCAACCAGCCAAGGACCTTCTCCCATTCAGCTCACCAAAGGAAATTGTGGAAGGCAGGACCGCCCCCGTGTGGCTGGTTGTGAAAATGCCAGTGTGGTGTGTTCATTAGGGCTGTGCACTGCCTCGGATCCAAACCCTGAATTCGAAGCGGATCAGGTTGATTCGGACCTTTGAATCACAGATCTGAGGCGGTTTGGGTGAAGGCTGAGGCGGCCTGAAGCTGAAGCCAATTAGGTGTCAGCGGGTCCCTTACCTGCTGCCTCCGCCTCCGCTGCAGCGAAGGCAGCAAGGAAGTGAGGAAGGGGGAAGGGAGACTTACCTCCCTCCACCGTCTGACCCCGCTGCCGTCCTTGCAAGGACAGTGGTGGCGGTGGTTGAGGCATCAAGTTAGTGGGGAAAGGGAGACTTTTCTGGGTGCCAGCTGCGCAGCCGGCACCCAGAAAAAGTCCGAGTCACCTTCGGCCCTGGTTAGGCCTCATCTAGAGTATTGCGTCCAGTTCTGGGCTCCACAATTCAAGAAGGACGCAGACAAGCTGGAGCGCGTTCAGAGGAGGGCAACCAGGATGATCAGGGGTCTGGAAACAAAGCCCTATGAAGAGAGACTGAAAGAACTGGGCATGTTTAGCCTAGAGAAGAGAAGATTGAGGGGAGATATGAGAGCACTCTTCAAATACTTAAAAGGTTGTCACACAGGGGAGGGCCAGGATCTCTTCTCGATCCTCCCAGAGTGCAGGACACGGAATAACGGGCTCAAGTTAAAGGAAGCCAGATTCCGGCTGGACATCAGGAAAAACTTCCTGACTGTTAGAGCAGTACGACAATGGAATCAGATACCTAGGGAGGTTGTGGGCTCTCCCACACTAGAGGCCTTCAAGAGGCAGCTGGACAACCATCTGTCAGGGATGCTTTAGGGTGGATTCCTGCTAGGTATGTGCTCCGCTCCGATTAGAAGCGTAGAAGCAGTAGCGAATTGGCCTGCTCCGCCTTGCCCAGAGGCGGAGTAGAAGCGGACCGCGGACCCCTAGAAGCAAGGCGAAGAGAAGCGCCCATTTTTCGGAGCTCCTCTTTCAGGCGGACCGCTCCGATCGCCATCTTGAAACATTTCGCCCATAGGATTGCATTGCGGGAAATAATCGCGGATAACTGGGTTGTTTTGGAAGCTATCGTTCTGAAAATTCTTGTGCTCAGAGAGTCGTGGATGGGGGTCATTTTGAGACTACTCTCAGCTCTCTGCGTCGTGCGGGTCGCGTGCTATATTTTTTTAAAAAATCGGGTACATTTACAATACAAACGGTAGGGTAAACTGGCTGCGGCGCGGCGGGGTTTATTTGAAGCGATGACAGGCACATTCAACTCCCAATCCTGATGAGAATTGATCACCTCATGAAGCATCATCCTCCAATCCCAGCGTTTGAGGCGGGGACTAAGCCAGAGTCACAGTCACAGTCAGAGAGCTCTCAGCCTCTTGTGGGTTTTGCGTTCGTTGGGAGAGGGTCTACTTAGTTAGCTGCTGCTGTGTACTTTGGAGATAGATTAGGATTTTAGCTTGGCGTGTGTGTTTGTTTGCTTCTTTCTGACTTTTAGCTTAGTTTGCTCTGTGTTTTTCCCTTACTTTGATTTAATATAAACTTTATTTTTAAATTTTGGAGTGTGTGTTTGTTTGGTTGGTTGGTTGTCCCCCCCCCTCTCTTAAAGCCTGATTGTGTTTGATCTTCCTTCTTCCTTCTATCTATATACCAAAAAATACCAAAAAATACCAAAAAAAAATCTTCTCTTTTTCTTCTCTTGTAACTTGGACTGTGAGTGTGCTGTGTGTGCACTGCTTTTGTGAAGTGCAACAGCCACAGATTGAGCATTTTGTGGAAAGCATACACACACTTCTTGTCCCATTTCCCTACATTTAAACATATTATATTCTTATACATATTCTTAGTAGTATCTTATACATATTATTAGTAGTATTAATATTTTATTAGTCATCATGAGAAGAGGGAGCAGGCGTGCTGAAAGCAGCAAGGGTCAGGGTGGCACCAGTAAGCAGGCTGCCTCTCGCTGTGAAAATCAAACGGGCAACTCCTTGGCTGGCTGCTCGGCAACAGAAGCAGGAGAAGGAGCAGGCAGAGCCACTCTCTTCTGCAACTTGTGCCCGGCGTTCTCTTTTTGAGGGTGGGAATGGGAAAAGTGCCCCTTTACAAGAGGCAGGTGGCATTAGAGGAGGAGGAGTATCCCCAACTCCTTCATTATCCTTTGAGCCCACGAGCCCACTGATGGACTTAGACGAGGTCCTCAGCACAGTGGAGGGGGAGGGGGAGGAGGCGGTGGTCCTCCAGGATGTGGGGGCTGAGGAGGAGCAGCAGCAGGCCGAGGCTCTCTCCCCAGTCTCATCCCACCCCTCTTCCGCTGCCACCCCTGTTTCTGTGGCAACACCAGAGAGCTCAGGTGGGCAATTGGTGGTGTCACCACGGAAGCAAAAGACAAGTATAGTGTGGGACCACTTTGAGTTGGGAGCGGATCCCCGCTTTGCTGTCTGTCGCCGCTGCAAACTCACCCTAAGCAGGGGTTCATCTACAGGGCATTATGGAACCTGCAGCATGAAGATGCATCTTCAGAGGCAGCACCAGGCGATCTTGCTGGGGAAAGAGGCGGGCAAGGCGACTGGTTCCAGGGGAAAGCCGAAGGCTGCTGCTGCTGCTGCTGCTGCTGCTGCTGCTGCTGCTGGCACTGCCACTCTCAGCTCTCCATCTCCCATCCCCACAAGGGTTAGGCAGGCAACCCTGCAGGACATGGGGTGGGGGAAGTATGGACCCACAAGATAGTGTTTTCCAACGCCCACCCAGGGTGCTACTGTGGTGGGGCATCTGCCAGGACTGACTCCTCCCCAATACTAGATCTATGACATGTCTCTCTGCCTGCCCCTCTGCTAGCCTGTCCTCCTCCTCGGTGACCGACTCGCTGGGATGGTTTGCGTTTGCAATGCGTGACTAACTGCAGTGCTGGCTTAGAAACCAGCCATCCTGGCCTCACTTCCTTGTGCCCCCAGAAATGCCCGCTCCCTGCCTGCCTGCCTGCCTGCCTGGTGCCTGGGAGATGGGCTTTGCGGTTCGTGCCCAGCACCCTCCGGCACGCTTGCTCCCAGTCGTCCTCCTCTGTGCCCCTCAATGCGTAACTGCTGGCTTAGAAAGAAACAACCAGCCATCTTTGCCTCACTTGCTCCTTGCGCCCGCTTACGGGTTGGTTTGCTATGCGTTAGTGCTGCCTGCCTGCCTACCTGCCTTCCCTCCCTTCTCGCCTTCCCTCCCTTCTCGCCTTCACTCCCTTCTCCCTCACCATCGCAGGGATGGTGTATGTGTCTTGCTTTGACTCAGGGGAGAAGTCCTTCCTGCGCTCACTTAGACTTTATCAAGTTCAATAATCCATTTTTCAAATGTGGAAGAAGATTTAGGGTTATCTCATGGCATGGTGGGATTTCCTTTGAACTGGCCCCATTGAGCTGTCTGCATTGCAACTTTAAATCCCTGACATACTGGAGTGCCCGATTTTCAAAACTTCCCCTAACATCAGGGGATTATGGGATTGCCTTGAAATTTGGCATCCATGCGGACACATGGGTAAGCTGTCATGGGACCAAAGGATAGGTTTCTGACGTGCAAATTGACGTAGTTGTAGAATGGGACTTGATTTGGGGTGAGTTAAGAAGTATAAGCCGCGCCAAAAATCAGGGGATGATGGGATTGCCTTGAGTCTGGGTGTCCATGTGGACACATGGATAAGCTGTCATGGTGCCGAGTTTGAGGTTTCTAACATGCAAATTGACGGAGCTATCCCAAGGGGTCTGAATGGGGTGCCCAATTTTCAAAAATTCCCCAAAAATCAGGGAATGATGGGATTGCCTTGAAACTTGGCATCCATGTGGACACATGGATAAGCTATCATGGTGCCAAGTTTGAGGTTTCTAACGTGCAAATTGACGGAGCTATCGAAAGGGGTGTGAATTAGGGTTATGGTTGGTGTGTTAGAGGTTAGAGCCATGCCAAAAATCAGGGGATGATGGGAATGCCTTGAGTCTGGGCATCCATGTGGACACATGGATAAGCTGTCATGGTGGTGAGTTTGAGGTTTCTAACATGCAAATTGACGGAGCTATCCCAAGGGGTCTGAATGGGGTGCCCAATTTTCAAAAATTCCCCAAAAATCAGGGAATGATGGGATTGCCTTGAAACTTGGCATCCATGTGGACACATGGATAAGCTATCATGGTGCCAAGTTTGAGGTTTCTAACGTGCAAATTGACGGAGCTATCGAAAGGGGTGTGAATTAGGGTTATGGTTGGTGTGTTAGAGGTTAGAGCCACGCCAAAAATCAGGGGATGATGGGAATGCCTTGAGTCTGGGCGTCCATGTGGACACATGGATAAGCTGTCATGGTGCCAAGTTTGAGGTTTCTAACATGCAAATTGACGAAGCTATCCCAAGGGGTCTGAATGGGGTGCCCAATTTTCAAAAATTCCCCAAAAATCAGGGGATAATGGGATTGCCTTGAAACTTGGTGTGCGTGTGTATACATCCATGAGGTGTCATGGTGCCAAACATGAGGTTTCTAACTTTAACAGAAAAAAAGTTGTTTACTTTTTTAGCTTTTAATGCAACCCTATGGGGGGAAACGGAGCTCCGATCCGGAGCCGGAGCTCCGAGCGGAGCGGAGCGGAAATGGGCGGAGCGGGGGCAGGGCGAAGTGGCCCGATCCGAAAATCTGGAAGTGAAGCGGAGCGGGGGGTCCGTGCACACCCCTAATTCCTGCCTTGAGCAGGGGGTTGGACTCGATGGCCTTGTAGGCCCCTTCCAATTCTGCTATTCTATGATTCTATGATTCTATGGAGTGTTGCAAAGTGTGCACCTGCTCCGAGAAAAAGGGGTCCTCCTTGGATAGGTGGCGGCATTTCACACCGGGAGAGCCATGGAACAGGAAGCGCTGCATACATCACAGAGGTTGGGAAGCGGGGCTAGAGATGCATCAAGACTGGATGAGGGAGAAGGGAAGGGCCTGGTAGGCATCAGAAGAAGACAGACTGGGAGAGGCTCCCACAGGACCTCAGCCGCATGTGCTGTGAGAGGGGAGGGGTGTGGAGAGGCGACAGGGGGAGGCTCACTTTCACTGCTCAGTTCAAATTAACGAAGCGAATTTTGGCTAATTAACATTTATAGTTTCACAAAAAGTACTGCTCAACCAACAAAAGATTGCTGCAGCCATCCCGTAGAAAGGCTCAGGGCCATGTGAAAAGCGCAGAATTGGGATGCCTGTTTTATGATGCAGCGTCTATGTTCAATGGACCGTCGTCTCGGATGCCGGTTTGCTGAGCTTGGGACTCGTTGTCATGACGAATGAGGAGGAGGATCTAAGCTGACAGCAAGCAGAAGATGGTGTGGGAAGGAGAGGGGGGTTCCTATTCATTTCACACGCACCCTCCACACACGAGTTCATGTACGGAAATGCCAGTGCGGTTCGTTAGATGGCTCAGAAAGGCCACCTGTGTTTCAAGAACTGAAAATTCCAGGGAGCCGGACCCATTTTCACCTCTCATAGAATCATAGAATCATAGAATAGCAGAGTTGGAAGGGGCCTACAAGGCCATCGAGTCCAACCCCCTGCTCAATGCAGGAATCCGCCCTGAAGCATCCCTGACAGAGGGTTGTCCAGCTGCCTCTTGAAGGCCTCTAGGGTGGGAGAGCCCACAACCTCCCTAGGTAACTGATTCCATTGTCGTACTGCTCTAACAGTCAGGAAGTTTTTCCTGATGTCCAGCTGGAATCTCGCGAGGCAGCAATTGGGCTGAGCTGCCCTGAGGTGCCAGGGCTCGTGTAGTTTTACGAGTGCCACAACAGTCCGCAGCTGCTATAAATTTGATCATGCACCGAAGAATTTAAATGATTTAGTGGCTCATCTCATTAAATGCCAGATCTGAACTAATAGGCATGAAGGGAGAGAAACAGCCCGCTGCTAATGTATCGAGAACGTACTAAATCAGATTGATAGATTGGACTTGCAACAACTCAGGTTCCAGTCTGTGATAGTCCCTCTCCACTGTGAAGAGCGGCAGAATCTTGGGTCAATCTCTGCTCACAGCTTATTCAAGCAGCTGCTTGCAGGGAGGGCTCTGATGCCTCCCTCTTGTTTCTCAGTTGGCCTGCTTTGGCCATTTAGGCATCGGCACATAGCACTAGCATTTGCTATTAGACGGGGGGAAACGAAGAACACAGGAAGCTGCTTCATGCCAGGTCCGACTATTAGTCTGTTTCTCCGACTGGCAGGCAGAGGGGGAGGGATTTCCCATCGCCAGCTATCCAATCCTTTTAACTGGAGATGCCACAGAATGAAATTTAATAGGGATAAATGCCAACTTCTACATCTAGGAAACAGAAATCAAATGCACAGTTAAAGATGGGAGATACTTGGCTCAGCAATACTACAAACGAGAAGAATCTTGGAATTGTTGTAGATCGCAAGCTGAATAGGAGCCAACAGTGCGATACGGCTGCAAGAAAGTCCAATGCTATTTTGGGCTGCATTAATAGAAGTAGAGCTTCCAAATCACGTGAGGTACTGGTTCCTCTCTATTCGGCCCTGGTTAGGCCTCATCTAGAGGATTGTGTCCAGTTCTTGTGTCCAGGGGTCTTGAAACAAAGCCCAGTGAGGAGAGGCTGAAAGAAGTGGGCATGTTTAGCCAGGAGAAGAGAAGTTTGAGGGGAGACATGAGAGCACTCTTCAAAGACTTAAAAGGTTGTCACACAGAGGAGGGCCAGGATCTCTTCTCGATCCTCCCAGAGTGCAGGACACGGAATAACGGGCTCAAGTTACAGGAAGCCAGATTCCAGCTGGACAACAGGAAAAACTTCCTGACTGTTAGAGCAGTACGACAATGGAACCCATGATCTAGGCAGGTGGTGGGCTCTCCCACTAGAGGCCTTCAAGAGGCAGCTGGACAGCCTTCTGTCAGGGATGCTTTAGGGTGGATTCCTGCACTGAGGAGGGGGTTGGACTCGATGGCCTTAGAGGCCCCTTCCAACTCTACTATTCTAGGATTCTGTGACCCTAGGGCCTTCTGTATGCAAAGCAGATGCTCTCCTGTTCCACTGTGGCCTTCTCCCCAGGACTTTCATGCCATTCTGAAAAACTTCAGCCACTCGGTGTTCTGGATGAAGACCTTTTGCTCGGCAGGTGGTACATGTGCCGTTTGGAAAGCAAACACAACCTTATGTACAACTGAGAGGTGACCCCTGAGGAATTCTGCTGTGCAAGGGATGCTATGCAGCCCAAGAGCAACTCTCAGAATGCACATGGTTAGATGCAATAAGTTCCTTTGAAGAATCTTCTGCACCATGGCAAGACTTGACCCTTTTCCTGGTCCACATACCTGGATTTTCAGGCAGTTCTGAACCAGAGAACTTTATTCCCAGAATTAAGACTTCTGTACGTTTTGCACGGGAGTCTTGGCAGCGTCAGGCATCCATGTCAGGCTTCCGCCGAGCTCTCTGAGCCGGCCGGCGAGGAGGTAGGTGGGTGGCGGCAGCGGCGGCGGCAAGGACGCCTCTTCCTCGTCTCTTCGCCAGGCAAGCTACACGATCGCTTTGGGGTCGCACTGGGGGCGCATGGAAGCGCCCTCAGTACGACGTGTGGAATCCCCCCAGGTGTAAAGGTAAACGACCACCAGAAGGAACAGCTGGAGGTTCTTGAAGTTGCCCGTCAGCAGCAGACTGAGCAAAGGCACACCGGTCATGGGAGTCACAGCCGGCATCTGCCTGGGAAGGAGCACCACTGCGAAGTTGCCGTCACCGCCGGGCTGAGCACCGGGGAGGGGGGTGGAACAGAGCAGCCAGCTCTCCTCTCTCTGACTTTCCTCTGGCTGCCCCCATCCCTCCCCCCCACACATTTTTTAAATCTGTAGATGTGAACCTTCGCATCTGCAGATTAAAAAAAAGAAGAAGAAGGGGGGGGAGAGCCGGTTCAGGCACCGTGCATCCTTCTCTTCCTCCCCTTCCAGCTGCCCTGTTCCTCCCCCCATTTTTATTTTTTTAATCTGTAGATGTGAGCAGGGGGGAAGCAACGGGGGAGGAAGAGAGGGACGCGCAGGGCCCGAACCGGACGTCCTCCAGCTGATGGCGACCAATCAGGGGTCGCCAGCAGCTGCGGCACACCTCCACTTAAAAAAAGGGAAGGGAAGTGCCTGACTATTTTTAAGCAGGGTTTAGGGGGGTTGCCCTTGGATGGCTTCAGGGTGGCGGCTGCCTCATATAGACGACCTGCTGCCACTCCGAATCCACTCCAGGGCGTACCCCTCATCAAGACAAGCCCACAAACTTCCGCACTATGGCAAGATGTACTTTATTTCTATTTAAATTATAAAAATGATTTTCAAATTTGTGTCGATACGGGCTCTAGTGAAGCTGGGATGAGCCTGGACGGACACAGGTAAGGGGGAGGAGGGAGGGGGGCCTTACCTGGCGCCACTCCCCGCCACTGCAGAGCTCTGATTCAGAGCAGGAGCTCCGCAGCGGAGCGGAGCGGTCCCTAGGTAGAGCAAGGCGGGGCGGAGTGGGCCCGATCCACAATTTGCGGATCGGGCGCGAAGAGGATCGGGGGGGGGGGGTCCGTGCACACCCCTACTGGAGCCTCCAGGCCTTGAAGACAACGCCTCCCTTGTAGTGTTGCCCTGCCCTGCTAACCTGAGCCATTTCTGCCAGTCCTTGTGGACACCAGTTTCCTCTCCTTTCATAAGAGTATGTTTGGGGGAGGGGGATGAAGAAGCAGGAGCAAGACCTGCCAGGCTTGTATGGTTTGAGAGAACTCTCTCCCTCTCCATCAAAAAGGGGGGAAAGGGCAGCTTTTTCTGAGCATTTCCCAACATTCCTAAGAAATGCCAATCCAACAATGCATCAGTGGGGTTGGAGTTCACCTCTCGCTGCTCATGGGATGCCCGATTCCACCCACTAAAATGCCAATTCTTTGAGACCATTCTCCTAAAAAACCCCAAACCTTAGACATTTTCCTGCATCGAAAAGCTACTAGAAAAGCTACTAGGTGGCTACTAGGAGCAGGGCTTTCTCCGCTGTGGCACCCCGGCTGTGGAATGAGCTCCCCAGAGAGGTCCGCCTGGCGCCTACACTGTACTCCTTTCGTCACCAGCTGAAGACCTTTTTATTCTCCCAGTATTTTAACACTTAATTTTATCTTAAATTTAAATCTTACTGTTCTAACTCTGTATTTTAATCTTATATCAATTTTGTTGCGTGGTTTTATCCTGGTTGTGCTTTTTATACTGTATTTTGTAATTGTGCTTTTAACATGTTGGTTGTTTTATTATGGTTTTAACGTTTGTGAACCGCCCGGAGAGCTTCGGCTATTGGGCGGTATAAAAATGTAATAAGTAAATAAATAAATAAAGCAGTTTTCTGACACAAAGGGGCAGCAGCCCTGCAACTGAGCATTCTGCTTTGCTCCATTTTCAAGGCATTTCTCAGTCCCACGGACAGGTGACCATGCAAGGTGTGGCATCTCCACCCCTGAACTCCATCAGGACCACTGATCAGCCTGCTCATGGTCTTCTCAGCAGACATAATACATTCATCCCTCCTCCTCCTCCTCCTCCTCCTCCTCCTCCTCCAGATGTTGTTTGTGGCCAAATCTAGAGAGACCCAACTCACCCCAAATGCAGTGGAAGCAGAAACATTTATTAAAATGAATAAGACAAGAAATGCAATGGGTGTGCGTGTGTGTGCATGCGCTTGCACATGAATGTGCAGGCCCACCCTCTGGAAACTCACAAAGCGACAGTGAAGGTTACTGTACACAGAATATGCAACAGTCTAAATCAGTTAGGGGAAACAAACACTAGTTTGAATCAACCTGCAGTTGAAATCAGGTTTGTGTTTGCCTAGAACGAGCAGGGCCCACGCTGAATCTATTCGGTCTGGAGAGCGATGTGGTGGAGCATGATGTCCCAGACTCTTTCTCTGACTGTTCTGGCGCTCCGCTTGGTACCTCTTCATTGACTCATGCAGACAACACAAGCAGATCCTGACAAAGAGAGAGAAGGGGGGCAGGGGGGTTCAGTCAGAAGCTTTAGTTCCTATTTCTTTGACTATCTGTTTTTGCCCAACACCGTTGTTGGTGGATTCCCACATTACTGCAGGGCACATTGTTAAATCCTTTCCGTTGTTCTCCTTCTTCTCTGAAAGTAGCAGAGTTGCTGGGTTTGCTCCGCCCACTGCCTGCCTCATTCCTAGCGAGCTGTGCAGGGCAATAGTCATAAGCACTCACAACTGCCCTCCCAAAACATCTTAACACAAGTCCCATGGAATTGCCTGAACGCATAGAAGCCAGCCACTTTGCTGAAGCTAAGCTGGGCTGGGGCTGGTCAGGGTTTGGATGGGTGACCAAATTGAAAAGTTTTAGCAGCAGCCCCGTTTTGGACTGGGACCAAGAGACCCTTGTTAATTTTCCTGCACGGAGCTACAGCGCTCCTTTGAGCACTCCTCAGCTCCTTTGCAAAGAGGGGGGAAATGTTAAAAAAAAATCATAAAAAATCAACCGATGACCCAATTTGATTCGAATTTGGTATTTGAATTACTGTGCCAATGTTGGTGTCTTTATCTATAAAGCTTACGCAGATGTAAGCATTTGTTTAAAATCCTGCTCCTGCGCCCACAGCAGCGGCTCGGGCGAATCTTTTGCAAAAGGAGCACAATTAAGGCAGGATGCCTGGGAGTACTTCACAATCAAAGCAGATTCTAAGGTGGAAAACTTCTGAGTCCTTTGCATGCAATTGTCAGTGATTGCACAGTATAACGCTGGTGTGATAAAGCTCCAACTGCTGTAGCAGATAAGATAGCAAACGGGGCGAAGGAAGGAGAACAGGAAGTGGGCGGAGCAAACCCAGCAGCTCTGCTACTCTCAGAGAAGAGGGAGAGAAAAATTACCCGTAGAAGGAGGCACATGGATCTGTAGCCACGATGGGACTAAGAAATAGAACCAGTAAGTAGAATTCATTTGCAACGTTGGAGACCCAGGGTCATGTGATGCTGTGCGTCACAGTAACCCATTCAAAACGTTTGAATAACATCAGTGTAGATTCCCACCAGGACTTACTCCAACTTTTTCATTGGGAGTGGGGTCCCCCCGGCTCTTCCGCCATCTGACCTCACTCCATGGTCGATCTGGGTGGGTCATTCCAGGTGGATGGTGCCCGGCAATTGGTCGCCGGAAGACAGGAAGAGGGTGGGGGGAGGTGAGGGTGGCTGTACTACTTGGATAACCATCGGAAACCCTGTGCTCTGTCCTGGCGTGGGCATTACCTGATGCCACCCTGCGCTAGCGAAACTGGATTTTAGGGGGAATGCATGCCAACGTGGTGCCGTGAAGGCAGGGCACTGATCAGGATCTGACCTACTGCTTTTGACCACACAACTGTGCTAACGCCCTGCTGCAGAACAACCCTTTGCTCATTTCCAGTGCAATCTTCCAGGCATGAGGACGCTGGACATGTGCATACACCATCCCTCAATTCCTGTCCCATTTCCACAAGATTCTATGCCTGACGTGCATTTTTTAATTCCAGTTTCCGAACCCAGCCCTGGGACCTGAAGAGAAAAGACTGGTTCACACATGCATATGCAACCCTCCACACTAGATGTCTGCATGCTTGATGACTGGTCCCTTTTGGACCATCAGTGACTGTGAGGAAGGAAGGAAGGAAGGAAGGAAGGAAGGAAGGGAGGGAGGGAGGGAGGGAGGGAGGGGACAAGGCTTGTCTTACTGCTCCCTCCTGTGATTCACAGGATGTTTGAAATGGGCTTGAACTGGAGAACTGATCCTGCGGACCTCCATGCCATTTGAGGCGATATGACTGCCCTGTCTGCAGGCTACGTGAGTGAACATCGCCTTCTGGTCTACAGAACTGGGGCACTTACTTCAATGACATCAATGTCAGCATTGTTGAAGTCTATGTTCAGCAGTTTGGGGAGGGGGACGCCCCCACCTAACACAGCTGTGGTTGAAAAGAAAACAAGGTTAATTTTCTGGTTTCAAGGAGAAACTGGGTGTTAGTCTGCTGCAGCAAAAACAACAAAGTTGCAGCAAAAACAACTAGAGGCTTTCAAGAGGCAGCTGGACAACCCTCTGTCAGGGATGCTTTAGGGTGGATTCCTGCATTGAGCAGGGGGTTGGACTCGATGGCCTTGTAGGCCCCTTCCAACTCTGCTATTCTATGATTCTATGAAAGAGTCTTGTGGTGCCTTAAAGACTAACAAATATATTTTGGCATAAGCTTCCATGGACACTGGGCTCATCTACACCTGCAGCCCTTTGGGGAGTGGGCAGGGATGATCATGGAGTTTTCCACTTCCAGAATCATCTCTCAGGAGCACACGCCAGCGAGTTGTCCTGGAAGTAAAGAGGGACATTCCAGGGGGCCATTTTTAAAATTTATTTTTAAAAGAGGAGACATTTGCACAATTGCGCGGGCACAGTCCTTTGTGAAGGTGAGTTTTTAAAAAACAAATAAATACACACACAACAAACTTTGTGCTGGAAGACACTGAGCACCATCCCAAAGGTGGCAAAAATGCTCTCCCCCTCACCCATGGACTCTCCCTGCACAGCTCCAGGCCCATTTCCTGAGCCCCGCTACTCTTGGGGAAGAGGGAGGATCCCGGGAGGGGAAGCCACTCTGCCCGTGGAGCTCAGGATGGTCCCGAGACCAGAGAAAAAACTGGGGGGAAAGCAGTCCCAGCTATCCTGGGAGAACTGAGAGCTCCATCACACCTGAACGTTTGCCCTGGTATTACCCCCTCTGTTTACTTAGCGTTTGAAAGCCTTACGTTCCGTTCATCTTCACACCTCTCCATGGAATCGCTTTCCCCCCCCACCTCGCAGATCTCATTGGTACCTCCCCTTACAATCTATTGGTTGTTCGCAGGGACACCTCACCCTGGCACGCCCCCTCCCTTTCATAAGAACACCAGAAGAGCCCTGATGCTGGATCAGACCAAGGGTCCGTCTAGTCCAGCGCTCTGTTCACACAGTGGCCAACCAGCCATCAGCCAGGGATGAACAAGCAGGACATGGTGCATCAGCAACACCACCTGCCCTCAAAACATCGGACTGAGTACGATGGGATAAAAATACACATAGAGGGTCGAGCGCATTGCTGGAAAAAAAAGTTCCTTCCCCGCACTTGGAAACCTCACAAAGAGTGGGGGAAGAGGCGAGATCAAGGCAGGACATGGATGACGTCATCTGAGTCTTTAGTATGCAACACATTGTGACAGCGGGCTACAACACTGGTGTGATGGAGCTCTGGGTGCTCGTCCCCAGTCATGAGATGCATGAAGTGTTAACCTTAAATTGGCAGATTTATATATGCATGTTGGTCATTGAAGAGTCTGGGAAGAAGTAACTGGAGAGTTTCCCCCTTATCTCCTGTCCTGGCTTCTTCCACCCAATTTTGCCTAAAGCAAAACCAATCTGTAGTTCTAAAAATATTGTGTAACAAGCCACCTTTTCAAGCTACCCCCCTCTAAATCACTTTGAAGATCCTTTTGGCTTGTGCCGCTTATTTGACCTGTTTTTCAGCTCATTTGAATATGCATTTCTTGCATATGTTTCAGGAGTACTGCACTTTTCCCCACTGACAGAAATGTGAAAATGCTTATTTTGGAAGGAGGGGGATGCATTTCAAAGAACACATTTTTTAAAAATACACATTTTAAATGCGGTCATAAATTCAGGAATTTGCAAACATTTCTTGGGGGAGGGGGAAGGTGCTCCTGCTCACATTTGCATTTCGGATTGTGAATGGGACACATTTCCATGATTTGTGAACAGAAATGAATTCTTGTGCATCCCTAATTGGGGCTGGCCTGAACTTTAATGTGGTTTGATTTGGGGCACGAAAGAAAGAAATCGGAGTGTTAAATAGAAGGGGAGGGGGTTGTTCTCCTTACCATTCATTGCTGGGAGGAAAGCAATTTCAAAAATCTTGCCGACCAATCCCTCCATGAGTGAGACCTGCATCAAAGAGAAAAGGGCTTTAACAGTTTCGGCTTATCCAAAGTCAAAAAAATACTCAAGGGCCCCATCACTGGTTTTCTTCTGGATTTAATCACGTCTTCATTCTAAACCTGACATGGTCTAAATCGGTCTGCTTGGCTACGGATGACTGCACTTGAAGTGAACCCCAAGAATTATTGCTGGTTGCAAACTTTCCCTAGAATCCAGATGTGCTTGATCTTCCTTAGCCACAGAGATAAGAATTCTAAGGCTGGTCCTAAATCGTCCTCTCACTTCCAAGATGGTGTCAGATGTGTGGGACATGTCGAAAAGGAAGCCATTGTATGTGACGCATGCACTCATGCAATGGTAAGGCCACCCCCACCCCCAAGTGGCTTCACGCATTTAAATGGGCAGATATGTACAGCTAATAAAGAAAGTGTACACCTAAAAATGTAATGTGGCAAGCACGTATTTGGAAATACATGTATCACAGGCCACAGCTAGACCGAAGGTTTATCCTGGGATCATCCAGGGTTTGCCCCTGCCTGAGCACTGGATCCCCTGTGTGTCACCTAGATGAACAGGTTTGACCCCTGGACGATCCAGGGATAAACCTTAGGTCTAGCTATGGCCGCAGTATCTAACGGATAAAGAACCAATACTGGCTGCAATTCCCTGTTGAAAGTACAGTCGGTGGAAAACCTGGATTTGTGTCTCCTTAACGTGTGCTTCGGCCTTTAGTGACTTGTCTGTTACTACCAACTTCTCTACTTCTTGACTAGACCTTCTGCTTCTACTGCATGAGAGGAAGCAGGAGGAGATATTATTGTGGCACATGGGATAATTTGTTTGCCAGTGATCCACTTCATCCTAAATGCAGACTTTGGGCTCATCTACACCAACCAGGATATTCCACTATGAAAGTGGTATGAAAGCGGTATATAAAAGGCAGGAGCCACACGACTGCTTTATAGTAGTATTGAAGTGCACTGACAACTGTTGGGGCCCATTGACATATACCATATACTGCTTTCATGCCACTTTAATAGTGTTATATCCTGCTTGGTGTAGATGTGTCGATGGGCCCCAACAGTTGTCAGTGCACTTCAGTACCACTATAAAGCAGTAGTGTAGATCCTGCAGAGCACTTCAATACCGCTATAAAGCAGTCGTGTGGCTCCTGCCTTTTATATACCACTTTCATACCGCTTTCATAGTGGAATATCCTGCTTGGTGTAGATGAGCCCTTCACCTTTCCCTCATCCCAGTGCTCAACCCAACTATGTTCTTACATCAAATTTCCCAACGTTCGTAGAAGCCAATGAGAGGTGGGTCCTGCAGAAACAAAGAGAATAATCAAAAGGGAATCAGAGTAAATCTACAGGTTAGTGTCCTCATCTGATTTCAATGGGGGGAGACCCACACAAGGAAATATTCAGAACTGTGGGCCTTGAACAGGGCCAAATGCAAAAGGCCTTTCCCAGCTTTCTCTCTTCTGTAGAGGGAACACAGTCCAGGAATTCCCCCCCCCCCCCGCCCCCTTTTTAGGCATATAAGAAGGAGGTGGGAGAGCTTTTACAAGCACCCAAATCTGCCCTGGGGCAATCAATGCTTTAGCCTGGCTGATGTCCAGTTGTATTTATTTATTTATTTATTATTAATTACATCTCTATACCGCCCAACAGCTGGAGCTCTCTGGGCGGTTCACAAAAATTAAAAACATTCAAAGTCTAAAACAACAGTATAAAACCATAGTATAAAATACAATACAAAAGCTCAACCAGATAAAAACGGCAGCAATGCAAAATTACAGATTTAAAACACCAAGTTAAAATTTATTTATAGACTGTTAAAATGCTGGGAGAATAAAAAGGTCTTCACCTGGCGTCTAAAAGCATATAACGTAGGTGCCAAGCAAACCTCCTTAGGGAGCTCATTGCACAGCTGGGGTGCCACAGCAGAGAAGGCCCTCCTCCTAGTAGCCACCTGCCTCACTTCCTTTGGCAAGGGCTTGCGGAGAAGGACCCCTGAGGACGACCTTAGGGTCCGGGCAGGTACATACGGGAGGAGGCATTCCTTCAGCCTGGCCCCAAGCCGTTTAGGGCTTTAAATATTAATACCAGCACTTTGAATCGGGCCCGGACCTGGACTGGCAGCCAATGAAGCCATTTTCCCTTGCTGTCTTGGGTTTGTGACTGAGGCCACAGCTAGACCTAAGGTTTATCCTGGGATCATCCAGGGTTCACCCCTGCCTGAGCACTGGATTCCCTGTATGTCACCTAGATGAACAGGACGATCCAGGGATAAACCTTAGGTCCAGCTGTGGCCTGTTTTTATCTTTTGAGGTTGAGATTTTTGTTTCGTTTGGTCTTTTTAGGTTAATTGTTTAAACTAGGGTGACCCTATGAAAAGGAGGACAGGGCTCCTGTATAATTAACAGTTGCATAGAAAAGGGAATTTCAGCAGGTGTCATTTATATATATGAGGAACCTGGTGGAATTCCCTCTTCATCACAACAGTTAAAGGTGCAGGTGCCCTGTTTTCTTTTAAAGCTGGTCACTCTAGTATAGCTCCTGCAGCTTTAACTACTGTGATGAAGAGGGAATTTCACCAGGTTCTCCATATCTACAAATGACACCTGCTGAAATTCCCTTTTCTATGCAACTGTTAAAGATACAGGAGCCCTGTCCTCCTTTTCATAGGGTCACCCTATTTAAACTTTGAAGCACGTTGCCTGGGGTATTTCTGTTGTAATGGGAAGGCAGGACATGATAAACATTCACCTAAAGCAATAGTCCTTCTCCATCACCCACCCACAGGCTCTCTTTGGCAAAAGCATGAGCCAAAGGATGAAACGTTGAAGTTAAGAGGTGCTTTACTTACTTTTCAAGTTCAACACTAATTTTCAGCTTGTTGTCTTCAACAGAAAATTTGGCCCACAAAGTAGACTCCTATAATGGAAAAAGTGGCTCGTCCAGACATTTCTTTAACCACATCCCCTCCCCAAGCCTCAGGAAGGTCTGGGCCCACTAGCCATGACTCATGGGCCATTTCTACAGCAGCCCAGTGTAGAGGGAGGGGGAGGAGCTCACGAGATCCTGATTGTGAGATCCTCTCCTAAGTCCACATGTGGGCACGACATCCCAGGAAGAAGGAGGTCGTCGCGCCCTCCATTGTTTTAAAGTAGCTGAGCACACGTGCACTCCCCCGATTCCTCCCAGCCCGGTTCCTTCCATCTACTGCTCCCCACTACTCGTGGGGAGGAAGGAAGAAGCCAGGACAGGCAGCCACACCTCCCGTGGTCTCGGGACAATTCCGAGACTGCAGGAAGATCTTAGAATCATAGAATAGCAGAGTTGGAAGGGGCCTACAAGGCCATCGAGTCCAACCCCCTGCTCAATGCAGGAATCTGCCCTAAAGCATCCCTGACAGATGGTTGTCCAGCTGCCTCTTGAAGGCCTCTAGTGTGGGAGAGCCCACAACCTCCCTAGGTCACTGATTCTATTGTCGTACTGCTCTAACAGTCAGGAAGTTTTTCCTGATGTCCAGAATCTGGCTTCCTTTAACTTGAGCCCGTTATTCCATGTCCTGCACTCTGGGAGGATCGAGAAGAGATCCTGGCCCTCCTCTGTGGGACAACCTTTTAAGTATTTGAAGAGTGCTGTCATGTCTCCCCTCAGCCTTCTCTTCTCCAGGCTAAACATGCCCAGTTCTTTCAGTCTCTCTTCATAGGGCTTTGTTTCCAGACCCCTGATCATCCTGGTTGCCCTCCTCTGAACACGCTCCAGCTTGTCTGCGTCCTTCTTGAATTGTGGAGCCCAGAACTGGACGCAATACTCTAGATGAGGCCTAACCAGGGTCAAATAGAGAGGAACCAGTACCTCATGCGATTTGGAAGCTATACTTCTATTAATGCAGCCGAAAATAGCATTGGCCTTTCTTGCAGCCATATCGGACTGTTGGCTCATATTCAGCTTATCCCTGGGAAAACCCGTTCCCGTCCCTCCTTCCTCCCGGGTGTCCCTGTGCGTCATTTGGATGCACAGGGACTCGGCCGTGACCAGCCTGGATTTTCGGGCTGGTGTAGAAATGGCCATGGTCTCAAGAGCCACTCCCAACTTGACTTTGCTCTGCCCACCCAATGTAGAATGCATGGCCTTCTCCTTAGCAGCTCACTTTGCATTCTGCCCAATGTCCTCATAATAAATACATAGCCA
Organism: Elgaria multicarinata webbii; assembly: GCF_023053635.1. NCBI lineage: Eukaryota > Metazoa > Chordata > Lepidosauria > Squamata > Anguidae > Elgaria > Elgaria multicarinata. The sequence goes on along the minus strand of NC_086171.1, from coordinate 217,406,177 downwards.
TAACTATAGTAAGCCTATATACACCAGTTGCCGGGGAACATGGGTTGCACCCGTGTCCTGCTTTGTTGGTCCCTGGCCGATGGCTGGTTGACCACTGTGGGAACAGAAGGCTGGACTAGATGGACCCTTGGTTTGATCTTCTGATGTTCTTAACTTAATGTTACTAAGCACAGCTAAGTTTCTCAGCTGGAGTCTGCAGCACAGATCTTTTATCCCCTATGATATGTGTCCCAAACATATAGGTTCAGAGGTCTGGGCCCATCTTCGAGCTGATGGGCCAGCCCCATCTCCACCAACCATGTGAGGATGGCATATCCAAGCGAGCCAATGTGTCGACAATCCTTTGTGTAGAGGCTGTGCATAAATCCTGCCCAGAAGGAGGAGACAAAAAAGGGCACTCCTCAAATAAGGCCCGACCGGAGCTCTGAAACACCGCCTGGCCCAGCCAGTCTCCTCTTTGCTCAGCTAATTGGATGATAAAGGACTGAAAAAAGGATTTTGACAACCGGGAAAGGTATAATGCTTGTGACACACTCAAACTAAAAAGAACGACGTGGAAGGGAGGAGGTTCTAGAAGGCCCTGGGCTGTTTCTCAATACTCACAATGTTCAGGACGCAGAGTGATTGGTGGCCGTCGTTTGGTTTGGATGCCAGCACTTCAGAAGTAGCCATAAGATGGATCAGGCCCTTGTCTTTCTGCAGTTTCACTGATGGAACTTCCGGGACGGACACCTTCAGAAGGAGAGACCGCGGCTCTGGAAACATCTGGAACACCTGTGGATTGGCCAGAAGAAAGATGCAGGGAATGCGGTTTTGCCCGCCATCAGGGACCTGCTAGTCTGAACCCTACTGGCCGCACTGGCATGTCTTTTAGGCTCCACCCTGAACCCCCGGCACCTCCCTCTGGTGGAAAATACATCTGGCTCCCAAATTCATGGGCGAGGAAAGGGAGGCTATCAGTGAAATGGAAGCTTCAGGAGCAGAGGCAGCATTTGCCACAATCTGGAGGCCAGATGCTGAGGGACAGATGGCATGAGAAGGCTGCAGACTTTGTCTGGTTGGGCACTGTGGGAGAGAGGGGGCTGGACTAGAGCCATTGGATCTGGACACAACAGGGATGCAAACTTGTGCATGTCACCAAGGGCATCTGGGCCTCCTGCTTGATGGCAGGGCATGTGCTTGGCAGTCCAAAAGTCCTAGGTTCACTTCATAGCAATGGCCTTGGTTCCGTTCTGTGATACATCAAAGCAATAGTGGTGCCCCAGCCACCTTGGAGACCACATGGATGAAAGCTGTGTCTGAAGTGTTGTAAATAACTAACTGAGCCTGAAATCCGAAGCACTTTTCTTAGGGAGTAAGTCCCAAGGAACTCCGTTGGAACTACTTCTGAGAACATGTGCTTAGGAGTGCATTGCACATCCCTTCCCAAAGGTCTTGGAGCCAATCAGAGTAAGCAATACTGGGCTACATGGACCAATGGCAGCTTCAGATATTCATCCATGCCATAACTCTATGGAAGTTTTCCATCATACTAACTGTCATGGCTTCACCCAGGCAATCCTGGGAACTGTAGTTTGGTGATGGTGCTGAGAATTCTCTTAGGGATCCCTAACCCCTCCTCCTGCAAAATATAATTCCCAGTGTTCCTGGGAAGGGGAAATGACTGCTAAACTAGTGTGAGTGTAGATCTACCATAAGTGGATATGGCCACGAGGCCGAATTGGAAGTCTTTGCATTGGGTTGAATTGCTGGTGGGTGGGCTTTTTAGTCCTCCAAATGTGTTGACCCACTGGTCATGGGGGCTGGTAAAGGATGGGATTTGTAGTCCAACACATCTGGAGGGCACCAGGTTGGACTGGTGTGTTTTTTCGCTTTACATTTGTTATATCATGGTGAATTTGTTGAGGTTCTTTTACTGAATGGTATAGCCATTTTTTAATTTTTATTTTGGTCATGGTCCCTTTGGGGCAAAGCAGTCATTTTGGCTTCATTTCAGTTTCTATGCTTATTGTTGTAGTTGTTATTTACACTCATGCAGGAGCCAGGAGAAATCCGATATTCATTTTTAAAACCTTCTTTTTGGTAGGTGCTCGTGGAATTCATACACCGGTCATTGCCCAACTTCCCCCCACATTAGGCTGCTTGGATTTTCACAAGGCGAAAACTAAGGTGCGGCACACGGAACAGCCTGCGCAGCAGGAGTCGTGCAGCAGCAGCCAACAGGGTTGTTCAAAGCACTGGCTTGGACCCAGCCCAACCTGAGTGGACTCACCGCAGGAATCAAAGCCCCGAGAGTTGACGTTGTCAGAGGAGGGAGTTCAGGGAACTGGTAAAGAAAAAGGGGGGAAATGTGCAAAAGGTAGACATGAAAATCCCAGCTATTCATTATTTATTTCTTGGCTGCATAGGGCTGAATCTGAACAACAGTTTACCACGATTTAGCCCCAGGATCTATTTTTAGTGCCAAGAATCATAGAATCATAGAATAGCAGAGTTAGAAGGGGCCTACAAGGCCATCGAGTCCAACCCCCTGCTCAATGCAGGAATCCACCCTAAAGCATCCCTGGCAGATGGTTGTCCAGCTGCCTCTTGAAGGCCTCTAGTGTGGGAGAGCCCACCACCTCCCTGGGTCACTGATTCCATTGTCATACTGCTCTAACAGTCAGGAAGTTTTTCCTGATGTCCAGCTGGAATCTGGCTTCCTGTCCTTTGAGCCCGTTATTCCGTGTCCTGCACTCTGGGAGGATCGAGAAGAGATCCTGGCCCTCCTCTGTGTGCCGACCTTTCAAGTATTTGAAGAGGGCTATCATGTCTCCCCTCCATCTTCTCTTCTCCAGGCTAAACATGCCCAGTTCTTTCAGTCTCTCTTCATAGGGCTTTGTTTCCAGACCCCTGATCATCCTGGTACTGAGCCTGGTACTGAGAATGCTTTTGAGCATATGAAGAGTGCCTTTCATTTTGAAACCGACACCAGACACTATCCATTTGGGATTCAGCACAGACATTTCCAGCTCAGAGGGTGAGTCTGGCTTCCTGGTGTGGGCATCCCTGTTTGGAAATTAAGGATGCAGTTGACCGAAATTCTGAACGTTCTCCTTTCCCCATGTGTCTCCTGCTTCCCCTCTTGGCTTGGAGGCTACAAAAGTATCAGAGATCTTCCACTGAGCATCTGCCCTCCCAACTCACCATTCCATCTGAAATGTCGATGTCCAGAGCACCTTGTTTCTGCAGGACAGCAACCACAGAGCTGAGGAAGTTCACGGAGAGTCCGAGCTGGGAGTTGGTTGTATCGGCCATTGGTGGCATTGGAGGCATGGGCACCCGTGCTGGCAAGGGGACGACTTCTGGCTTGCCCAGCGGGTAGTCAAGGAGAGGACCAGCCACCTGCCCAACTATAGTCTAGAAGGAAGAGACACAACTATTGCAGGTTCCAGCAAATACTAGGCAGGCGCTCTGATTTTGTTGTCTCCTCCTGAACTCCACTAGTCTGGTGATGGAATCATCATTTGGAGGTTGGGTTTGAAGGCCATATGAGGTAGATTCAAAGCCCACTCCCACAGTCATGGGGGGATCCACAGACAGCAAAAAACGATTCTCTTAACTGCAGGAAAATGAGAAGGGAACCAGAGCAAATCCAGGCAGAGCCCACTCCACTCTCAGGACCCCTTCAGCAAACTTGGACTCACATTTAAATCAACTTCCAGGAAATGTCCCGAGACGAGTGGAAGGCTGGAGACCGTGTACTGGATGCTTCCCAATATGCCCAGTGGGACCAGTGCTGCAAGGAGAGAGAAGGGCATTTCAGGGGCTCCCAGGCTTCTGTTCATTGCTAGCTCTTCAGACTCTGATCTTCAGATCCAGGGGGTCATTAGGAGTGGCAGAGGGTTGGGCACCAACAGAGCACACCCTTGCAGGATATGGTCCACCAGGAAGTTCTCCTGCACAGGCACCAGCCCTGCTTCTCAAAACCCAAACCAAACAACAACCCCCCCCCCAGAAGATCAGGATACAGACCAAGTAAATTCTGTGTCTCCAAAACATTCCATGAGTTCTGGAACTACTTCCCTCCAATAGCCGGAGAGCTCCGGCTATTGGGCGGTATAGAAATGTAATTAATAAATAAAAAATAGATAGATCAGTTGCATCTGCGTGTGATGAGAATGATATATAGGAAACAATGGGCCTGTTCAGGTGACACTTCAGGCTCTGTGGTTAGCGGAACTGTGGTTCTCTGGGGTTAGCACTAACCACAAGCCGTGCTGTCATACATGACACTTTAAGCCACGGTTAGAGCCGCTAACCCTGCTGAAGATGGTCTGACTGGGGTTAGCGAGTGAGCAGAACACATCGCACAAGACACCTTAAACCCTGCAGCTTAGCCAAAACCCTTAACACCAGCAGGATTTAAGGTGTCTTCTGAACAGGCCCAGAAGGGGGGGCAGTTGCCCTCTGAGCAGGAGTGGGTGAGGTGTTTGGCCAGTCCTTCTGCATTAGGGAATTATGTCCCAGAGGAATGGAAAATGCAATTCTATCATCATTAATCATTGGCAAAGAGTTTTCAAAGTGCATTGAATGACAAGTCTTTCCCTCATTTCCTCCCTCAGTTAAATTACCACTTGGCTAGTTATTACATTCAGCCACTGCCCTGCCACGTTGACTAAAATCTGTTGCTGTTAAAACCAAGATTGTACTAATTGTACTAATTATATTATTGAAGGGCTAACACTCTGAACTGTCTTGTTACTCCTTGGGGGTTGCCCTGGGCATTAAAAGTTGAACCAGTCTACAAAAAGGGACTCCCAGAGTACTCGGCGCACCAAGCAGGATTGAGCTGCAAGCAAGAAATCCATATTTGTAGTTGTAGTGGTTGCATAAAGCAGGGCCGGATCTACACTACTGCTTTAAAGCGCTTTATAACAGTTTTATAGCGCTTTAAAGCAGTAGTGTAGATCCGGCCAAGGACAGACTGTGCCGTATTTCTGTGTTTGAATGTTTAGTAAAGACACGGAGCTGGGGGTGGCGATGGCCGACAGAAAGCTCTGGCATGGGCTGGTCCATGAAGTCACGAAGAGTTGGAAGCGACTGACCGAATAAACAACAACAAACACACACACACACACACACACACACACACACACACACACACACACACATATATATATATATATATATATATATATATATATATATATATATTCTTTGCAAGTTTGTTCTAATTAAGCCCCATAGAACCCACAGTAGGAGAAGTTATACAGACCCACGTGCAAGAATCCAAAGATGCCACACGTTTTATGAAGGTATAGCCCTAACCCTACACTGGTCTGGGTTCTTCCCCGGGAGGCATCCTTGGAGCAATTTAATGCTCCCTCAAAGAGCGAGAAGAGACAGAAGCAGCTACACAGAAACTTACAGTTCACAAGTCCCAACTGATCATTGACAAGACCCAGGACAACGTCGAGGACGGGACAAAGCTGGAAAAGGCAACATTCCCGTGAGACATTTGTGGCAAAACTTGGCAAAACGAACAAAGCAATTGTGCAAACAGTGACTCCTGATTATTTCATGGGGAAAGCATTGCCTCCAAGTCTGAGCCGGAAACTCCAGCCAGCTAAGGGGATAACCCATGTGTGCAGCCCTTGAATGGTTCCAGGAGTGGGGGGTTGTGCAGGAAAACATTGTGGTGGATTAAAGACAAGAGAGAGGGGCAGGGGGAGGGATACCCTGTAGTTCTGTGAGGGTTTTAGTGAAGGGGAGTTATCTCTGTGTCCTCCTGAGACGGCCTTTGCTGTCATGAGCCAGATCTTGTTGCATTTACGGCCACGTATGTCTTCGTTGATTACAACACTTACCAGATCAGGAAGAAGCTTGTTTAGGACACGTGCTAATAAATTATCCACAATTGGAAGCAGGCTGCGAAGGAAAGGGAAAGAAAACAATGACAAAGAATTGAAGGATGAGCTTGAGTGGCCAGAAATTCAGTTGACATTTCCAACAGAGTTGAGCTTTCCACTCTCCTGAGCAGAGAGCAGGTCGGGGAGGCATTTCCCCCTGACAAGGGAGACCTATGGATGGCATCATCTGTAGATTTCTAAGCAGAGCATTTGGGGAGCAAAGGAGCTCCTTAACCAATCAGTGTAACTGATAATACTGATTCATACTTCCCCCACATTTAACTGCTGCAGCCTCCCAGGGCTGAACCCCAGATTTCGCCAACTCTGCATAAAAACATTCAAATTCCTGCTTCTGTCAAAATTTCCCTGTGTCTAAATTCCAACTGCAAAATGCTTCCCGTTGACTCTCTGTTCTTCCCCTAAACTCTGGTGGACAGTACGTCCCAAAGGGGTTTAGGACCTTCACAGCTCCTCTTGCATGTGTGTGTGGGCAGGAAGGGGGGTGACGGGGAGTGTTGCAAGACGTTTTTGGGCAACAATGAAGCAACCTTGCATGATCCAAAAGTTTCAGTCCAGGATGTCTTGCAATGCTGTACATACGGCAGGAGCAGGCATCCTTGTGCCCTCCAGATATTTTGTACTACAACTCCCATCGTTCCTGAGGTATAGTCCAAAACATCTGGAGGGCCCCAGGTTGCCTACCTCTGCTGTCGAGGATGCTGGGGTTGGAATCTGAAAGTACATGCAGTGGCAGAGCATGGGCCAAAAGAGACCTCCATCTTTGAAGCATGGGCGTGCACAGAACATTTCATTAGGGTGTGCACCTAGGGATATTTTTTAAATAAAGGTTAACATTGATTGAATACTCAATACTAAAGGTTATTATTTTTATTCATTCATTTCTTAAACCCTGATACCCTACTTTGCATTAAGCTTGCCTGACCATGGGAGGGCTGTGGCAAGTGCGGGTCGGTGGGAATGAAGAGATGCTCCTTAAGCCACAGCACTGGTGGGGATTTGTAAGCCCCGGCCAAAGGAGGGGCTTAAAAGGCAATATTAGCCTTCGGGGACCTTCCTCACGTCCTCTTTGAAGTGTGGCTCCTGGCAGAGGGATTTCTTTTCACGCCTGCTGCCGGGAGCAACGGTGTGTTGTCGGGGGGCACCACAGCAGCCAGAGAACTGTTCCTGCTGCACGTGGATCCCCCTCTGGATCCCTAATCATTGCCCCCCAATTTGGTGCTTATTGCTTGAGACATTAGGATGTGCCTGGACACACCCGGCACACCCCTTGTGCACACCTATGCTTTGAAGGCTGTTCAGAAACTGCAGGTGGTTCAGAATGTGGCAGGTGGATTAATTTCTGGCATGAGCTGCATCGAACACCTATGCTCTCTGAGCTCCAGCGGTGGCTGATTTGTTTCAAAGCACGGGTGCATTGCTTACGTCCATAACCCTGTATGGCCTGAGCCAGGACCCCTAAGGGAGCCCCTTCTTCCATATATGCCCTCCAACTCCTTAAGAGGAGTCATTGGGGGTCTTTTGGTGCTTCTTCATTCTGTTAGGCTGCTGGCCACTGCGGAACGGAGTGATCTCTATGCTCTGCAACCAGCCCCTGCTTCCAGATCTCGGGGCTTGCCCCCGTTCGATGGGCAGTTAAGACTGTTCTTTGTTTTAGTTCTAATGCAGGTGATGAAATTTTAATTTGCCCTCCCGCACTGCATTTTGTTGTTTGGGCTTCATTTAATTTGTGCATCTCACTGCGAGAATCATGATTGGAAATGGATGATGAATAGTCGTAATAAGCACCAAATCCAATTGGTGTATGGCCCCTGTGCCCTGATAACAGGGCAAAGCCCAGCTGGTACAAGACTACAGGAATGGGAAACATTTTGGGGAGACACAACGTTGTTGGTCGCTTGCTAGCATCTCCTGGGCCATATGCAATTGGAGGAAGATGGTGAGCTGACCCACCAACTCCACGTAACACCCATGAAGATAATGAGACCAAGCATGGCAGACATTTCCCAAGACCCTCTAGTAAGGGCCGTAACACAGCAAGGACCATGGCCAGTCTGTACAGTTGGATGAAACTCACCCTCTAAGGAGTCGGATTTTAATGCCCCCAAGAAGTGTATCGCAGTGATCGATCACCAGCTTAGGGTAGCTTGTGCCATCCATGGTCAGCCGGACAATGGCCGTGATATTCACCTCCACCGCAACATCAAGCAAACCAAGGAGGCTGCGTTAGAAAGAAAAGGAAAAATACAGGGCTGATTTCACTATTTATTTATTTATTGCATTTTTATACCACCCAATAGCCGAAGCTCTCTGGGCGGTTCACAAAAATTAAAACCATAATAAAACAACCAACAGTCTAAAAACAGAAATACAAAATACAGTATAAAAAGCACAACCAGGATAAAACCACGCAGCAGAAATTGATATAAGATTAAAATACAGAATTAGAACAGTAACATTTAAATTTAAGTTAAAATTAAGTGTTAAAATACTGAAAGAATAAAAAGGTCTTCAGCTGGCGACGAAAGGAGTACAGTGTAGGCGCCAGGCGGACCTCTCTGGGGATTTATTTATTGCATTTCTATTAGGGCTGTGCACGGACCCCCCGATCCGCTCTGGATCCCGATCCACAACTTTTGGATTGGGTCCACTCCACTTTCAGCTGATCCACCTACAGCCCACTCCGCTCCGCAGCGGGGCTCCAGATCCAGATCGGTGCTCCGTGTTTTCCCCCCATAGACTTGCATTGAAAATGTCAAACGGCTATAACTTTTTTAGTTTTAAAGTTAGAAACATCAAAATGGGCACCATGAGAGCTTATAAATGTATCCAGATTCATGCCCATTTTGAAGGAAATCCGAGCATGCCCTGATTTTGGGGAAATATTTTTAAAATTTCTCCCTCCCCCCCGTTTTCAGAAATGCAGTTATCTCTGTCATTTTTCCAGATACAGACCTCTAATTGGCCACCATCACAGCTTCCACCTAGATCCTTATTCATGCCCATTTTGGAGGAAATCTGAGCATGCCCTGATTTTGGGGGAATATTTAAAAATATTTTTCCCATTTACAGAAATGCATGTATCTCTGTCATTTTTCTACATACAGGCCTTTAAGTGGGCCACACTAGAGGCATTCAAGTGGCAGCTGGACAACCATCTGTCAGTGATGCTTTAGGGTGGATTCCTGCATTGAGCAGGGGGTTGGACTCGATGGCCTTGTAGGCCCCTTCCAACTCTGCTATTCTATGATTCTATGGGCACCATCAGAGCTTCCACATTGATCCTTATTCATGCCCATTTTGAAGGAAATCCAAGCATGCCCTGATTTTTAGCGAATTTTTAAAGATATATCTAAATAATAATAATAATAATAATAATAATAATAATAATAATAATAATAATAATAATAATAATAAATGGAGGCCTCACAAGCAGCTCCTCATCCTTGCCTGTATGGTAAATAAATAGCCAGGCTTTGGGCAAATGTAACTCTCTGAAAGCGATCATTGGAGCAACACCTTGAGCTGGACTCAAGACATTGCCATTAGTAAGTCTTATGTCTGTGCATGTGTTGGAGGAGCCAAATTTACCTGCTTACCTCTTACCATTGAGTGCTACCCTGGTATATAGATCCAGGTGGACCCCAATTCCAGGTAACAGCCTCAGGTTGATCCTGGGAAGAGTCAGCTCCACAATTCGTAGCCTGGAGGGAACAAGCAGAAAGTGAGCTCACCCAGAGAAGTCCATCTCTTGCAACCAACAAGACCTAGTGGACATGAACCCATTTAAGCTGGAGATCAGAAAAAGCCCACTCTTGTCTGCACAGTCCAATCCTGAGTTCTGTTTTTGGGCCACACTAGAATGTATTGGAATAAAGGCAGGTAGCTTTTATAAATATAGATCAATGCAAACTTAAGGGATTATTTCCTTGTGTGGACAAAACTCAGCTTCCTGGTTTCAAGACGGAATAGGTAATGTTTACAAGGGATGTCGTTTGTTTATTTTATTTATTTATTTATTACATTTCTAAACCGCCCAATAGCTGGGGCTCTCTGGGCGGTTCACAAAACCTTTTCTGATGTTGCAGTTGGTTGCTGACCATTTGGATCAAGAATTACTTAGGGTAGTAACAGAAAATGTGTGCCCTTCCAGATGTTGTTGGACTGCAACTCCCATCAGCCTTAGCTAGGGATGTTGGAGTCATCCACAATAGTTTCAAGTGAGTTTGCATTTCTATGAATCTGACCTTGCAGATTCCGCATCTTTTTCCGTGTCGTGCGGATTCCGCAAACTTACGGACTTTTTTTTTTTTACTTTAGGGGAGGGATTTGCACAAATTCACACTTGCACTAATGTGCATTAGCACATATGCACACATCCACTAATGCACATTAACACTAATTCACACTTGTGCAAGTGGAGCAAAATTCTTGAAAACCCTAATAAAATCTAATTCCATTAATGAATGGATGATGGAACAAAAGACACCTGAGAATCTGCAAAACATGGACAGAATAGATTTAATAGAGCTGCAGGCCAACAACATCTGGAGGGCCACAGATTCCCCATCACTGATTTAAGGAATGGTCCATTCCAGCTGGAATAAGTTATTATGGGCAAAACAGCAGTACCGTGTCTCCCTCCTTCCCTCTCCTCTGAAGGGAGAGGAGACGCAGGGCTACCGTTTTCAGCAGCAGCAAGGTGCATCTCCCATAAACCTTCCAAGTGACAACTTCTGATTTTAGAGGCAGGGCATAGCATTGCAGTGCCATGCTCAGCTGGCAATGTACCTGCATTCAGCCACCCGCCCCGCCCCACCCCATAGCTGTATACACGGAGGGCTCTTGTAGTGTGACTGGAATCCTTGCTTTTTGAGGCATTTGAAGACATTTGAAGGGCTGATAACAAATACATCTGGGGAGAAGGCCATTGTGGTCATGAGCTCTACATCTGACCTACTTGTGTTTTTTAAAATGTCTGAAGAAAGGTTACAGACATACAAGTGTACATACAGAGACCTATCTGTTTGTTCAGGAAACCTGCTTTTGCATCACTTGGATTATGTGGATTTAAACAAATGGGCACATGGATCAAGAGTAGAAGCATTGCATTGTATTTTGTTATGTTTAACTGTTCTACAGCCTTTCAACCTTTTAACTTATCGCAATCCACATTAGTTATGGGGTGAATTAGAAAAGTAACACATACGTACATACAGTCTACCACACCACACCCCATCCACATTAACTTAGCATGAACATCTGAAGAGAACTAGAGCTGTCCATCAGTAAATATGTGATGCCACCACATTTACAGCTCTTTTGATTAAGGGCCTTGCTAGGCCAGGGGTTAGCGCAGTGCGAGGTCCATGCTCATCCCTGTGCATCCAGATGACGCACAGGAGATCCTGCCCTCAGCCAGGCCTCAAGCAGCCCTGGCACCGTGCTAACAGGAACCGCTTGTAGAGCAGTTCTTCCCGCAGTCCCAGCCTCAGGTCAGGCTGAGGCCGGGACCGCGGGTGTGTAGCCAGGTCCGCTGCTTTTCCTGGCTACCGGAGTAGCCGGAAAAAGCGGCGGACAGGCTGCAGCACTCCACAGGCGCGCTGCGGCCATCAGGGCTATGGTGGAGACATGGGGGTCGGGGCGGGAAATGGAGGCCGGGGAGATCGGGGGGAATCGTGGCCCAGGGGACATCGGGGGGAATTGCGGGCAGGGGGACATTGGGCAGGGGATCGGACATCGTGGACGGGGGGGGCGGGGGAAGGAGAATTAAAAACAACAACAACCCCTACTTACCTTTCCTGCCACTTTAAAAATAAAAAATGGCGGCCGCGACAGCTCTCCTCCAGAGCTCGTCAAGGCTCACGTCTGAATAAGGGCGAGATCTCGTGTTATTCATGACGTGAGGTCTCCCCTCCTCTCCCCCGGATTCTCACTGAGGTCTAGCAAGGCCCTAAGACAGTGGGAATTCAACCAGAAATCCCTCTAACTTTCCCAGGTAACTTTCACATTAACAAGTCTTTCTGAACGTGGGTCTGCAGACCAATTGTCACAAGTATTGAGAGAGAGAGAGAGAGAGAGAGAGAGAGAGAGAGAGAGAGAGAGAGACTCAGACCTTCCTTCCTTACCCTGTGAGTCCTTGGACCGTGCTGAGTAAGCCTCCTTCTCCGAGGATGCCGAGGATGCCTCCTCCTCCAAGTAGACCTCCATTTCCCAGCAGGCCTCCATTGCCAAGGAGACCCCCACCACCACCAAGAATTCCTGCAGTGCCGAGCAGACCTCCGTTACCCAGCAGGCCTCCCTGACCCAGCAGGCCTCCAGCGCCTGGACCACCACCATTGCCACCTGCACCAACAGGAGCACCATAGGTAGCCTGCCCGACACCATAAGCAACAACATCTCCTCCTCCTCCTCCTCCTCCTCCTCCTCCTCCTCCTCCTCCTCCTCCAAGCAAACCACCGAGAAGCCCGCCACCACCACCACCAAGCAAACCTCCAGTGACCCCACCCAGAAGTCCTCCACCCCCACCACCCCCAAGTAAACCCCCAGTAACACCTCCCAGTAGGCCTCCTCCACCACCACCACCACCACCAAGGACGCCTCCTAGTAGGCCACCATCACCACCACCTCCGTTGCCAATCGGCAGCTCTCTCATTGCGCCTTGGAGGGCGTTGCTTTGTGCCATCGAGTTGGAGACAGCTGCAAAAGCAAATCACAAGCTGTGAGTGTATGTACACATGGGGAAAAGATGGCGGCAAGTCTAATTGTGCATCTCACTGCTGCATTTTTAGTATTATTGTGATTTATTAGTAGAGCTTGTGCATGCAGCATGTCACAGTGGGAAAAGCTCTACTAATCACAAGTAGTCCAGTTCTGCATGGAGTTGGATCATTTTGGATGAACCAACTACACGCAGAACCGGACATTACAAGAGACACAAAGTTCCTGCTGCTGCTTCATCAGGGTCTGTTTTGTTTCTCCTTCATAACATCTCATTTAACACAACATAAGAACGTAAGTGGAGCCGTGCTGGATCAAACCGAGGGACCACTCACAATGGCCAACCAGATGCTGCTAGTTGGGAAAGAACGAAGCACCCCGCTCTGCCGGGCCCAATCCCCTGCACCTCCAGAAAGGCCCTGGTCTGAAACCTGGGAGTGACTCTGCCAGTCGGTGTAGACAACAATATTGAGCTAAATGGACCAACTGTGTGTGAAAGGTGAAGGAAGAAAACTGCACTGGAAGGAATATAAGAACTTTATATTACTCCTCAGAATTGTAAGGTGCTATGAACAGAGGTTAATCCCATTAAATTCCAGAGTAGTGTAGTGCTTAGAGTATTGGGCTGGGACTCAGGAGATCTAGGTTCTAGTCCCCACTCGGCCATGGAAGCCCCCTGGGTGACTTTGGGCCGGTCACAGACTCTCAGCCCAACCCACCTCACAGGGTTGTTGTTGTGATGATAAAATGGAGAGAAAGAGGATTATGCACGCCACCTTGGGTTCCTTATGGAGGAACAAAGGCAGGATATAAATGTAATAAAATAAATACATTCAGTAGACTTACTCCCAGGTAAGTATGCATATAATTGAAGCCTTCGTCTTTTATATATACATATAAAAATGGAGAAAGTCATGTGTTCACTAGCACCTTGAGACTAACCTTTTATTTCAAAATGGCATCAGTTATCATGGGCAACAACCTACTTCATCAAAGGCTGAGTTGGAAAGCGTATGTTATCGTATAAGTTATAGAATCATAGAATCATAGAATAGCAGAGTTGGAAGGGGCCTACAAGGCCATCGAGTCCAACCCCCTGCTCAATGCAAGAATCCACCCTAAAGCATCCCTGACAGAGGGTTGTCCAGCTGCCTCTTGAAGGCCTCTAGTGTGGGAGAGCCCACGGCCTCCATAGGTCACTGATTCCATTGTCGTACTGCTCTAACAGTCAGGAAGTTTTTCCTGATGTCCAGCTGGAATCTGGCTTCCTTTAACTTGAGCCCGTTATTCCGTGTCCTGCACTCTGGGAGGATGGAGAAGAGATCCTGGCCCTCCTCTGCGTGACAACCTTTTAAGTATTTGAAGTCTCAAGGTACCATTGAACAATTTTCTTTCTTTAGACAATCCTGCTCAGATAAAATGTCCAAGGACTTCCAAAGGAAGAAAATACACTTGTGATAAGTCCAACACACCTGTCTGTGGATTTTTGCCCAATCCAGTTGGGAATTAGACTAACTGATCTTAGTCCATAGTCCTTCCCAGTCTTCGTACACTTTGACTTACCATTGTGCAATACGCCCTGGTTGACTCTGATGACAGCATCTGTTGGAAGCAACTGGCTTTGCGACGGGGCCAGCAAACCACAGAAGACAGAGAAGCTCAGGACTGCTAACATCTTGGCAGGACCAACACCTGCTGAGATGGAACGTAATTCTTAGCACCATAGAATCATAGAATAGCAGAGTTGGAAGGGGCCTACAAGGCCATCGAGTCCAACCCCCTGCTCAATGCAGGAATCCACCCTAAAGCATCCCTGACAGATGCTTGTCCAGCTGCGTCTTGAAGGCCTCTAGTGTGGGAGAGCCCACAACCTCCCTAGGTAACTGGTTCTATTGTCATACTGCTCTAACAGTCAGGACGTTTTTCCTGATGTCCAGCTGGAATCTGGCTTCCTTTAACTTGAGCCCGTTATTCCGTGTCCTGCACTCTGGGAGGATCGGGAAGAGATCCTGGCCCTCCTCTGCGTGACAAGCTTTCAAGTCTTTGAAGAGTGCTCTCATGTCTCCCCTCCATCTTCTCTCCTCCAGGCTAAACATGCCCAGTTCTTTCCGTCTCTCTTCATAGGGCTTTGTTTCCAGACCCCTGATCATCCTGGTTGCCCTCCTCGGGTCCAAAAGTCCAATAGACTTTTCCCATACAAGATTGAGGGAGGTTAGCATGAATGGCAGGCATTTTGCAAGCACCACAGAAATGATCAGTAAGCAAAGCAAACCACCATCCAGAGTCCTCCGCAGAAGGTGTTCACCCTGTATACGGAGGCCCAACTCTGCTTTACCTGAGTGTTTCCTTTGGAGCAAGAGAAGCTCGGCCTGGGTTAGGAGATTCTCGGTCAGTGGGCGTGTTGGGAGTTCTCCATAGCCACCTTGCGCTTGCCTTCGTCTGGCTCTGCCGATGGAGAGGCGGCAACGGCCATTTATATCAGCGGCAAGTGGTGGGAGGCCAAGAACGCGGGGCCAAGGAGATTGAGATAATGAGCTCACTGTTGTCACGTTGTTGTTCTTTAAAGTATGTGATTTGCCATATTCGGGTGTGAGTAATTATTTGTAAATCTGGAATTGGTGTTAAGCAAGAGGTATCAAATGCCCTCTGGGTTCCAGAATGCTGATATAGATTTCCTTGTGCTTCGCCAGGAGGGATGGGGGGCGGGGGGCAGGAAAGATTCTCCATCCAATAAGATGGCTTCCTTGGGCCTCTCTCAGGGCCTGCATCCTCTTTCTCTTATGGACAGCGCATGTGCAAACAGCTGCCAGCTTTCAGGACTTATCCAGAAAGATCCGATTCTGGAGATTAGGAGCACTGCTGTCGCAGGGCCTGCCCAAGAGATTTTGCCGCCTGAGGCAAGGGAACAAGACAGCATCTCCCCATCTATTCCTCATACAAAAACTGACTAAAACTGGCGGTGGAGTTTTAGTTCAGCCGTTGTGATGGGGCCGTATCCTCCACTGCACCTAAACGCAGCAGGCTAGCTTAGGGGGTAGAGAGGGCAAACTGGGCTGGGAGATCTGTCCTCCAACACAATATCCTTAGTCCCTGTCCCCTTGCATCTGCTGCCAGAGGCAACGGCCTCACTCTGCCTAATGGTAGGGCTGGTCCTATGTTTTGGAGCAACACATCTCTTCCATCTCAATGTTTAGGACGTTTTCATGTTGCTCCTACCCAGAAAACCGCAACATTTCACACAGTGCTGCAAGGACTCAACACCAGTATTTGATAAGGATGTGCTCCGCTTCTCCTCGAACAGGAGAAGCAGGAGCGGAGCGGGAGGCTTCGCCTACCCTTAAGGCGGAGGCGAAGAGGATTGGGGGACCCGCGGAGCGTTGCGGAGCGGATTGAGGTGAAGGCGGATCCTTCGCCTCGATCCGGAGCTCCGCCAAAAAGGTAAGTGGGGTTTACCTGGCCCTGCCGCCGCTGCCACCCGTGCGGTGACGGCGGCAGAGCCAGGTAAGGGACCAAGGGGGAGGGGGGTCTTACCTGAGTCCATCTGCGGTCCCGTGGCTGCTTCAATTGAGCCAGAGGACTCAACCAGGAAGACTAGGCCACCTAGTCTTCCTGGTTGAGGCCTCGGGCTCAGTTGAAGCAGCCGCAGGACCGCGGACGGACGCAGGTAAGGGAGAGGAGGGAGGGGGGTTTACCTGGCCCTGCTGCCGCCACCGCCGCCCATGCGGCGATGGCAGCAGAGCCAGGTAAGGGACCAAGGGGGAGGGGGGGCTTACCTGAGTCTGTCGCGACCCATCCCAGCTTCACTAGAGCCTGTGGCTCAACCAGGAAGTGTAGGCTGCAATCGGGGCCTACAGTTCCTGGTTGAGCCGTGGGCTCTAGTGAAGCTGGGATGGGCCGCGACGGACACAGGTAAGTGGGAGGAGGGGGGCCTTACCTGACGCCACTCCTCGCCACTGCGGAGCTCCGCCGCAGCGGAGCGGAGTGGCCCCCAGGCGGATCAAGGCGGGGCGGAGCGGGCCTGATCCGCAATTTGCGGATCAGCCGCGAAGAGGATCGGGGAGTCCATGCACATCCCTAGTATTCGGCCAGTAGGATAAAATGTGCCTGCTATTCCATGGAATATTTATTTACTTATTACATTTTTATACTGCCCATCAGCTGAAGATACCTGGACAGTGCACAATTAAAAACCATACAATAAGATTGTCGAGGGTGGTTCAAGCTGGGTGGTTCTTTTACCTAATGCCCGCAGGTATAGGAAAATGGTTCTATAACACATTAGCTCTTTACATCATAAAGTTCATAGCTTCCTGCTTAATTAAAACCTATTTTTAATGTTGCACTTGCTGTCACAATTCAGCTGATGCTGAAACCACATGTCACAAAACAGTCAGACAGTTAAACAGATAGTAAGACATATTTTTAAGGCAAGCTAACCACAACTAGGAAACAGATGGAGATGTATTTCCTGTAACTACTGCAATACCCATTATAGTATTCTAGTCAGAGAAGTACTTGAACTCTGTATATGCCTAAATGCTTTGCTTCTCATTGGTTATTGTATTGCAGAGCTGTATTATGATTGGTGGGAAGGTTCTGCCATTGTATCTGAGGGGACCTGACCCTATAAATATGTTAACCTTTTCTGAAATTCTTGGGCAGTTCCTCAGGTCTTCTGAGACTGTCACCCTGCAGTGCTGCTTGTAATAAACCTTCTAAAGAGAGAGAAATTGTGTCTTGAGAGTCTGTGACCACCACTCAGCAAACCACAGGGACCCGTGGTTTCGGGTTCCACCACACAATTATAAATTTACAATGTTAAAAGTTTAAAAGGCAATGTTAAACTAGCCGCATTGAAGACCAGGGAAAGCCTGCGTAAAAAGGTACGTCTTCAGGAGACATTTGAAAGTTATTATATTTTCCACCTCCCGAACCGCACGAGACAAGGTCCTCCAGAGGGTGGGTGCTGCCACAGAGAAGGCTCTGCCACCAAGGTTCTTCATGGCAGCATTACATTCATTTCGGAATGGCCACTAGGGGCCTCCTCTGAGGATCATAGTTGTCATCTGGGTGTATATAAGAGAAGGCGGTTTGCTAGGTACCCTGGTTGTTGATGGACCTTGAGTCAACCTGAAAAATTCAAAGAGCCACTCACTGTCTGGCCGCAAACATCTTACAAAGACCACATAACACCGGTCTTAAAGGAACTGCACTGGCTGCCTATACGCTTCCGGTTGGAATTCAAGGTGTTGGTAAAGACGTTTAAAGCCCTAAATGGCTTGGGACCTCGATACTTGAGGGAGCGCCTCTCCTTATGTATGCCTGCCCGAGATTGAGATCTGTTGGAATAGCCCTCCTCCACATCCCACCAATGCAAAACATATGCTATGGTGGGACATGGGAGAGGGCCTTCTCTGTGGTGGCACCCCAAATGTGGAATGTGCTCCCCTTGGAGGCCCGACTGGCGCCAACGCTGATTTTATTTCAATGCCAAGTAAAAGCATGGCTTTTTAACAAAGCCTTTGATGGTTGAATCCACTAAGATGACACATTGTTTTAACTGCTTTTACTGCTTTTAAATTATATATTGTTTTAACTTGGTTCATGGTTTAATTTGTTTTTAACTGTGCATATTTATTGTTTTATACTGTATGCTTTTATCTGTACGCCACTCTGAGATCTTAATGATATAGGGCGGGATATAAATGTTTTAAATAAATAAATAAATGCGAGTATTGAGATATTTGCAAAGAGGACAAAAAAGCAAAGACCTTAGATATGACAAACGCTCCACCCAACTGCCTGTCTCCAAGGGTACCCACAAAAAGGAATGCTTTAACATAAGTTGTTGATAGCAGGGATGGAGGAGAAGTTTGTTTAGTTTCCACTTTAATGTGAATTTACCTAATTATGGACTTTCGTAGGAAATATGCAAACTGAAACTCAGTTATCTTTCAACATTCATATTTCCCTGAATTTTACAAAGGAGTTCCTCAATCAAAACATGCTTACACAAATGTGCACGTTAGGGGAAAGTGTGCACAAACAGGCTTGCATTTGTGAAAATAATATTCAAAATGCATTATATTAAGAAAATCGCTTGCACAAATGTGTATATTGGGCAAAGTTGTGTACAAAAATACATTTATTAGGAGAAAAGCAAACAAAAATAATACTGATTTTCATGTGAACATTTTAAAAAAGCATAACTTTTTGGATGAACCAAATTTAAGTTTGGGAGAATGAAACACTGAGAAAAACTGAAACGTACAATTTTGTTCAATTCATAGAATTGTCAGTTGTTCTTTATTTTGTTTTTGGGTTTTTTTGCATGGATGTGCTCCTAATACCAGAGCATCCAAGCTCCAGAGGAGAAAAGCTATTGCCTATTTGACAGTGTTGAATCTAAGTGTTTGGTGATTTTTGTTCTACGTTAAATATCTGAAGATTTCCAATTGTAAGTGCTGCCATGTTGTGAACCGCCCAGGGAGCTTCAGCTATTGGGCAATGTAAAAATACAATTAATAATAATAATAATAATAATAATAATAATAATAATAATAATGTTTCAGGTTCCTTTTTGTGCAAGTTTTCTTCATGTAATTTAAGCCACTTGGGTAATGGTAAGCAATGATGTGTCCGTGTGCACTAATGTGTCCCCAAACACCTTTCTAGGTGGCCCACCTCTCTCTCTTTTTTAAACAACAACAACAACAAAATCAAGACCTTTCTTTCAAGCTGGGATTAATTTCCTGGTGTTGTTTAGTATGTTGGGGTCAAACCCCCACCTTTGTATTTTTGTTGTCATGTCTAACCCTACTGCCCCTCTTTTGGGAGAAGATGTTTCAGGTAATTAATCAGAATCAGATTCAGAACTAGAAGACGCAGTGCCAGACATCAGCCAGCCTATACCAGTGAGGGAGGAAGCTCTCAGGAGTGATTCCCCAGCTGGCAGTCAGCCCCCTCCAGAGCTTATCTCCTCAAGGCCAAATCCTACACACTCAGTGGGAAGTCAGCTTTCTTCTGGGGGAGAGCATCCCGACAAGCTGGCTGATGCTAGGGTCTGCCAGAAGCTGAAACGCATGGAGCGGAAGGAAGGCGTGAGAAAGTCGGCTCGATTATGCCAGAACCTGCCACCACACCAGGAGCTCTGAAGTTACAGTTGTTTGAGAAGTAACTTCTTATTCTTCTTGAATGGACAATTGTCTTGCTTAGTTTGCATAGTTTTGCCTAGGGGGACGTTTCCAAGAGCTTAGACTCTATTCAGGTAGAAGAGACGTTTATTGCTTAATAAAAGCTTTGTGGATTATTTAGCAAGACCCGTCATTTGCCTCCCATCGAAAGTAAGAGCGTTCTGAGAAACATGACAATTGTCAGCCTTTTGGGCAAGTACTTCATCCTTTGCCTTGCCGCGGCAGCCATTTTGTGATGGTGCCCAAGACGTGGCAGCCATTTTATCGTGGTGCCAAGAAATTGCCAAATGTGCCCCTGGCCTAAAAAGGTTGCCTACCCTTGCACTTGGGTAAAAGAGTAGAGCTGGAGAAGATCTATAAAAGGCTATTTGGTCACCCAAAGAGGAATTGGGTCTAGGGAGAAAGGAGGCTCTTTGCTGCCTTTGCTGACGGATTTTTTTTTAAAAAAAATGTATGTGCGATATGAGTAACAAAAAGTATCAGTAACAAAAAAATGATGTTATCTGTGACATTTTATTTTCAAGTGGCCCAAATTCAGTCCTGGCTCTCTGTGCCAAGTTTTGAGTGAGCTGGGTCTTAGCCGAAACGTACCTCTGCATCACAAATTACCAGATGCTTTGTGCACATGATAATTCCCTGGCACTTTTCACAACTCGGAGCTCTGTGTCTTTCTTCCACTGCCTATATATTTACTGCAGCAAATAATGTTGCTGTAGCCACAGTGGTCATAAAAGCATAGAGTTGTCCTGCTTGCTGGCTGCTTTTTTTATACGCCCTCTTTAAAAAGTACATTAAATACTATTGTTTTTCAGAGGCCATTAAGTTTCTTGCCTAATAGCCTTTTATGTCTGGTGGCTACTAACTCTGGAGCATACCCTGCCAGCTTGGGTAGGAGGCTGAAGAAACTGATATACCCCATGAAGGAGACTGAACTTTGGGTGTTCATAAGTAACTGGCAAGACAGAGTCTTGGCAAATATTGGCCTTTGCTTTTGCAGGAAGCTTTAAAAGACTAGCATTGTCTGTTTCCTCCACGATCTGCTCACTGTATATAGGGTGACCCTATGAAAAGGAGGACAGGGCTCCTGTATCTTTCACAGGGCAGGGTTCCCTTCTCTCGGAAGGGCAAGTATCCAGACAAGAGATGTCAGATGGCCCAGATAAAAGGGTGCTCAGCTTTATTCAGCAGGTTATTATGGGTAGGGTGACCCTATGGAAAGGAGGACAGGGCTCCTGTATCTTTAACAGTTGTGTTGAAAAGGGAATTTCAGCAGGTGTCATTTGTATATGTGGGGAACCTGGTGAAATCCCCTCTTCATCACAACAGTTAAAGCTGCAGGAGCTATACTAGAGTGACCAGATTTAAAAGAGGGCAGGGCTCCTGCAGCTTTAACTGTTGTGATGAAGAGGAAATTTCACCAGGTTCCCCATATATACAAATGACACCTGCTGAAATTTCCTTTTCAATACAACTGGTAAAGATACAGTAGCCCTGTCCTCCTTTTCATATGGTCACCCTACTGTATATATTCCTATGGCAATTGAATTGACCCTTTAAAAGGCTGCATCTGAAATGTTCCACTACTCAGGGATAGTGTGACCATATGAAAAGGAGGACAGAGCTCCTGTATCTTTAACAGATGCATAGAAAAGGGAATTTCAGCAGGTGTCATTTGTAGATATGGAGAACCTGGTGAAACTCCCTCTTTATCACAACGGTTAAAGCTGCAGGAGCTATACTAGAGTGACCAGATTTAAAATAGGGCAGGGCACCTGCAGCTTTAACTGTTGTGATGAAGTGGGAATGTCACTAGGTTCTTCATATATACAAAGGACACCTGCTGAAATTCCCTTTTCAATACAACTGTTAAAGATACAGGAGCCCTGTCTGCCTTTTCATAGGGTCACCCTACTCAGGGATAGTGGGGGGAATGAAAGGCTATGTAGAATGAACTCCAGAGCAACTGTAGAAAAGAAAAGAAAAAGTAATACAGAAGGATGCCAAAATAAGGATCTCAACTTGGGGCCAATAAAAGCTTTTTCCAGACTATGAAATCCACACCAGGCACCTGTGAAGTGTGACATTTCTGGGATATTCTGTCTCTTAACCCGGCCAGCTTTTCCTGAGATTATTCTGAGAAGATCTGTGGTGTCCATCCCACTGACATTAAAGCTGATGGACGTCCCACGTTGACACATAATTCCGGTCACTGCAACAGCCTTTCTCGGAGGGATGCTAAGATAAATGTCAGGTACAGATTAAATTTGCCACTAGTTCACAATGGCACCTTTATCCGAATAAACTGAACAGTTAATACCCTGTCAAGATAAAAGCTGCAATTAATTCCCCACTTGAACAAGTGTTACCCAACAAGGAGCGTAACCTTCCTAAACAAAACCAATTTCAAAGACCATCAGCTCGTTTTCCCCAGTTAAAAGGAGGGGGGGGAACCCTGCATAATCTTTCCTCTGTAAAACCTGCCCTATGAGAAGGGCTGGTGGGCCCAGACTTTCATTCCAAGGGCATCAAAAATGACCCCACAGCACACCAGGAGATGATAAAGAGGGCATATCGCTTTCCTGTGTTTTCGTGTAGTGAAAGGATAATTTTGTGAAGGAGGAGACGCCAGGTTAATATTCATTTCTCCTTATCCACATGCCTTGTCCCTTTGTGTGTGCGTGTGTGAGCGCAGTGCGGTACAGCAGCTAAAGAACATGGACCTACATCTCATCCTGCACGATCGCGTGGCTGAGTCTTTGGGGTGGGGACGGAGCTGCTGGGGCCACTTAAGATCTCTCCATCCTCAAATTGTGGCGGGGGGAGTCAGTGGGTGGTCTGTTACCTTTTATGACGCCTACCTTAGCAATGGTTTCAGAAGAGAGAGGGATGGTTTGGCTGAGCAAATCAGAAAAGCCATGCTGGATCAGACCAGCATTCTGTCACAAGAGGCCAACCAGCTGTCTGTGGGAAGCCCCCAAGTAAGACAAAGTGAGAGTAACATAGAATCATAGAATAGCAGAGTTGGAAGGGGCCTACAGAGTTGGAAGGGGCCTCCCTAGGTAACTGGTTCCATTGTCGTACTGCTCTAACAGCCAGGAAGTTTTTCATAGAATCATAGATTCTATGAGTTGGAAGGGGCCTACAAGGCCATCGAGTCCAACCCCTGCTCAATGCAGGAATCCACCCTAAAGCAGCCCTGACAGGTGGTTGTCCAGCTGGCTCTTGAAGGCCTCTAGTGTGGGAGAGCCCACAACCTCCCTAGGTAACTGATTCCATTGTCGTACTGCTCTAACAGTCAGGAAGTTTCTCCTGATGTCCAGCTGGAATCTGGCTTCCTTTAACTTGAGCCCGTTATTTCATGTCCTGCACTCTGGGAGGATCAAGAAGAGAACCCAATCATATTCCTCAGCAACTGGGGTAAATAGGCATATTGCCTGTGATACTGGAGGAAGCATATAGCCATCAGGACTAGTAGCCATTGATAGCCTTCTCCTCCAGAAATTTAACTGACCCCTCCCCCTTTAAAGCCTTCCAAATTTGTGACCACCTCTACGTCTTTTGGTAGCTCATTCCATCGTTTCACTACGCGCTCTGCAAAGAAGTCCTTCCTTTTATCTGTCCTGAATCTCTGATCCATGGGATGACCCTGCGTTCTAGTATTGCGAGAGAGGGAGACAAATATCTCCATATCTGATTTCTCCACACCGTGCAGCTCTGTCATGTCTCCCCTCACTTTCATTTGTCAAAGCTAAACAGCCCCAGATGCTGTAACCTTTCCCTACAGAGGAGTTTCACTAGCCCCTTGATCATTTTAGTTGCCCTTTTCTGCACCTTTTCTCCAACTCTGCAATATCCTTTTTTAGGTGCAGTGACCAGATACTAGAAGGAGCCTAGAGCCATCATGGCTAAAATTGGAGTCAGGTTGTGGATTTCATTAAAGCCCACAAACATATACTCACATTTAAAATACTGAGACCCATGCTGTTTCCATTGCAGTAGCTGCCTCTTAGCTTCAGTTCCAATCCAAAATATACGTGATCAATCTTTGGAGAAGCCTTCCACATGGAAGACTTCCACACGCAACCAGGATGATCAGGGGTCTGGAAACAAAGCCCCATGAAGAGAGACTGAAACAACTGGGCTTGTTTCATGAGAGCACTCTTCAAATACTTAAAAGTTTGTCACACAGAGGAGAGCCAAGATCTCTTCTCGATCCTCCCAGAGTGCAGGACACAGAATAACAGACTCAAGTTAAAGGAAGCCAGATTCCAGCTGGACATCAGGAAAAACTTCCTGACTGTTAGAGCAGTACGACAATGGAATCAGTTACCAGGGGAGGTTGTGGGCTCTCCCACACTAGAGGCCTTCAAGAGGCAGCTGGACAACCATCTGTCAGGGATGCTTTAGGGTGGATTCCTGCATTGAGCAGGGGGTTGGACTCAATGGCCTTGTAGGCCCCTTCCGACTCTGCTATTCTATGATTTTACAATTTCTAAATAAATAGACATTGCAAAGACCTCTTAATGCTCGAGTCTCCTCTAAATGTATTGCTGCCCCAGCTCAGAAGTGAGGAACATGTAATAGTATTTTAGAGCATGGTGTGGGATGGGGAGGGGTTTCATGGTTCCTTGGATTTATTATTATTATTATTATTTATTTATATAGCACCATCAATGTACATGGTACATTGTACTCTCTCTTCCTCATGAGTCCTTCCACAGCTCAATTTTGTTTTCTTTCAGAAGGCAGAGGAAAACTTTCCAGTTAAGCTGCCATTTAGGATTTTGCTGCTGCTGCTGCTTCTTCTTCTTCTTCTTCTTCTTCTTCTTCTTCTTCTTCTTCTTCTTCTTCTTCTTCTTCTTCTTCTTCTTCTTCTTCTTCTGGAATTGTGTATATATAAGTAGTAATATGATAACGCTTCATTTAAGAAGCAGCAGTAAAAATGACTGAAGTCACTACTGCCCCTGAATCATCTCTAGATATAAAAGGGTTCTCCTTTGGATTTTAACGGGGGTTTTCCTCCCTCACTTCCCATTACCCTGTGCAAGCTTGTCAGTATCTCCTGATCCAGATTAGCCCTTCTCTTTTGTGACCTGCAAACAAGCCTCCATATTCATTTTTGCTGCCTCTCGTCTTTCATTGCAGAGAGGCGATGGAGCAGGGGTAGGAAGAGGCAGTGCGGACCCATTCTCATGGAACCATTAGCTTATCAGATGATGCTGTTCCACAGATGTGTTACCAACTGGCAGACATTTTATATGGGGCAAAGCATCGACGTCCCTTGAGCGCATTCAAAATGTATTAAAGTAGAGGGAACACACACACAGTATAAATGCTGGACATCTTTTACTGAGTGAGTTAAGTTAGCTGTGTGGGATGGTACAGAAGGGCTTTGCAGTTCTAGAGGAAGGAACCTGAAGCAGGTCTGCAATGTAAGGAGAAGCTAAAGTAGTATCAGATGAGGCTATTTCTGTAGCCGGCACCTTGAGCCAAGATGTCACAGGGGGCAGCTGGAAGTGAGGTGTCCTCTTCAGCCTTGGAACTCATTCTGCATCTGTCTTCTCTAGAGACGCTTAGGAGTCATATTTACCACAAATGTGTCCTGCCGAGAACAAAAGTGACACAGTCAAGACGTAGTCCACTGACCTTTCTGGAATAAATTCCATCTGGCTCTTTTTTCTCCTTCTGTTCATTTCATGTCTCACTTGGTTGCACCTCTTAAACTAAAGGTGACAGACGCTCTTCATATCATTCTTCCCCAACCTGGTGCCCGCCTGATGTGTTGGATTGCAATTCTCATCATTCCTAGCCAGCATGGGAGTTGCAGTTCAATATGTCCAGGGGGCACCAGGTTGGAGGAGGGGGCTTTATGAAAGGAACAGTCAATATACTGCTGAAGTTACTGTGCTGATATGAGCTGATATGAGCTCTTCAGGAAATTGCTCATTCAGCTCCCGCTCCAATATCAATGAGCTGGGGGGGGGATCTACACTACTGCTTTAAAGCACTTTATAACAGTTTTGACAACTGCTGGGGCCCAGGACACACTGCATATACAGTTTTCAAAACGTTTTCAAAGTGCTTTAAAGCGCTTTAAAAGCAGTTGTGTAGATCCCCCCCCCCCAGGTGAATCTGCTCCGGATTTTTGTCAGAACAAGTCAGAGCCCCGTAGAAACAAAAGAAAATTGAATAAACCACTCTTCGGCAGGGCACAGCCTTTTTAATTCCCTCTCCGTGACTTGATGGATTGACCAGGGCCAAGGTTCTGGGCTGTTGGGGCTACGGAGGGGGCCCTTTTAACCTCACCCCCACCAGCTGCAGGCCACAGCTCAGCACAAACATTCCAAAGCCTCCAACCAACTGCCCTTATTACAAACAAATTGATGGGGCGGGGGTGTTGGGAAGGGGAGCTCATACCTTCACCAATCCTTAACCGATCTTTCTGGATTTTCACCCCAGTGCTATTTAACCCATTTTCTCCCAGCCTGGCAAATTTGGCGGCTTTCCAACCATATTTGGAGCAACAGGCAGTTCATCACTCCTTTTCCCTCTCCCCCCCCTTCAAATTTTCACACTCATTTTTTTCCAATCACAGCCTTTGCACTAGAAGTACTCGCCATGGACCTATATCTCAAAAGGCGATGCTAACTTCTGTCCATGAGGCCCTACATGAAGGTTGAATCCTTTCCCCCAATAAAATCCCATAATAATATTTGTTATATGCCGAACATAGCTAATCCACTAGAAAATTATGTAGCTATCTAAATGCAAAATTTGGGGCAGATCAGACAAAGGGGAGGTTAAACTCTGCCTCCAAAACTGACTTTTTGCCTCCATGGGGAAAATAGCGTAAATTGCTGTTCTGAGTGAAACCCAGAATGTGTTCACCACCCCACTGATATTAGAGGCGCCAATCTCAGCTGTTTGTAACTTTGTTCATAAGAACATCAGAAGAGCCCTGATGCTGGATCAGACCAAGGGTCCATCTAGTCCAGCACAATGTTCACACAGGGGCCAACCAGCCATCGGCCAGGGATGAACAAGCAGGACATGGTGCAACAGCACCCATCCACCCATGTTCCCCAGCAACTGGTGCACACAGGCTTCCTGCCTCAGATATTGGAGGTACTCAGTTCAAGTCCGCTCAGGCACGTTGCCTTCCCAGCACTCGCCATCTTTGTCCCCCCTCTTGCCAGTTCCACACACGCACAACTATTTGCCTCTTGGCCCCGTGAAAACTTTTCCTCACCAGCCAAATGGGCTTCTTTTTCCTTCACAATAAATGCACTAATTGTGAGACCTTGGTGACGGATTCCTCTCCCCTCGACAGTTAGACATGATGTGACTGCTTTGTAGCATCACATTGGCTCAGTCAAAGGGGATCCCCAAATACCGGTGAGCAAGAGACATCTTTTATGCAGTTCATCAACTGGGAATAGTTAAGTTGTAGAGCGAACACATAGGGAACTCTCTCTCTCTCTCTCTCTCTCTCTCTCTCTCTCTCTCTCTCTCTCACACACACACACACACACACACACACACACACACACACACACACACAAACAAACACACACACTGTCCTGAGCAGATTCTAGGGAAGCTTGGTTTCTTCTTCAGATGCTGTTTGGGGAATTAAGGGGTTGACTTTTGGATACAGAACTAAATTCTGGGATGAAAAATTTAAATACTGAAACATTTTAAAACATTGAATGTCCAGATCCTCTGTCCTGACTTTTTCAGGTCCCTAAATTTAAAGTCTAGGATTTGAAAAAGGCAAGTTAATTTATTCTTGGGAGTTCAAGCATCTACTTTTTAAGTGTTTTCATGTAGATTTTGGAGCTCCTTACAGATTCATTCAAGCTTCCAGCTCAAGACAATGGTGGGCAACCTTTAAGGAATAGTTTTCAAGAAATGAACGATGGAGTTCTTACTTCAGTAGTGTTGACAACACCATCAGCAAAATCCAAATTGAAGGGTTTAGGAAATGGGATTCCTATATCCAGGGCTCCTGAAATGAAACCAAGGAAACCATGTTAGACTTGTAACATGGTTCTTCTATCCGAAATGTAGAATTTTAACTCTAATACTTTTGTAAACCGCCCAGACTTTTGTAAAGCACCCAATGAGCTTCGGCTATGGGGCAGTATATAAATGCAATAAATAAATAAATACTATTACTAAAGAGTAGTAATATGGTTGCCCTACCATTTATAACTGGCAGATATCCAATTCGCAGAATGTTTATGATCCAGTTTTTGAGGACATCAACCTGCAACAAAGAGAGACGTTGCTAGTAAATCAGGTGGAGAGAAAAAGAACTGTCCCCTCGGTTTCACGAGAAGTATTTTGAAAATTGCCCACCATTGTGATGGGACGTCACTATTAGTAGCACAGACATCCAAGTGTTCTTGGGGCTACATGGTTGCTCTCTGGAACAGGCGTCTGGGCTTTGTGCCAGGCACATTTCCTATTTGGAGAGCAGCTGAAGCTCAGAAGAGAGCAGAAGCTCAGCAACAGGTATCCTGACATTTTAGAAGTGATTATTTTAAAAATATGTATGTATGTATTTTTGAAATGTGCCATATTACCCACTGTTTATTACAAAATAATCCCTAAGCAGGGTACAACTCAAATAAAAAAATACAAACATCCATCCATAAACCAATAAATCAGTAAAGCAGGGGGAAAGAAAGGAAAGGAACCTCTTGTGCAAGCACTTGAGTCATTGCTGACTCCTAGAGGGACACCTGCTTTCGCTGATGTTTTCTTAGAATCATAGAATCATAGAATAGCAGAGTTGGAAGGGGCCTCTAAGGCCATCGAGTCCAACCCCCTGCTCAATGCAGGAATCCACCCTAAAGCATCCCTGACAGAGGGTTGTCCAGCTGCCTCTTGAAGGCCTCTAGGGTGGGAGAGCCCACAACCTCCCTAGGTAACTGGTTCCATTGTCGTACTGCTCTAACAGTCAGGAAGTTTTTCCTGATGTCCAGCCGGAATCTGGCTTCCTTTAACTTGAGCCCATTATTCCATGTCCTCATGGGTACTCATTTTACCGACCTCGGAAGGATGGAAGGCTGAGTCGACCTGAGCCGGCTGCCTGAGCACCAGCTTCCACTGGGATCGAACTCAGGCCGTGGGGAGAGTTTCGACTGCAGTAACTGCCGCTTACCACTCTGCGCCACACGAGGCTCCTAAGCAGGGAAGAAGACACATAAATAACAATTTGCAATGGGGGAGCAGAGGTCAAACCTGGCCTGGGGGGTTCCTCACAAAGCCACTCCCTTCAGGCATCTAGGGCTCAGGGTGTTTGTGCTGACAGAGACAGGCAGACATATTATTATTATTATTATTATTATTATTATTATTATTATTATTATTATTGTGTAGCAATTGATAACATCTAAATAGATAAAAGTTGCCGTCTTTGGAGCATTTTCAAAAATTGGAAGACATTTTAAAGAACCTTAATTGGGAAAGATACCTTTCCCTCTCTCAATGCTTCATAAAATCAACATTCAAGCAAATACTGAGATACCTTCTCATTATCCTGTTCTTAAGACTGGCAAAAACCATTGCACACACATAAGTACCACGTCTGGGAGAATGAGTTACGGTGGAACTCATTAAGGTTCTTGGTTTTCCACCTTGATGCTCATCTAGCCTCATTCTTGGTCGTCTTTTTGTTTTTCCCAAACAGGAAAAGTACACGTTTTTGAACATGAAAAATGCACACTTTTCCATGCACCCAAATGCACTCTTTCCCCCCATAGACGAAAGCATGGAAAGGTGTGGGTGAGTGGGTGTGGATGTGTGGGTGGGTGTGGTGGGAATACACATTTTTAGAACTGCACACTTGTGCAATTATGAATTTCTGGAAGTGCACACTTTCTAACACAAGCTCAGGACATTCACATTTGGGGTTGCAAACAGGATGTGTCCCTATGATTTGTGAACAGGAGCAAAATTCTCCTAATTCTTGGACAGGTGACCTTCAACTTATAGAAGAGTTACAGATCAAGATGCTACTTCATCTTTATATCAGTGTAAGATGTAAGCTCAAAGATGGCCAAAAAGGTATTTTCTTTCAAGTCAATGGATCAATGAAATATTGTTCCTGTCCTACATGCATCCCGGGCAGTGTCCGCATTTCTCATTTTGTGGAAGAACATTAACTTACATCAAAAGAGCCGATTTGTGAAGAAGACATTCTGAGGGAGACGCTGTGAAAAAGAATGAAAATCAAAGTGTCATCAACATTAGAGAAAATAGGGAGTCCTTTTTACTTTCGCTGTTCTTATTAGGTTTATTTTTGTCCCAGAACCTTTGCACACTTGTTTAAATATTTGTCTTCTGGCATTTTGTGCCTTCCTGGACTTTGTAAGATTCTTGCACTCTGTGAATCTTGTTCCCTATCATAGAATCATAGAAGAGTTGAAAGAAGCCCACAAGGCCATCGAGTCCAACCCCCTGCTCAATGCAGGAATCCACCCTAAAGCATCCCTGACAGATGGTTGTCCAGCTGCCTCTTGAAGGCCTAATTATCTTTACCTTTTTATTGTACATCTTGTAGAAGATATTAAAGGAAGTATGAAAATATGACCCAGATACACGCTTGCAGTAAACTGAAATCATTTTGACTCTAGCAGATGTATCCATTCCATTTGAATCACAGTAACTTTTCACTGCATTTTTCACCTTGAACCTCTTACCCTCCTAGACATGTTTAGAAAGAAAGAAATCCTATGACTCTCAGGGTCCCTCAGTCAGCATGTTTCACTCCCTAAACATGCATAAGATTGCACCCTTAGACATTGTTAACTTAAGTGACAAGCAACAGACAAGGTTGAACTTTTTTCCAGCTAAACTCAGTGTGTGTTTGGGGGGGGGGGGGGGAATAACTCCTGGTTCAGATAAGGAGAATATTTTCTACCTTTGATGTATATGAGTGAAGATAAGATGAAATATTTTAAGTACTGAATAGAATTTAAACTAGTCCATGTTGAAGCTTCATGGTTGTGTTTCAAAGATGAAGGTCAAAAGATGTAAACTCAGATATGACCCAAAGACAAACGCCTTGTTTTCAGAAGTGCTGACCAAAAAATAAAGGTATTACTTCCAGACTATAGGTAGAATTAATTGAAAGGTGCTGATCATAAGATCCTTTCTTTGTTAACCCCTCACGGACAGGTTCATCAGGAATCACATAAATGAGCAGAGCTGTGAGGTTTCACAATAAAAACACTTGTCCTTATCTTGACCTCCTTTTGAGAGAGCTCAGAAATATTTTATTGGGGAAGACATGATACTCTTTTTTAAAGAAAGGCATGCCCCCGGAACAATTCTTAGAAACCTTTTTGAAATGTGTTTCATTTATTTCATCTACCACTTTATATTTTTGTATATGTTCTGTGTTCGTATATACCATATCTTGTTAGCATGTAAATATTTTACCAAGTACAAATGCCTACTAGACCCACAATAAAAATAAGCTGTAGTTTTTCATAGGAGAATATGTATCAATTAGCTTATAACTGGATGTTATCTAAACACTGGGGAGATCAATCTCTCTCCTAGAGGTGAATTTGGCAAAAACATTACTTATAGGCTACACATCTGGTTTAGAGAGACTCCATAGCAGGCCAGAGAGATGAAAGAGGGATCAGGATAATGGGACAATGAATACTGCAGGCATCAGAAATACAGGAGCTGGACTTGACAGATGTTGAATGAAAATGTTTTTAAATGTTCACATTTTTGTTGAGTTAAATAGTTGCATAATTTATCTATTACTGTTTGGAGTCTGCAACTGCTGTAGGAAAAGATAGTGCATAAGATAGTTCGATTACTGCAATGCACTCTACGGGGGGCTGCCTTTGAAGACGGTTCGGAAGCTGCAGCTCGTGCAAAATGCAGCGGCCAGATTGATTTTGTTGTATGGTCGAACCAGAAGGTTCGACCATACAACACCTGCTCTGGTCCGCTTGCACTGGCTGCCTGTATGTTTCCGAGCCCAATTCAAGGTGCTGGTTTTGACCTATAAAGCCTTACACAGCTTGGGACCACAATACCTGACGGAACGCCTCTCTCCCGACGTGAATATACCCGATCACTACGTTCAACATCTAAGGTCCTCCTCCAGATGACTACTCCGAGAGAGGCTCAGAGTGTGGCAATGAGGGACAGGGCCTTTTTGGTGGTGGTCCCCAGACTTTGGAATGATCTCCCTGACGAGGCTCGCCTGGCACCAACACTGCTATCTTTCCGTCGCCAGGTTAAGACTTTCTTCTTTGCCCAGGCATGTGGGGGCACATCTTAATCACCCACATGTTTAGTTTTTTAACGGTTTTTAATGCTTCATGTTTGTATGTTCTGTGTTTTAGAATTTTAAATTTTGTATACTCGTTTTTATCTTAATTTTAGAATTTCTGTAAACCGCCCAGAGAGCCCTGGCTATGGGAGCGGTATATAAGTGCAATAAATAAATAAATAAATATAAATGTTAATGACACATGTGATACTTCACTGGGAGCACTTTACACTGATGCTTCAAATCAGTAATTGATTTGAATCTGTATCAATTTGCAAATGACCAAAGCTGTACTTTTTGTGAGTGGGCATTTTTTCATGCTGTTAGATCCGGGGTGGGGAAGGCACCCCCCCCCCATTTTGGTGTATTGCAACTCCCATCATTCCCAGGAAGCATGACTAATAAACATGTTCAAAAGTTTAATGTTTCATTTTCTTTTAATAACCAAATGACCTGGGGTGCCTTTTTAGATGATTTAAAAGATTTTAACTGATTAGTTTATCCAATTAATCAGTTCAAGGTGGCAGCCTTAGAAATGTAGTGGGTTGACTCACTGCCAACGTGCAAGGAGCCCAACAGCCTTCCTTCTCCGGGGCTCATCAATTCAAGGTGGCCACACCTCTCATCCATCCACTCTAAGGCCATAGCTAGACCTAAGGTTTATCCCTGGATCGTCCAGGGGTCAAACCTGTCCATCTAGGTGACACACAGGGAATCCAGTGCTCAGACAGGGGCGGACCCTGGATGATCCCAGGATAAACCTTAGGTCTAGCTGTGGCCTGAGAAGCACTTTAGATGCAGTGAAGCACACCCAAAGCACATTGGACCTTGGACCCTAGAAACAAGGCATGGCCCAATTGGAGGTTCTCCTGTACAAGCCTGATTTGAAAGCATGGAATCTATGCAAAAGGTGTGCTGTTGAAATATACACATTCTCCAAATGTTATTCGGCGTATCAATAAATACTCATCACCAGAGCATGTTGTCTGCCCTTTGTTATTCTGTAGGGCAGGATGCATGACATCTTAAAGCATCTAAGGATCCATTTACCTCTGCAAGGATAAGGAGATGCCCAGCTTTGTTCCAGTAATCCTGATGGCTCCACTCAGGTTGATATTCTGCAATCACAACATCATAGAAGCATAGAAGCATAGAATTGCAGAGTTGGAAGGGGCCTACAAGGCCATCGAGTCCAACCCCCTGCTCGATGCAGGAATCACCCTAAAGCATCCCTGACAGAGGGTTGTCCAGCTGCCTCTTGAAGGCCTCTAGTGTGGGAGAGCCCACAACCTCCCTAGGTAACTGGTTCCATTGTCGTACTGCTCTAACAGTCAGGAAGTTTTTCCTGATGTCCAGCTGGAATCTGGCTTCCTTTAACTTGAGCCCGTTATTCCGTGTCCTGGGCAGGATCTACACTACTGCTTAAAATGGTTTATAATGGTTTTGACAACTGTTCAAGCCCAGGACACATTACATATACAGTTTTCAAAACGTTTTTAAAGTGTTGTATCCTGCTTAGTGTAGATCGGGCCCTGCACTCTGTGAGGATCATAATGCATCATAATGCATGAGACCAGCCCCTTCTCTGCTGCCTTTGGAAATCCAGCTCTTCTATTGTAATGTCTTATGTGTCCCACCAGGATCAGGATGGGTGGTTTTCCACCCCACACGTGATCTTGGCTAACGTATTGGCTTTCAGCAACACGTGATCCAGATTCCCTTGGGAAGACTCAGTGGGAGACCTTTGCTCTCAATCTGGTCCATATACCTGAGGCCAAGAAGGAATTTTTGCCCCGGTCTAATCATAGAATCATAGACTAGCATAGGCGGAAGGGGCCTACAAGGCCATCGAGTCCAACCCCCGCCTCAATGCAGGAATCCACCCTAGAAAATCATATATTTTCTAGATATCCAGGGCAGGGACACCGGCTTTGCTAACTCGCTTGAATCTTTGGGGTCTTTTATCTGCAGACACCTTCTACATTGCACATACTGTGACCCAACTACAGTCTGCATTGCAGGCTGGCAGAGGTGATGGTGGGGAGGCTAAAGCATGGACAGTCCTGTCTCATGGCACAGGGGAGGAGATTGAATGTCAAAGCATTTGGCTGTTTCCGACTCTCTGATCTTATGACATCCAGATTCCAATGCCCTACTTCAAGGACTATTCACACCTACACTCTCAACAAGTGGTCATGTACCTGTATTTCCTTCACTGCTGCCTGGTTGGCTAGGGTGACCAACTGTCAGGATTTCCCCGGATTTGTCCTGGTTTTTGTTCTTTCCATGGTGTCAGGGGGGATTTTCTATAATTTTCAATTATGTCCTGGAATGACACACCTTCCCCTTTAAGGCTGCCATTAGCATGGCAGGAGGGAATGACGTGCTTTCTTGAGGCACATCATCCCCCCACCCCGAGCTCCAATTGAGGTCTTAAAGGGGAAAGTGGGCCATTCGTGGACATTATAGAAAAGGCCCCAATTGGAGTGGATGGTGGTGGTGCAGAATGAAATCCTTTCCCCTCCTCCACTCCAATCGGGTTCTTTAAGGTGGCGGGGGAATAACGTACTTTCTGCAGGACTCAGAAAGCTGCTTCCCCCACATACACACTAGGTGTCCTCTTTTTTGGTTTCCCAAATATGGTCACCCTATGGTTGGCAGAAGGACAAGACAAAAATGAATGACTTGAAAGCTGTGCAGTGAACTACTACAGTTTAAGCGTGTCGGCATGTACACGTCCCTAGATTCTGGCACTGGTTGAAAACACAATTGTTTGGGGCCTGCCATTTTGTCTGCCAAGGAGAAGACGTGCTGATAAGGTACCTGGCTTCCGACTCACTGAAGATCCATTTGCTGTGACAGGGGCTCTGCCCACATAAACATGATAACCAGGGACAAGGAAGTTGGAGGATTAGGAGAGAGGAGCCAAGAAGATAAGCCAACAAAGAGTCAAG
Organism: Elgaria multicarinata webbii; assembly: GCF_023053635.1. Classification (NCBI taxonomy): domain Eukaryota; kingdom Metazoa; phylum Chordata; class Lepidosauria; order Squamata; family Anguidae; genus Elgaria; species Elgaria multicarinata. The sequence goes on along the minus strand of NC_086171.1, from coordinate 217,371,094 downwards.
AGCGGAGAACCTGTAACCAATGACCCCAATTTCCTCATTTGCTACTCACAGCGTCCAGTGCAAACAGGGGCACGAGAGAAGAGTTTGTACGAGCCAGCACTTCAAGGGTGGCGGAAAGGGTCACGGTGACCTTCCCATTGTGCAAAGACACCACTGGAACATCACTAATTCTAATCCTGACCACCAGGGGCAGAGCTTCCGGTACCAGCCGAGAAATCTGTGAAAAACGGAACAGGGCGAATGCCTTGGGCTCAGCGTGATGGGAGAAATCTTCCTGAAAAGTGAAATACCCAGGAGAAATACTTTACCTCAGGCAGTGCAGATTGAAGAGCAGATGTCGTCAGTGGCACTGATCCATAGAGCTGGGAGAAACAAAAGAGATAGAAAGATAATGAATGTCTCTTGCTCAATTCCTTCAGCCTGATGTGATTTATTTAGCATTCATGCTCTTGACAACCAAGAAAGTGGGGGGGGGCATTGTTCCCAATATACAGGTGCACAACTGAGGCTGACAAATAGTAGTGACTTGACCAAGACCAGTTGGATCGCCTCATGACAAAGGCCTAATCTACTCCAAGCAGGATATTGCACTATGAAAGTGGTATGAAAGAGGTATATAAAAGGCAGGAGCCACACCAAGCAGGATATAGTGGTATGGAAGAGGTATGAACATGGTATATGGTTTGTGTCAATGCACCCCAACAGTGAGCTTCAATACTGCTATAAAAGCAGTAGTGTGGCCCCTGCCTCTTATATAGCGCTTTCATACTGCTTTTATAGTGCTACATCCTGCTTGGTGTAGATTAGTGCTAAACTGGTATTTGAACCAAAGTATTGCTATGCATTGGATCATGCAGAAAGAGGTCCTACATAACTAATACTAGGCACAAAACATGAACTCCTGGCTTCAGAGGGAGTAGTATCTTGTAGTGCTTTGAATATAGTGCCAAACTGCACATGATATTCAGCTGATTGTAGCTTTTCTGCAGTGTTGCGTCTGTCTGTCTGTCTGTCTTCTTTCTTTGACTGGGTGTGGGGGAAGGAACTTTTTAATTAACACTCCTATGGTTTTCTGTAACAAGCCCCCTGATGCAGTTCTCCGCCTTTGAGAGAAGAAATAGAATCATAGAATAGCAGAGTTGGAAGGGGCCTACAAGGCCATCGAGTCCAACCCCCTGCTCAATGCAATTGTAAGATTAGATTGTAAGATTGTAAGATTAGATTGTAAGCCTATGCGGCAGGGTCTTGCTATTTACTGTGTACTCTGTACAGCACCATGTACATTGATGGTGCTATATAAATAAATAATAATAATAAATAATAATAAATGCAGGAATCCACCCTAAAGCATCCCTGGCAGATGGTTGTCCAGCTGCCTCTTGAAGGCCTCTAGGGTGGGAGAGCCCACCACCTCCCTAGGTAACTGGTTCCATTGTCGTCCTGCTCTAACAGTCAGGAAGTTTTTCCTGATGTCCAGCTGGAATCTGGCTTCCTTTAACTTGAGCCCGTTATTCCGTGTCCTGCGCTCTGGGAGGATCGAGAAGAGATCCTGGCCCTCCTCTGTGTGACAACCTTTTAAGTATTTGAAGAGTGCTCTCATGTCTCCCCTCCATCTTCTCTTCTCCAGGCTAAACCTGCCCAGTTCTTTCAGTCTCTCTTCATAGGGCTTTGTTTCCAGACCCCTGATCATCCTGGTTGCCCTCCTCTGAACACGCTTCAGCTTGTCTGTTTAGATGTTTTAATAGATGTTTTAGTGGCAAAATAGATGTTTTAGTGGGGAAACCTCTGGAGGAGAATGAGCCAAGAAAGAAGCCCTGTCCTCCTTTCCATCTTTCTGCCACCCAGGCCTAAGCTGGGTGCTACGTGAGAACTCTAGCCCTGACCTATGGTTCTTCCCTCAAGCTTTCTGAAGCTAATCCTGGGTGAACTCCTGAAGAACGTTCAATGGATTCAGGGCTGGGCAGCTCACCACTTGTTCAGTGATGTCTGCATTGAACGCTCCTCTTGTCACAAGCATCTGGAGCAAAGAGGAGAGGAGGTTGCCGGAGATAAGCAGCTGTGAGGTGCCGTCCACCGCTGGAGGCAGAGGCAGAGAGGGCAGCTGGGCTGGGGGAAGCTTGATGGAGTTGCCTTCATGATTGATGAGCAAGAGCTGGAAGAGATGTCAGAAGCACATAGGTTAAGAGATAACATTCTGGCTGTCACAAGACTGTACCTTTGACTAGCGGAGGCTGGTGGCTCTGGTGTCAGTGGGGCACTGACTCTACTGTGGGTTTCAGTCAGAAGCAGTCAAAACTCTAAAGGAGCTTTCCAAGGTGACCGCTTCACACTTTGGTGACTGATTTGCACCTTTGAAAGCTCCTTTAGTGTTCTGATTGGTTCTGACTGAAATCTGAAGAGGATTTACCACCCTACTGATATCAGACCCACCAACCTCCACTGACTTAGGCTGAAAGGTGAATCAGCAAACACCAGCAACGTTCACGTAAATGGTTTGTTTTTGTTTTAATCCTGACATGTTAAAGCATTCATCCGAGCCGTCGCTGCACCAAGCATTCAGCTTATGCTGACTTCATGAGCTTAATGTACACATATCAGAGTTGAGCTCTCCCTAAAGGATCGGGTCTGTAGTTTGGGGGTGCTCTTGGATCCAGAACTGTCACTTGAGGCACAGGTGAACTCAGTGGCAAAGAGCACCTTTTATCAGCTTAGGCTGATATACCAACTGCGCCCTTATCTGGACAGCGATAGCCTAGCTACAGTGATCCATGCTCTGATAACCTCTTGTTTGGATTACTGCAATGCGTTATACGTGGGGCTGCCTTTGAAAATGGTCTGGAAACTTCAACTGGTACAAAACAGGACAGCACGGTTACTAACAGGGACTGGCCAACAAGACCACATCATGCCAGTCCTTTTCCAGCTTCATTGGCTACCAGTCCAGGTCTGGGCCCGATTCAAAGTGCTGGTATTAACATTTAAAGTCCTAAACGGCTTGGGGCCAGGTTATCTGAAGGAACGCCTCCTCCTGTATGTACCTGCCCGGACCCTAAGGTCATCCTCAGGGGTCCTTCTCCGTGAGCCCCTGCCAAAGGAAGTGAGGCAGGTGGCTACCAGGAGGAGGGCCTTCTCTGCTGTGGCACCCCGGCTGTGGAATGAGCTCCCTAAGGAGGTTCGCTTGGCACATTATATGCTTTTAGATGCCAGGTGAAGTTTTATTCTCCCAGTTTTAAATTCGTAATTTTGCATTGCTGCTGTTTTTATATGGTTGAGCTTTTATATTGTATTTTATATTATGGTTTTATACTGTTGTTTTATACTTTGAATGTTTTTAATTTTTGTGAACTGCCCAGAGAGCTCTGGCTATTGGGTGGTATAGAAATGTATAAATAAATAAATAAATAAATAAATAAATAAATAAATAAATAAATATGCGGTTTGGCTCAGATCTCTTCAGATTCAATAAAAATTGCAGTTTTGATTTTAGAAATATCATGGGGAAATTGCAGGCGAGTGCATGTCCTTTGGCCTTCTCGGGGTCACCGAACTTCTGGTGCATTGAGAGAGGTGAAACTCATCTCAACCAGCAGAGGGAACAGGACAATCAAGCTTCTCTGGCCAGAGAATAGGATTGGCCAAAGCGAAGGGTTACTGCTCACAGTGAGCCTGGCCGGCAGTTCACGCACACCACCTTCTGAGGTTTCCTTGTGATCTGCATCTTTGCTTACCTGGATTGACTGGTGCATATGACCTACGAACTACATGTCGCTTACTTTATAATGACAACAAAGAGTCTTCTGACACCTTGAAGATTAACAATTTTATTCTGGCATAAGCTTTTGTGGATTTATGGCATCTTGGTTTATGCCAGAATAAATTTGTTAATCTTGATTTTGATGCAATAGAGTAACACGGCTGTCCTCTGGAAATCACTTTAAAATCATGGAATCCTAGAATCCTAGAATAGTAGAGTTGGAAGGGGCCTATAAGGCCATCGAGTCCAACCCCCTGCTCAAGGCAGGTATCCACCCTAAAGCATCCCTGACAGAGGGTTGTCCAGCTGCCTCTTGAAGGCCTCGAGTGTGGGAGAGACCACAACCTCCCTAGGTCACTGATTCCATTGTCATACTGCTCTAACAGTCAGGAAGTTAGAACAGGGGTTGGACCCGATGGCCTTAGAGGCCCCTTCCAAGTCTACTATTCTATGATATACATATTTTGGGGGGTGCACTTTCCCCAATATATGCCATTTCATACACTTTTTTTTTACACTGCAAAATTTGGAGAAGTGAGAATTTTGATGAATAGCTGTATTTCAGTTTGCGTCCTGCTTCAAAAGTGTGGAATTAGGAAAGTTAGGTTAAAATGAAAATTCAGCGAATTTCTCCCACCCTCCCTAGGAGGAACCTCATGCATTGCAGTACGAAAGGAAATTGGTGCCTTACATTCAGATTCAGTACGATGTGCTGCCCATTGAACAGTGGCAGGCCAGCGAGAGTATAATGCAGTTTTCCTAGCGTACCAAGTGGGCACACGCCTGTAGGAGAATAAACAGGAATGTGAGAAGTGAGAAACACATGTTGTCTTTTCCACAGTCCTATTTATTTTTTTATTATTGCGTTTATATCCCGCCTTTTTTCCACCGAGGAACCCAAGGCGGCGTACATAATCTTCTTCTCCCCTCCATTTTATCCTCACAACAACCTTGATAGTCTGTGGCCTTAGCTAGACCTAAGGTTTATCCCGGGATGGTCCCAGGGTCATCCCTGTTCATGTAAATGACACACAGGATATCCCGAGAGCAGGCAGGGACAACCCCGGGACGATCCTGGGATAAACCTTAGGTCTAGCTAAGGCCTGTGACTGGCCCAAAGTCACCCAAAGAGTTTCCATGGCCAAGTGGGGACTAGAACCTGGATCTCCCAACTCCCAGTCCAACACTCTAGCCACTACACCACACTGGCTATCAATGGACTTTCTCTAGCCATAACATATGTGATGCTGCCGAGAAGGGGTGATGAGAAATATACTGTGTAATGTCACGCTACGTGGAATGAATTGGTCATTCATTGACAATCTGTTCCTTATATCAACTGTCATTATTCAGAACAGGTGCAGAATTTAAACTGGGATTTCTAGGCTACCTGTGAAAATTCTCTCAGTGTCCTTGTTGAGGCCTGTTCAAGGATGGCAGAGTGGGGGCAGGGTTGCACTGGAGCAGAAAAAAAGGCAGGACAACTTTGGTACAAAAGAACTTACTGTTGAGTGTGCCAAGAAGAGTGTTCACCACATTCAGCACAAGGTCTATGACAGGACACAGCTGCAGCAGAGAGGGAGAAGATCAGGACTGAGGTGGAATTAAGCCCTAAACTTAATGCCCCTTTTCCCCAGTGTGGTATCTGAAGGTATGAGTCCTCACTGTATGGTGGTAGGCAGTAGGGATGTGCTCCGCTTCTAATCGGACCGGAGAAGCAGTAGCGGAGCGGGGGGCTTCACCTGCCCTTAAGGCGGAGGCGAAGAGGATTGGGGGGCCGGCGGAGCGTGGTGAAGAGGATCGAGGTGAAGGCGGATCCTTCGCATCGATCCGGAGCTCCGCCGGAAAGGTAAATGGGGTTTACCGGGCCCTGCCGCTGTCGCTGTCGCCCATGCGGCGACAGCAGCAGGGCCCGGTAACGCCCCCCGCCCTCCTCTCCCTTACCTGCCTCCGTCTGCGGTCCGTCAGCGTCTCCAATTGAGCCCGTGGTTCCAGCAGGAAGTCTGGGCCGCACTTGCGGCCCAGACTTCCTGGTGGAACCACGGGCTCAATTGAAGACGGCGACGGACCACGGACGGAGGCAGGTAAGGCCCCCCTCCTCCTTACCGGGCTCTGCCGCCGTCGCCGCATGGGTGGCGATGGCGGCAGGGCCCGGTAACCCCCCCTATGGGGGGGACTGGAGCTCCGATCCGGATCCGGAGCTCCGAGCGGAGTGGAGTGGGCACAGGCAGAGTGGGGGCGGGGCGGAGCGGGCCGATCCGAAAATGGCGGATCTTAAAGTGAAGCGGAGTGGGGGGGGTCCGTGCACACCCCTAGTAGGCAGCACATGATGGATGAAGAATATGTAGAAAGCTGCCCTAGGCAAAGGCATTGCAAAAAAAGAAACGGAAAACTGCTGACCCAGGAGACCCCCAAGAGGTGCAACTATGGACCTAAGACTACAAGGGGTCAACATTCACCATTCATTTGCAGGACACTATAGGCCATGATGATTGCCAGGAGTGTCATAATTAGGGATGTGCACCACTTCGGGGTTGGATCCGGATCCTGAACTGAAGCAGATCGATTCCGCCTGCTTCGATATGAATCTGGATTGGGACCACATCAAGTCGAAGCTGTCTAGAGCGGGTTGGATTGGGTCGAAAGCACTATGGACTGCTTTTGCCCAATCCTGGATGATGTCAAGCCGCTGCCCCTGCCCACCCACAGGACTTATCTGACCTGTCTTCTCACGCCAGGCTGCTGTCCATCGTCTTTGAGAGCTGCTATTTTTAAGGAAGATGGGGGGCTTTGTGTTTTCCTAGTTCTAATGTTGCAGTCTACAGCAGCCATAAGGGCCATTTCTGGAACTGGCCTTTTTCAACCACCCTAGTTTGCAACATTAGATCTAGGAGCCTCCATCTTCCTTAAAAAATGTGGTTCTCACAGAGAATGGACGGCTGCTGGGCATGAGAGGATGGGTCAGGTAAGTCCTGCAGGAGGGTGGGGGCAGCAACTTGAAAACGCAACAATGGCCACATTTCTGATTTCCAGATCTCACTTCGGAATCAGATCCAGAGCAGGTTGAACCTGGCCTGAATCAGGCCAAGGCAGAATGGGGCCAATTCAGAAGCTTTGAATCAGCCTCTGAAGTGGGTTGGGTGCCCCCTACATATTCCTAGTAATAATCTACACATATTCAGACTGGCGTTTTTCCTTCTAACTCCCAGTAGAAATGGGTTTCCCATTATGCATTGCTTATGGTCTGCTATGGTCTTGTTTGGTACAATGAGAGCTGAGCTACATGGGTCATGGGTCAGAACTTGCTGTTGATGACTATCTGGAAAGTTCCATCATAGACTATCTGCAGTGGTCTATTGTTGCCTTGTTGTCTTATATTGTCTTGTTGTCTTATATTGAGTTGGGTCATTGGTCCATCCTGTCTAGTGTAGTCTACTTTGACTGGCAGCAGCTCATCTGGGGTTCAAGTTAACAGTCCAGTGAGACCAGCTGCCATCCCAAGATCTCTGAGTAATTCCCGAGTCAGTCAACGTACAAGGCTAAAAGGGGATAGATGATAATCCAGATGAAGCAAATTCCTGGAAGACTCACCACACCAGGGATGAGATTGTTCAGGAGACCAGTTAGGATTTTGTCCAGTCTCAGTGGAAGGAACCTAAAGAAGAAAAGTATTTGGGGTTGTTAATCTTTAAGAATTCTTTGTTGTTTTCATTGCAGCCGGTTAACATGGCTATGCAACTTAATACCAGCCTCTCATTTTCCAACATAACATTGACCCATTGCTGACATGATTTTCCTTCATCATAACCTGAAGATGACTTCACATCAGTCTGGAAAACCAGAGGATTGATAGGATCTAAGAATTCAGAGCACTAAGTTAAAACATGGCTTTTTATGAAAGCCCTCAAGGGCTAAATTCTCAATTAATTGTTTTTAATTGTTTTGTTGCTTTTTTAAAAAAAAAATCTACCAGTTTTAATTTGTTAATGATTTAATACATTTTTAGCTCTGTAAATTATTTATGTTTATATTGTTCTGATTTGATCTGTACGCTGCCCTAAGATCGTAGTGATTATAGGGCGGGATACGAATGTTTTAATAAATAAATAAATAAATTAGATGGGAGAATGATAAGCAAAACTGTTAATTGGTCTGTCTCTGCATCTCATCCAAACCTCAGACTTCAGTCTATTTTTGAAGAGTACGTCATGGCTGAGATGGTAATGAGTCAAGCGGAAGAAGGAAGGGTCTTAAGAAATGGCCCAAATGCTTCATTAGGACGTAGGGACACTCACCCAGACAGAATCTGAATGCCACCCAGATTGGTCTTGCAATTCTCCACAACAAGCAGGGGTGCTCCTGATTTGTTTTGTACTAGCCGAGTGGCTGCTGTGATGTTCACTTCCACCAGAAGATTCAGTAGACCATTCAAAAGCCTGGAAGACCCCAAAGAGGTGGAGATGGTGTTGGTTATTGAACTAACCCTAGTTTCAAAAGTATTCATAGGATCATTGAAAAGTAGAGTTGGAAGGGGCCTATAAGGCCATCGAGTCCAACCCCCTGCTCAGTGCAGGAATCCACCCTAAAGCATCCCTGACAGGTGGCAGAGCCCATTATTCCATGTCCTGCACTCTTGAACGATTGAGAAGAGATCAGTCTTCTCTTCTCAAGGCTAAACATGCCCATTTTTTCCCCAGTCTCTGCAAGCCTTCAGTTGGTGCTGGCTTCTTCATTAGGCACAAGTATTTAGCTCACAAATAATAATAAAAAAATAGCCTACATACACCATCTATTCCTAAGCTTGATTTGTGTGTGTGTTTCCACCTGAAGACCCTCTATTCTGAAAAGCCAGATAGTGAAATATTATTTTAGGACACTGGGTTCCATCACACCTACTTTTCCCCCCGGTTTGTCTCTGCGATTTCTACCTCTGTTTCATTAGCGCGTCAAGATAATGGCCCCTTTCCCGTAGGTTTGTGTTATTGCACTATACCGATGAAACCTCCCTTTTGCCTGTTTTCTCTTCCAGGCCACTCCACGCCACCTCACCCTGCGCCTCCTTCCGCCTCCAGTTCATTGGTTGTAACATTGTGATGGGTGTGGGCTCCTCCCCCTCTTCCCCCGCCCCCTGGCTCTGGCTTTGTTGTCTAGCAATTTACCAATTTAATGTTTTATCGGCTGGGCTCCATTTCTGCGGGCAATGAGAGTAGGGTTGAAGCAATAAAAGTCCATTCAACCAACTCACAACAAGTCCGTTGGTTTGACACGGTGCTGGAGGAGAGGAACCACCCCGCCCTCCGCTTTCGTCAGCAAGCTCTCCCTTCAAAGCACACACTCCCCAACAAAGGGAATAGCGAGAGGATGGCACTACACCGGGGCTGAAGGGCACTTTAATTCCATTTGGGGGAAATAATCCAGACTTTTCCCACTCTTGGAAAACACGAAAAAGGGATGGGAAGAGGAGGGGTGTTTGCAAGACAGGCACGGCGTCATCTGAATGCCGTGCTGCAAAATCACAAACCAGGCATGACAAAAGTGCGATAAAACGCTGGTGTGATGCAGCCCACTATCATTTACTATTAGTATACGTTCAATCCAAGTCCATTTTTCTTTTCTACAGAACTGACTTCCTGCAGGTTTTACTTCTGAGTCAACCTATGGCTAAAAGGTAGGACAGTCTCTTCCCCACACAGAAAACCATCCACTCGTGGCCTCAATCCAGAGCCCTCTGAGTGCACAGCTGTGATCAGGGATCTCTTGCGCACATGGAGCTCCACATTCTGTGATGGAACTCTACCTGTCTGTGTGCCAAAGGAATAAGGATCAGCTCCCTTCATAGAAAGGGGATCGGGAAGTTATTCTGAGCCATGGAGCACCGTATGTACTTGGGAATTCCTGCCCACCCAAACCGATCACTTCACCAGGGTGATCAATTTTTAACCTGCCTCTGCCCTCTTAGCAATCCATACCATGCATTCAATGAAAGAGGCTCTTGACCATAATAGATTATGTTCTCAATAAATCTCTAGGATGCCACACTGTTATTTATTTATTTATTGATTGATTGATACCCCAAACCTACTTTTCTATATTTTCTTCTTTTCTGGAAGGAAAGGAAAGGAACCTCTCGTGCAAGCACTTGAGTCATTGCTGACTCCTAGAGGGACGCCGGCTTTCGCTGACGTTTACTTGGCAGACTTTGTAACGGGGTGGTTTGCCGTTGCCTTCCCCAGTCGCGGTTACCTTTCCCCCAGGTAGCTGGGGACCTCGGAAGGATGGAAGGCAACATGAGCCGGCTGCCTGAGAACCAGCTTCCGCTAGGATCGAACTCAGGCCGTGGGGAGAGTTTCGGCTGCAGTAACTGCCACTTACCACTCTGCGCCACACGAGGCTCTTTTCTGGAACTGACTAAATAAAGATAAGAGGAGGATTGGTGGAGAATTCCTCACCTGTTTTGGTTGGAGGTTTTCATATTATGCACAATTATGTGTTTTATATTGCATCGTGTGTACTGCCCTGGACTCCCTTGGGAGAAACGGAGGTATGTAAATAGAATCATAGAATCATAGAATCATAGAATCATAGAATAGCAGAGTTGGAAGGGGCCTACAAAGCCATCGAATCCAACCCCCTGCTCAATGCAGGAACACACCCTAAAGCATCCCTGACAGATGGCTGTCCAGCTGCCTCTTGAAGGCTTCTAGTGTGGGAGAGCCCACCACCTCCCTAGGTAACTGATTCCATGGTCGTACTGCTCTAACAGTCAGGAAGTTTTTCCTGATGTCCATTTGGAATCTGGCTTCCTTTAACTTGAGCCCGTTACTCCGTGTCCTGCACTCTGGGACGATTGAGAAGAGATCCTGGCCCTCCTCTGTGTGACAACCTTTTGAAAAGTGCTATATTATGATTCTATGATTCTATGATTCTATGTCTCCCCTCAATCTTCTCTTCTCCAGGATAAACATGCCCAGTTCTTTCAGTCTCTCTTCATAGGGCTTTGTTTCCAGACCCCTGATCATCCTGATCAATCCCTCAATCAATCAATCAATCAATGCTTTCCCAAGGAAGTCAACTCACGTTTTGCCCTTGAGTTCCACTTTGGTATAGATATTCAGTCTAGCCCCAACACCTTTCATCAACTTCAATGAGACTTTTGGCAGGATGACATCCACAATCTTCAAGCTGTAGTGTGAAGGAGTGGTGGGAAGAGAGTCAGAAGCAGAAACTAAAACACCCCCAGGCTCAACATTACATCCTTCCACCCCTTGGATCTGGTCATCAAATCATGGGGGCTACAGAGGACAATGAGTTGACAGGCATTGGGCAGGGGGAGGCTGTATCTCTAAAGCAGCAAGGCAATGCATAATGGAAAGATCCCTCTCTTTGGTGAAGAAGGTTTTGGAGAAATTCTCGTGGGTTGAGTTTGGGCTTGTTATGCTGATCTTAAGCCATGGCTAGATCAGGTGATCTCCTGGGATCGCCCCGGGATCATCCCTGTGTGTCCACATGACACAGAGGGCATCCCGGAAGCTGGAAGGGATGATCCCTCCCTTGGCCTGGGATATTGCCCTACCCTTTTTTCCTGCTTTTTCCACAGTCTCGGGATGACCCCGAGACCGTGGAACATGTGGCTGGGCGTTGCGGGTTGTCCCGGCTCCTCACAAGTAATCGCGAGGAGCCGGGAACCGGCCACGGGGCATGGAGTTCCTCAGCACCTCTGTGCCCATCCGGGTGCGGGCGGGGAGGGCAAGGGTTTTAAAAAACAAAAACACCTTCCCTTTCATTCGAGCGCTCATGCATAACTTTTCCTTTAAAATAAAAAACCCAAAATGGCGGCTGCGATGTCACACGCCGCGTGTAGACGATGGCGATGATCTCATGATCATAAAATCGAGAGATCGTCGCCCTCCAACTTCCTCGCCTAGCCATGGCCTTAGTCAGGACGTGGCTGAGGAGTTTGTGCAAGTGTTCTGCTTTTCATTGTACAATCATCTCTCTGGCGGCCTGTAGCCTCCTTGTCTTCCCACACGTCAATTAAAGCCAAGGGGAAGAAGTCACGAGGCACCTCCTGCCACGGGGCGTTCCCAAATCAGGAATTGCAGGAATTGCCTGGGAGGCTTCGGAGTGATGGAGAGATGTGAAATAGAAAGAAAAAACTCCCATAGCAGCCTTGACAACCTTGCAGTGATTAGGTAAGTTTAAAAAAAAAACCCAAAAAGAAAATCAGAATAAATTATATATCACCCTGAGTATTAGGCAGGAAAAAAAATGGAAGCCTCTTTCACGGGGAAGAAAACATTCAGGACACTGGAGGACAGATTTTGGCACATCACTAGTTCCACCTCGAGCTAGATATAATACTGCCCCCTCACCCTGACACCTGTGTTGTGGTGGATGCAGAATGGGGGCCAGGTTGCCATCACAGCTGATGCCGTTGCCACTTGCAATGTCAACGCAAAAAAACCATAACCCCCCGAAAGAAAGAAACTGTGCTCCAGCTCTTGCAAAGGGTGAGCCCTACCTGTGGGAAATGGCTGAGAATTGCTCCACCGTGGGGAAATTTTTAGTGGAAATTGCCTCCCCAATTTCTCCGCCCACAAATAGGGTATAGAATTTTGAGGGGGCATTTGTGCACAGCCCTAGTTGCAGTGACATGGATCCATGCACGCTGCCAATCTCAGAACAAGAGAAGGCTACATTATCCACTGTTATGTATGGACCAGTTTGTTTTCAAACTTTCTACCCTCAGAGAACCCTTTCAACGTCAATGTGTCTGCCAAAGAAATCTAAGTGACTATTGTGAAACTTCTCCATGTTCCAGAAAATCCTGGTGTGTGTTGGATGGACAACACATCTCACATCCCTCCTCTGCCTTTCCTTTGCAGAGGAAGGTCAGTCATGATGAGCAAGCTACCTTTTAGGGAATTTTGTCCACCATTGTGGACCCACTCATTAAGCAGCAGCTGTTAAGCTTACGAAGAACCTCAGTGCTGCCCTTGTGTAGATGGACCTATAAGGGCAACTTGGTGTTTTTCTCAGCAACAGATAACTCACCCAAGGAGACCTTCACCTCCCAGGCCAAGTAGACCTCCTTCTTGTCCTCCAAGGATGCCAAGCAGACCTCCTCCTTGGCCTCCCAGGAGACCTCCAGCCAAGTTTCCAACAAGATCGTCATTTTCTCCTCCTCCCAGGACACCTCCAAGCAGACCTCCTCCTTGGCCTCCCAGGACATTTCCAGCCAAGCCTCCAGCAAGATCTCCATTTTCTCCTCCACCAAGTCCTCCTCCCTGGAGGAATCCCTGCATCAGGTTGCCTTGGGCCAATGCATTTGAGATTACTATAGAGAGTTGACAAACATTTAGTTCAGGAGTTGGAAAGTCAATAAAATGAAATTCAGTTCAGCAATGCCATCATCAAACAGAAGAGAGCCTTCTTAATGGCTGCTCCCAGGCTGTGGAACACCCCATAATCTGTCTGGAAACTTCCAGTGCATGTGCCTAGGGTAGGCACATTTGAACTTCTCAGCATTGGGTGGGTAGTTAGACTTGTGAATGTGTTGGCAAAGCGTTTGTAATGCTGTGGGATCTCTGAGACAACGCTTTCATAGGGTAAGGTCCTTCTTCACACAAAGGCTCTTTGACACTCCACTCATGGGAGACATGATAGCACTCTTCAAATACTTAAAAGGTTGTCACACAGAGGAGGGCCAGGATCTCTTCTTGATCCTCCCAGAGTGCAGGACACGGAATAACGGGCTCAAGTTAAAGGAAGCCAGATTCCGGCTGGACATCAAGAATAACTTCCTGACTGTTAGAGCAGTATGACAATGGATCAGTTGCCTGGTGAGGTTGTGGGCTCTCCCACACTGGAGGCCTTCCAGAGGCAGCTGGACAACCCTCTGTCAGGGATGCTTTAGGGTGGATTCCTGCCTTGAGCAGGGAGTTGGACTCGATGGCCTTGTAGGCCCCTTCCAACTCTGCTATTCTATGATTCTATGTTACATGCTCCCCATTGCCTTGCTCCAACCCCTCAGCCCCCAAGGATTCAGGCAACCCTTAGATCTGCCCTGAAACATGTGCCTTTCATCACCAGTGACAAAGGACACTCACCCTTCGCACATCAGGGACCGGGGTGCAAGGAGGAATTTCTAGGTCAGATGTAACAAAACTAGCTGGCTTGAGACTTCATGGGTTTCATTTTAGAAGTTATTGAGCCTATTTCCCCTAAAATTTGGAGAAGTGTGCAGTCTTTTGTAGCTAAACGTTTCAGGTCAGGTAAATCAGCTTACCCATTAACAAATGGATGGGGTTCTGTTCTCCAAAGGGATCTCAATCTAATGAGTGGATAATAGAATCATAGAATAGCAGAGTTGGAAGGGGCCTACAAGGCCATCGAGTCCAACCCCCTGCTCAGCTCCAACCCCCTGCTCAGCTCCAAGTCAGGAAACAGGTTCCTTGTTCTGTGGCCAGGCAAGTGTGCTGAGCACGTTGGAGGGGCACGGCAGTGAGGACTTCAGGATAAGCAGCTACCAGCGAACTCCAAACTACAGATCTTCCAAGAGCTGGCTTGAAATCCCAGTTTTTGAGCTGTGTTCCATCATTCTGGATGATGGTAGACAGAAGGGACTGTGTCTCCCGTTCATTTCAATGGTGCCAGACCAAGGGAAATTCTCTGTAGACTATTCTGCTATCCCAGGCATCCATATTGCCAGAGTTTCATTTTAAGGTAGCAAATGCTTAGTGCTTGCAAGTAACTTGGGGGCGGGAGAACAAGCCAGAGTAAACCACTGCCAATTTATCTCAGTGGCGTTAAACACGTGCTTAAGTCTCCAATGAAAATTGGAGTTGAGTATCCACATTTAGGGTGGCCCAGGGGGTGGGATGTCAGATCCGTTATGTGTACTCCCCCGTAACACTGATGAAGCTCTGTGGATCTCAGGCTGCGTGGGCACATCAAGGGTAGGTGTGCATACTTGGACACACATCACTGTACACATGCTGTTTTGGGAATTAGGCTGCAAATTCCTGCTTCTCTAATGATAGTTCAGGAGTAGGATGATTCAGAAAATAGCAATGAACTTCCTTTCTCTCTTTCTCTGAACCTTCATACAAAATGAAAAAGAAATACAGAACACACCATTCTCCAGAACTCCTTTATCCATCCGGACCACAGAAAGGACATTTTCCGCAACCCCTTGTGAGTAGGGCAGGAGTCCACAAAGGAGGAGAATGCTCCCAGCCTGAAGCATCTTGATTGAGGAACCTGTGGAAATATTACTGGCAGTCACCAGGAAGGAAGGATGCTTCCAGATGCTGGGGGCCCAGAGCTCGTGGGCAGGAGGCATTGTGGAGCAATTCTGTCTTTTCTTACATAACTTTTTTTTGCACAGTAAGAAAGAAGATGGAAGAAGTGGTGGAAATACATGGGAGTGGGGGGTTATGAGTGGATGACGACATCATTTGGAAGCACAAACAGACCAATAAAATTCTGTGAAGGAGGAAGAGAGATAGTACAACAAAAGTCATTTGAGGGCCCGTTTCTGGTGATTCCTCATGGACCTATGGTCTGATTGGAGTCCACCAGGAGAAGAGCCTTCAGTGTGGTGGCCCCGTTCCTATGGAATTCCCTGCTTTTGGAGGTCAGGCAGAGGCCAACGCTGCATTGCTTCTTGTGCCTCCTGAAAAGTCATTGTTTCAGGAAGCTCTCCTTGAATGACCATCTACGATTTACCAGAACTCTGTTATTTTAAAAATAGTATTATTATTATTATTTTATATGGTGTTTCTATTCTTTTATTTTATCTGTTGGTCTCTGCGCAGAAAACTTTTGAATACGGAGCTGTATATAAATATTGTGAATAAATAAATAAAATTAAAGTCTCATCTGGAAGTATCCAAAGTCATCAGAGAGGAAGAGGAAGAGTCTTTCTCATGAGGGAGAAGACGTTCAAGCAGGGAAAATCCTGCTCAAGAGAGACCAGCGAAGACATGATAAGCAGCACAACGTTCTCCTGAGGCCCAGCTGAGCGGCCTTGAGGTGGGTATTCGCGACCATCCACTCATTGATTGGATTCATTTTAAAAGGGTCAAATACTGAAATCACTTTCACTCCAGAAAGAGGGGGAAGGGTGCCCCAGCATGCCGCATCAAATGTTTGCCCAGTTTTTAGGATGCTTTTAGGATGTTTTTAAGGATGTTTTGACAATGTATACTATGGTTTTATTCAGTATTTTATGTATTTTAGACTTACTGCAGCTCCCCACCTCGATCAAAATGGAGAGACGGGTAAGAAATAAATTATTATTATTATTATTATTATTATTATCATCATCATCATCATCATCATCTATGAGCCTCGTGTGGCGCAGAGTGGTAAGCGGCAGTTACTGCAGCCGAAACTCTCACCACGGCCTGAGTTTGATCCCAGCGGAAGCTGGTTCTCAGGCAGCCGGCTCAGGTCGACTCAGCCTTCCATCCTTCCGAGGTTGGTAAAATGAGTACCCAGCTAGCTGGGGGAAAGGTAACCATGACTGGGGAAGGCAATGGCAAACCAAAGTCTGCCAAGAAAACGTCAGCGAAAGCAGGCGTCCCTCTAGGAGTCAGCAATGACTCAAGTGCTTACACGAGACGTTCCTTTCCCTATTATTATCTGCATTTGCCATAATCGTGCGATTTGATTCAACATTTCACATTGCCAAATTTCGTACATTCCAAAGCCATCTTAGGATTTTGAAAGATGAAATGTGAATTAATTTGCCCTGAAGCATTCAGGATTGGGAATGTTGCAAAATAAAATATGACATATGGGGAATAGAAGTGAAAGCTGGAGGGAAAGGTAAGGACAGTTCTGCTTGCTTATGATTTATTGTCTTGAAGGGTGATGAGCCATGCGGGAAGAGAGACGCCAGCCCCTGTCACTTCCTGCCCTTCTGTCCTCCATTCCTGTCTACACCAAGGATGCAGTTAGTTGATGGACATCAAAGCGGAGAGAGGTGGGTTAGCTACATCAGCTAGACAAGCACCAATAGAAATAGCAGCCCCTAAAGCTGCTTTGGGTGCCATTTTTTTAAATAGAAAGACAGGATACAGATCAAATAAATAAATAACACACCAATGGATCTGGTTTCTCCTGCAACAGAGTAGTCAGGATTAGTAGAGAACACGGAACATTGAGCACACAATTGTTTATTGTTTATTTAAAAACAGTAAACAATACAAAAATTAAATGAATAAATAAAGATTGTTATTTTTTAGCTATGGAGCCATTTTTAAAGTCTTGTTTTTCCTGAATGACTTCTAGGCCATCAGTGAATATACAACCCTTGTGCATTTCCAGAATGATATCTGAGAGAAGATGGCCAGCACGTTCCAAAATTATTTAATGCCTATCAATACACAGATCTGGATGAGATTTTTTTATGGCATCATTCCTTTTCTACGTTTTGAATTTCAGTGTGAAAGGACATGCTTAAATAACAAAAATTAAAGGCATTGATACATTTTAAGGCAATTGGTTTATGTATTGCCATAATGCAGTAGCTTATACCTTCGGGTGTATTAGAAATCTAACCATATCCATTAATGAAATTTTTTTTAAAAAAAAATACAAAATGGGATTAAATACCAGAATGTGAAAGATCATTCTGAAGCCCTGAAATCCTACAAGGGGAAAGCGAACCTTTGGGTTTTAACTCCAGGGGAGTTGGACCGTGTTCCTTACCTTTCTCAGTTTGGGGGCTTTCAAGATGTTTTCCAGTTGCTTTTTCAGAAGATGCTGCAGACCCAGAGTAGACAGGCCTTATATACCAAATATCTGTGTCAGGAATGAGGAAAACAACCTGTTTGTGGAAAACCCAAGGTGCAAAATAACAAGTGGTTTGTGATTACTATTTGCAATGCAAATATTCCCTTAGAAATCTGAAAAGGTTGGTAAATTATTGAGCAATGTTTACAGAACACCTAAGTAGGTGTTTGGGTCCAGCTTTGATCTAGTTGGGATGCCAGTTTCCAAGGGCTGGAGCCAATCACCTTGCCTCCCAGAGAAGCCCAGGATTCCTTGTACTGTGCTACAGAAACCTTCTGCAACCTGATGCCCTCCACAATATGCTGGACTACGACTCCCATTCACCTCCAGCCAGCATGTGCTATAGTAGGGATAGGGAATTGTGGTCTTCTGGATCTTGTTGGACTGCAGCTCCCATCAGTTGAGAGCCAGGGTGGCATAGTGGCTAGAGTGCTGGACTGGGACCCAGGAGACCCGGGTTCTAGTCCCCACTCAGCCATGGAAGCTCACTGGGTGACTTTTGGCCAGTCACGACTCTCAGCCTAACCTACCTGACAGGGTTGTTGTTGTGAGGGCAAAATGGAGACAAGAGAACCATGTACTTGGTTGGGCTTCTTGCAAGAGGAAAAATATGTGGAATATAAATGTAACAATAATGATTTTTAAAAACAAAAACGAAAACACCCTCACCATTAGCTATACTGGCTTGTAGTGGAAAGCCCCATAATCCCCCAGTCCTGGTCTTGAGGATGGTGACGGAAGATTTCTGACCCTCCTTTGGGGGTTCGGCAGGTAGAAAATATAACATCGTTCAAACACCTCCTGAAAACATATCTTGTTAGACAAGCTTTCCTTGGACTATAACTTATCCCGGTTTTATATGATATTTTTATTTATTTATTTATTTATTTATTTATTTTATAACATTTATATACCGCCCCACAGCCGAAGCTCTCTGGGCGGTTTACAACAATTAAAAATGGTAAACATTAAAAGTATACAAAATTTAAAAACCATCAAAAACATTAAAAACAGTATAAAAACAACAGTATCCATTTAAAAACAACAATTCTGGGGTCCATTAAAAACAAACTTAACGTTGTTAAATGCTGTTAAATGCCTGGGAGAAGAGAAAAGTCCTGACCTGGCACCGAAAACATAACAATGTTGATGCCAGGCGAGCCTCATTAGGGAGATCATTCCACAATTGGGGGCCCATCCCTGAAAAGGCCCTCTCCCTTGTTGCCATCCTCTGAGCTTCCCTCGGAGTAGGCACTCAGAGAAGGACCTTAGATGTTGAGCGCAGTGTACGGGTAGGTTCATGTCGGGAGAGGCGTTCCATCAGGTATTGCGATCCCAAGCCATGTAGGGCTTTATAGGTTAAAACCAGCACCTTGAATTGGGCTTGGTGTTATATTCTCAAACCTCCCTGTTCCAGCTATCAATCTGGCCGCCGCATTTTGCACAAGCTGCAGCTTCCGGGCCGTCTTCAAAGGCTGCCCCATGTAGAGGGCATTGCAGTAATCTAATTTGGAAGTTACCAAAGTATGGACAACTGAAGCTAGGTTATCCCTGTCCAGATAGGGGCGTAGCAGGGCCACCAGCCGGAGTTAGTAGAAAGCACTCCGTGCCACCGAGGCCACCTGAGCCTCAAGTGACAAAGATGGTTCTAGGAGAACCCCCAAGATATGAACCTGCTCCTTCAGGGGGAGTGCAACCCCATCCAGAACCGGTTGAACCCCCCCCCCAATCCGATCAGAGGAACCACCCACCAGCAGCATCTCAGTCTTGTCTGGATTGAGCTTCAGTTTATTAGCCCTCATCCAGTCCATTGTCACAGCCAAGCACCGGTTCAGCACATCCACAGCCACACCTGATGAGGATGAAAAGGAGCAGTAGAGCTGCGTGTCGTCAGCGTACTGATGACAGCACACTCCAAAGCTCCGGATGACCGCACCCAGCGGCTTCATGTAAATGTTAAACAACATGGGGGACAAAACCGACCCCATACTTGAGAGTCCACAGGGCCGAGTAATGTTCCCCAAGCACCACCTTCTGTAACCGACCCGCCAAATAAGAGCGGAACCACTGCAGAGCAGTACCTCCCACTCCCAGCTCAGCGAGTCGTCCCAGAAGGATACCATGGTCAATGGTATCGAAAGCCGCTGAGAGGTTGAGGAGAATCAACAGAGTCACACTCCCTCTCCTGTCTTTCTCCCGACATAGGTCATCATACAGGGCGACCAAGGCTGTTTCCGTGCCAAAGCCAGGCCTGAAACCCGACTGAAATGGATCCAGATAATCAGTCTCATCCAAGAGTGTCTGGAGCTGGCCCGCCACCACCCGCTCAAGGACCTTGCCCAGGAATGGAACATTTGCTACCGGCCTGTAGTTACTAAGATTTTCCGGGTCCAAGGAAGTTTTCTTCAGGAGTGGTCTCACTACCGCCTCTTTCAGACGGTCTGGGACCACTCCCTCTCATAGAGAGGCATTAATCGCCTCCTTGGCCCAGCCGGCTGTTCCATCCCTGCTAGCTTTTATTAGCCAAGAGGGGCAAGGATCCAGGACAGAGGTGGTCGCGTGGACCTGTCCAAGCACCTTGTCCACATCCTCGAGCTGTACCAACTGAAACTCATCCAAGATTACAGGACAAGACTGTTCTAGAGTTTTAAATCTTATCTTTCTGTATATTATCTTTTTAATTGTAAACTGCCCAGAGAGCGTTGGGTCTTGGGCAAAATAATAATAATAATAATAATAATAATAATAATAATAATAATAATAATAATAATAATAATAATAATAATATGGACTCACTTGCCCCATGCTTATGTATAACAGTCCTGTGATAACCTTCATGTTGCAACATGGCTGAACTAAAGGATATCTCCAGCAGTCCTGGTTTGAACTCTGTAGAGCTAGCCTTTTCCTAGGGTGACTCTATGGAAAGGAGGACAGGGCTCCTATGTCTTCAACAGTTGTATTGAAAAGGGAATTTCAGCAGCACCTGGTGAAATTCCCTCTTCATCACAAGAGTTAAAGCTGCAGGAGCCCTGCCCTCTTTTGTATCTGGTCACTCTAGTATAGCTCCTGCAGCTTTAACAGTTGTGATGAAGAGGGCATTTCACCAGGTGCTGCATTCATAACAATGACCCCTGCTGAAATTCCCTTTTCTATTCAACTGTTAAAGATACAGGAGCCCTGTCCTCCTTTCCATATGGTCACCCTAACTAAGTCATAGTTCACACAACATGCTAAGCCATAATGTTTAGCTGAAAAAAATGCTTAACCGACATGTCTTAGTGTCTCATCTGAACAGGGTCAGTATCATTCAGTACTTAGTCTATTTTGTACAAATTTCATTCATTTATTCATTCAACTAATCAGGTGGATATCTGTCAAAACCTCCCAACACCACCATTGACGTTGTTGATATACAATTTTTAACGTCAAATGTCTTGAATTCTGCAGTCAAATTTCACCATCAAAATCCAAATAGTTAAATCTGAAACATTGTTGAAAATGTCCTAAAAAATCATTTCAGGTTTAATGGTTCTTTAATGTCTAGGGATGGAGGCATCTGTCAATGTGAGTTTCTCCCTCCATCCGTGGCAGAGTCAGATCATAGAAGAGTAGAGAGATCCCCAGACCCGTCGCCTGACAGTTGTGTTATGTTACATTGTTAGATTGTTAAACCTCTGCAATTAAAACAAATCAAAACATTCATTTGTGTATAGTAGAGATGGGTAGGGTCTCCCTTTGGATTAACTTGACAGTTACCAAGATATTCAAATTACCAAAAGATCCCAAAAGTATCTGAAGACTTTGGGCTTTTCCCCTGCTCCCTGAACTAATTCAAGGGCCTGAAAAAAATTCACCCCATCTGCCCCTCCCATCTGTTGCTGCTTTCTATCCATTCCTAAACAAAGGAAGGAGGTGAATCTGCAAAGGGAGAGTAGAAAGGGACTGCAGTGGAAAATCTGTGGATGGCGTGGGCGGTCTCATCCTTTTGTCCATCCATGGGGATGGGCTCTCCCCCTTATCTACTGCACTAGGGTGACCCTATGAAAAGGAGGACCAGGCTCCTATATCTTTAAGAGTTGAATAGAAAAGGGAATCTCAGCAGGTGTTGTTTATATGCCTGCAGCACCTGGTGAAATTCCCTCTTCATCACAACAGTTAAAGTTCCAGGAGCCCTGCCCTCTTTTGTATCTGGTCACTCTAGTATAGCTCCTGCAGCTTTAACTGTTGACATGAAGAGGGAATTTCACCAGGTGCTGCATGCATATTTATTTATTTATTTATTTATTTATTGCATTTATATCCCGCCTTTTTTCCTCCAAGGAACCCAAGGTAGAGTACAGAATCCTCCTCTTCCTCCTCTCCATTTTATCCTCACAACAACAACCCTGTGAAGTAGGTTGTGCTGAGAGCCTGTGACTGGTCCAAAGTCACCCAGTGGGTTTCAATGGCCGAGTGGGGACTAGAACCCGGATCTCCCAACTCCCAATCCATCACTTAAGCCACTACACCACACATCCATACATAATGACACCTGCTGAAATTCCCTTTTCAATACAACTGTTAAAGATATAAGAACCCTATCCTCCTTTCCATGTGGTCACCCTATACTGTACCATCTTTCTACCTGCCCCATACAATTTTGTGGAGCAGCTTCACTTCATTAGGGAGTAGAGGGGTGAGAAGCCTCCTACCCATGGAGAAGCAATAGATGTGGGCTCCTCCCTCCTCATTTTTTGCCCCTGAAGTCGCAAACTGGACAAGCTGCTCTGACAACCAGGGATCATATCCCAACACATCTTCTCATCTGATTGCACAGATCCCTGTAGCTCCACCCCCACCCCCAATCCCAGCCCATTGCCATTGATATGCAGTTATCTCCTCCCATGAATTTATCTAGTGGCTTCATAACACTTCCAGGGACATCACCAGAACAGGAGGAAAGTAGGTGAAGATGCAGCTCAAAGCTGCAGACTAGCAGTGGTTTGGGTGGCCAAGTCTCCTAAAGGTCAACCCCTAAGACTCATCTGGAGATCCTGAGAAGGAGGTTAAAATAGGTCAAACCTGGAGACCAACAAGCATCATTTAAGCACACCTGAGGGCTTCCACGACTCATCCATCATCCCATCAATATGATGGCCTACTGCCATTACATGTAATAATAAGCCTCTTGAATGGGTCATCAAATCTTCTGTGAATCCTTTATGAAACTACTGTCCCACCATGACCAGGTTTGTTACTTTCCATGCTAGCATCCATGCTGAAGTGCCACTGAACACCTATGGGGAGCTCTGCATTCCTTCCAAGCCGCCTTGGATGGCTCTGTGGCTTAAAACTTTCAGGGAAGCTGATTCCACAACAGAGAAGAAGTTGCCTGAAAAGAAGTTCCCTTGCATATGTCCTTCTGCAAATGATGCTCCCCTGTGGGCATAAGAACAGGCCGGTGACTAGTCAATTTCACTTACATTCAGCAATCAGAGGTGCATGAGGGAAGCTTCATTTCCCAGATTCTTACTGTTGCATGCAAGAAATAACCTAATATTAGATTTTTCTAGTAGCCAATGTGTCTTGCATAATGTTTGTGCCACATTTCAGGTTTCTGGGTGGATTGAGAGTATCATAAGCATTTGGGGACAAGCTTCTTGCCCGCAACGTTTACAAAGAACTATATAAATTCCGATCACACATTTCTAGTAATTACAGTGTTTTTCTATGACCTAATTTACAGAGGACAGTCCTCTATTGGAGAGCTTGCAAAGGACAGTCAAAGAATCAGAGAAACATAGAATAGTAGAGTTGGAAGGGGTCTCTAAGGCCATCCAGTCCAACCCCCTGCTCAATGCAGGAATCCACCTTAAAGCATCCCTGACAGATGGCTGTGCAGCTGCCTCTTGAAAGCTTCTAGTGTGGGAGAGCCCACAACCTCCCTAGCTCATGGATTCCATTGTCGTACTGCTCTAACAGTCAGGAAGTTTTTCCTGATGTCCAGCCAGAATCTGGCTCCCTGTAACTTGAGCCCAGTCTTCTATTTGCAGGTGTCCTCTATTTGAAGGACTGTCCAGTCCAAGTCAAAGAACCAGTACTTATTACCTGGATGGCAGACTGAACAGACTCACAGGTCACCTGCTCAGTCTTCTCTACTATGGTGAGATATATTATTATTTCTAGGTTTGCACCTCAGCAAATATTACACAAATTGGTGTCCTCTTTTGCCTTCTTTTTCAGTGATGCATGGCCACCCCAAGAGAAAGAGAAAGGATAAGCCGTATGGCCTAGGAAATTAGAGTGGATGGAGAGGCCTAGGAAACCAGGAGCCAGGAGGCTTGGGAGAAGGTTGCCTGCCGTGAGAAGAGGGGAATGGGAGTGGTTGGAAGGAGGAATGTGGGAAGATGAGGAGAGAATGAAGTGGAGAAAGAGGTACCAGTGAACAGAAGCTGGAGAAGTCTGGGAAGCTGGGATTCAATAGCCATTCTGAAGCAACCAGCTAAATGTCTCTGCTAGGGTGACCATATGAAAAGGAGGACTGGGCTCCTGTATCTTTAACAGTAATGTAGAAAAGGGAATTTCAGCAGCTGTCAATTGAAGAGGGTGAAATTCCCTCTTCATCACAACAGTTAAAGCTTCAGAAGCCCTGCCCTCTTCTGTATCTGGCCACTCTACTATAGCTAGTGTAGCTTTAACTGTTGTGATGAAGAGGGAATTTCACCCACTTCAATTGACACCTGCTGCAATTCCCTTTCCTACATTACTGTTAAAGATGCAGGAGCCCTGTCCTCCTTTTCATAGGGTCACCCTAGTCTCTGCAAGTATCTAAGGTCCTGGGGTGCTCCTTTATGTGCAGTTGCTGTTGCCTACAAGGACCTGAGTACCAGTAAATCATTTACCTCTAACAAGTGGCATGAGTTCTTTCTACACATGCTTCTTATTAGCTACCAAGCCATGTTCAAGGTCTTGCTGTTGGCATGTAAAGCCCTGAACAGCTTGGGACTAGGTTACCTGGAGGGTGACCTTCCCCGACATAGACCTGTGGGTTCTCTAAGATCATCAGAGGAGGCCTTGCTGGCTGTACCGTGACCTGTGCAGATTGCCATCTTGCAGCAACCCAGAAGGAGGCCTTCTCTGTGGAGGCCCCCATCTTTATGGAATGCCCTCCCCTGCTTGTATCCAAGACAGGAGGTGCCAAGTGGGGCATCCTTTAGGTGCCAATTGAAGACCCCTCTGTGGATCCAGACCTTCCTTGAGGAAGGGAGTTTCCCAGCTTGTCTGTTAATTATGGTACTAGGGGTATTTGGTTTTATTTTTTAATTATTTTCTTTGAAAAGTGCTTAGGTATGTACTTTAAATATGTTAAGTGTCTATACATCTATTAAATCAATTTATTATTATTAATAATAATAATAATAATAATAATAATAATAATTTATATAGCGCCATCAAGTTTTCATGGTGCTGTACAGAACAAAATCAATCAATAAAAATAGGTTGAAATCATCCTCTGGGCCCATCAGTGTCCTTAGAAAATGCAGATGTGTAAAAATCTCACTCCTCCTCCCTTTTGCTAATGATTGCAGAAAGAGTGCGATATTGTGTGTGTTTGTTTATTTATTTATTTATTTATTTATTACATTTTTATACCGCCCAATAGCCGAAGCTCTCTGGGCGGTTCACAAAAATTAAAACCATCATAAAACATCCAACATGTTAAAAGCACAATTTCAAAATACAGTATAAAAAGCACAACCAGGATGAAACCACGCAGCAAAATTGATATAAGATTAAAATACAGAGTTAAAACAGTAAAATTTAAATTTAAGTTAAAATAAAAAGGTCTTCAGCTGGCGACGAAAGGAGTACAGTGTAGGCGCCAGGCGGACCTCTCTGGGGAGCTCGTTCCACAGCCGGGGTGCCACAGCGGAGAAGGCCCTCCTCCTAGTAGCCACCTGCCTCACTTCCTATGGCAGGGGCTCATGGAGAAGGGCCCCTGTAGATGATCTTATGGTCCGGACAGGTACATATGGGAGGAGGCGTTCCTTCAAATAACCTGGCCCCAAACCGTTTAGGGCTTTAAATGTCAATACCAGCACTTTGAATCAGGCCCGGACCTGGACTGGCAGCCAATGAAGTTGTAAAAGGACTGGCGTAATGTGATCTCGCCGGCCAGTCCCTGTTAGTAAACGGGCTGCCCTGTTTTGTACCAGCTGAAGCTTCCGGACCATTTTCAAAGACAGCCCCACGTATAACGCATTGCAGTAATCCAAACGAGAGGTTATCAGAGCATGGTTAATAGGGATGTGCTCCGCTTCTCCTCGAACCGGAGAAGCAGGAGCGGAGCGGGGGGCTTCGTCTACCCTTAAGGCAGAAGCAAAGAGGATTGGGGGACCCGCGAAGCGTTGCGGAGCGGATCGAGGTGAAGGCGGATCCTTCGCCTCGATCCGGAGCTCCGCCAAAAAGGTAAGTGGGGTTTACCTGGCCCTGCTGCTGCCGCCGCCCGTGCGGCGACGGCGGCAGAGCCAGGTAAGGGACCAAGGGGGAGGAGGGTCTATCCTGAGTCCGTCCGCGGTCCAACTGAAGCCTAGTCTTCCTGTTGGGTCCTCGGGCTCAATTGAAGCAGCCGCGGGACCGCGGACAGACGCAGGTAAGGGAGAGGAGGGAGGGGGGGTTTATCTGGCCCTTCTGCTGCCGCTGCCACCCGTGCGGCGACGGTGGCAGAGCCAGGTAAGGGACCAAGGGGGAGGGGGGGTCTTACCTGAGTCCGTCGCAGCCCATCCCCGCTTCACTAGAGCCCGCGGCTCAACCAGGAAGTGTAGGCTGGGGCCTACAGTTCCTGGTTGAGCCGCGGGCTCTAGTGAAGCGGGGATGGGCTGCAACAGACACAGGTAAGCGGGAGGAGGGGGGCTTACCTGATGCCACTCCCCGCCACTGCGGAGCTCCGATTCGGAGCCAGAGCTCCGCAGCGGAGCGGAGCGGAGCAGCCGCGAAGAGGATCAGGGGGTCCGTGCAAACCCCTAATGGTTAACTATAGCTAGGCTATCTCTGTCCAGATAAGGGCGTAGTTGGTATAGGGTTAAGGAGTAATCAGTGCTTCGTCTATTTATTGTGTCAGGGTTGATGCCAGCCAAGGCTGAAAGCCCCACTCTTGATCTTAAAACCCAACCCCAAACTCCCTTAATGTGTCATAACTCTGCACATGTTTGGCGAGATGGTTGTTTCCTTATTGACCCATTATGTCTTCCGCAGCTCAGTTTTAGGGTGATTATATGGAAAGGAGTGGGGTCAAGTGCTATTGCTAAGTGGGTGGGTGCACTAACATATTTCCAGGCCATTTTAGAGTGATCCTATGGAAAGAATGACAGGGCTTCTCTATCCTTAACAGTTGTATTGAAAGGGGAATTTCAGCAGGTGTCATTTGTACGCAGGCAGCACCTGGTGAAATTCCCTCCTCATCACAATAGTGAAAGCCGCAGGAGTATAGATAGGGTGACCAGATGCAAAAGAGGGCAGGGCTTCTGCAGCTTTCACTGTTGTGATGAGGAGGGAATTTCACCAGGTGCTGCCTGCGTACAAATGACACTGGCTGAAATTCCATTTATTATTATTATTATTATTATTATTATTATTATTATTATTATTATTATTATTATATTTCTTACCCGCCTCTCCAATTGGATTGAGGCAGGAAACAACAGCAAGCATAAAATACATAAAATACTAACTTAAAACATAGTATGCACTGTTAAAAAAACATCCTAAAAGCGTACTAAAAGTATCCTAAAATTCTACCGGATAGGTCATTCAACTGTTAAAGATACAGGAGCCCTGTCCTCCTTTCCATAGGGTCACCCTACTCAGTTTGGATGTGGAAAGGAGGTCCCAGATTAAACCTTACTGCAATCCCAATATGCCAGAATGAGTCTACGGTAGCTCAAAAATCTGGGTTTTAATTCTTTTTGGATTTGGTGGGTCCTATCTCGCCTTGAGACTTTTAATGGGAGCCTTTAAGATCAACCTGGCATGCAGAAATTAAGTGGAAGCTTTTCCTGGCATGGAGAGCAAGTGAGAAGAGAAGCAGCTTCATTATACTGCATCCAGTTCTGGGCTGCACAATTCATGAAGGACGCAGACAAACTGGAGTGTGTTCAGAGGAGGTCAACCAGGATGATCAGGGGTCTGGAAACAAAGCCCTATGAAGAGAGACTGAAAGAACTGGGCAGGTTTAGCCTGGAGAAGAGAAGATTGAGGGGAGACATGATAGCACTCTTCAAATACTTGAAAGGTTGTCACACAGAGGAGGGCCAGGATCTCTTCTCGATCCTCCCAGAGTGCAGGACACGGAATAACGGGCTCAAGTTAAAGGAAGCCAGATTCCAGCTGGACATCAGGAAAAACTTCCTGACTGTTAGAGCAGTACGACAATGAAATCAGTTACCTAGGGAGGTTGTGGGCTCTCCCACAGTAGAGGCCTTCAAGAGGCAGCTGGACAGCCATCTGTCAGGGATGCTTTAGGGTGGATTCCTGCATTGAGCAGGGGGTTGGACTCGATGGCCTTGTAGGCCCCTTCCAACTCTGCTATTCTATGATTCTATGATTCTACTCCTTCGCCTTGGGCTGCCAGGCTGCTTTTAAAGACGCAGGAGGAGAAGGGAACTTTGCCCAGGACCCCCAGAAGCCTGGATCTTCCTGGAGAGGTTCTTTCTCTGCATTTCTGCTTGGTTCACCTTCCAACGGGAAGCAGCAGCCTGGGACCTAAAAGGCGAGCTTGTCCTGGCAGGCATGGAAGAACAGCTTATCTCCCAAGCAAACAATCCTGGCCACAAGGTTCTACTCAGGTGACAAGGACCTTATTAACACAGCCATTGTCCCAGCTGGGTAACGAAACCTGCAACTTCACAAGCTCGGTGGGTTTCAGTGCCAGAAGGGGAGCGAGTGCGCAAGACACACAATGGGGGCGTAAGCGAGGCCGTATCCTATTATCAAAGCCTTTGATCCACATCAGGCTTTGAGCCAGATCCGTCATGAACATGAAGCCAAGATAAGCAGGCCTCTGATAAAGGTCATTAGGTTGGTTACAAGCCTTGACAAGTAGCCAGATAATAGGATGCTGTTTCAGTACAAAGAGACACATCCTGTCCCCCCACCCTACCCGGGTGACCTTTCCAGGGTCTTGGGAGAGGCCTCCGCTTTGAAAAAGCAACTTTGAAGAGCCAGAGGCCTGGTCAAAAGTTTGGCAAAGAGGAAATGTGAGATTTCTCTGCAATCCAGACCCAGGGCACAAAAAAATCCATTGCAGGAAGAAAAAGGCAATGATGCCAATGGGAGGAAAGCAGGCAGCGAGGAGGAGGAGGAGGAGGAGGGGGGTTCACTCAGGGCCTTGCTAGACCTACCTGATAATCCGATGGGGAGTCGGGGTGAGGCCACGCTGCAGCTAGCGCAGGCTGTCACCCCTAGGTAGACGTAACACGCGACGGGGTAAGGGAAAGCCCCGTCGCGTCCTCCATTTTTTAAAAATTAAAGGGGCCATGTGTGCAGGAGTGCACCAACGGAAAAGTAAGTCTTATTTTAAAAAAATAAAGGGTTCCTTGTTCCCCCTGCCCCCGATTACCCCCGACACAATGTCTGATGCCCCCCTGCCCGCTCGCTCGCCCATCCTCCCCCCATTTGCCATGTCCGCCCCCCGCTCGCTCGCCAGTCCCCGATCTCCTTGCCCTGGCCCCGTTCTTCTTCCCCCCTGTCCACCATGTCTAATGCCCCCAGCCCGCTCGCCATGCCCGCCTGATCACCCACCCGACATGTCCGATGCCCCCTCCGCCCCCCCATGCTCTCCCCACCCTGGCTCCGCTCTTCCCCCCATCTCTCCTGCTGGGTCCACTCTTTCCCCCCCGGCCCCCATCTCCCCCGCCCCGTGATTTCACTCCCCCTGGCCCGATGGGCACAGCGCTCCTATGGAGTGCTGTGCCCAGTGCGCGGCTTCTCCCGGCTACTCGTGAGTAAGTGAGCAGCTTGAAAAACCATGGAAGTAGCTAGACCTTCCACAGCCCCGGGCTCAGCGGAAAAACCGGGCCACAAGCAGATCTGGTTATCCTGGGTCAAGGGAGGGTTTAGCCCGCCCTGACCCCGGGATCCCCTGTGCGTCGTCTGCACGCACATCAGGGAGCCCGGGCCTCGCACCGGGCTAAGTCCTCATCTAGCAACGGCCTCAGAACCAGCCAGAATTCTAAGGAGCTCTCCAGAGCTCTCTAGAGAATTCTTACTAGTGCTGACTGAAACTCAGGCCTTAGCTAGACCTAAGGTTTATCCCAGGGTCGTCCCGGGGTCGTCCCTGCCTGCTCCCGGGATCCCCTGTGTGTCAATTAGATGCACAGGGATGACCCCGGGATGATCCCGGGATAAACCTTAGGTCCAGCTAAGGCCTCAGAATGGATCCACAGCCTCACCAAAACTGGAGCCACCAGCCTAGGTAGACCCTAGACTGCAGGGGAAAGAAGGTTATTGGGACAAAAACAACAAAGGCATTCATTGGGAATTTTAATTCTCTTGTGCTGGTGGACTACAGCTCCCATCATTCCCAGCCAGCATCTTGGTCCAGCCCATCCAGAGGGCACCAGGTTGGGGAACATATTCCCTACATACAGACCCTACATACAGACCCTATTTTTTTATTTTACTGGGCCTGCCCACCCATCTCTGGCTACTTCACAAAAACATCAGACGGTGCCTAGATCAAGTTAGACCCTTATTAATAATTTCTGCAGACTTTATAACAACCCCCTGAAGAAGGCCTGAAAAGACAGAGGCCAAAACGTGTCGGCGTTTTGCTTAATAAACCTTTCTAGCCACCTTCTGCCTGATTCCACGAAGGAGCTAATAAGCATTTCTGTGGAAGGAACAGAGACATGGAAATCGACTGAAAATGAACACTCGGCATTAACGGAGTTAATTACAACGACAAGAAAACAAGAAATACATGAATGTAACTAACTTGAATTAGAATTTAAGTTCCATTTATTTATGGTGACCCTATGAAAAGGAGGACAGGGCTACTGTGTCTTTAACAGTTGAATTGAAGAGGGAATTTCAGCAGGTGTCTTTTGTAGGCATGCAGCACCTGGTGAAATTCCCTCTTCAATACAACTGGAAAAAGTGAAGTACAAGCTGAAGGGGCAGGTTTGCAGTTTGAGATTGATAAACAAATGGTCAGGAAAGGAAAGGAACCTCTCGTGTAAGCACTGAGTCATTATTGACTCTTGGAGGGACGCCAGCTTTCGCTGACATTTTCTTGGCAGGCCTTATAGCGGGGTGGTTTGCCGTTGCCTTCCCTGGCCATTATTACCTTTCCCCCAGCTAGCTGGGTACTCATTTTACCGACCATGACCTCGGGAGGATGGAAGGCTGAGTCGACCCGAGCCGGCTGCCTGAAACCAGCTTCCGCTGGGATCAAACTCAGGCCGTGGGGAGAGTTTCGGCTGCAGTAACTGCTGCTTTACCGCTCTGCGCCTAATTTCTTTGAATGAGTTCAAATCTCCAGAGCCTGATGAATTGCATCCTAGTGTAATGAAGGAACTAGCAGACGAACTCTCAGAACCACTGACTGTCTATTACCTTGGCAAACCAATGGAGGATGAAGTGCTGGACGCCTGGAGGAGGGCTACAGAAGAAAAGCTTTAAGCTCTCTTCCCCAAATGCTTCACTGTTCCAGTCCAGTTGCTCGTGGAGCTGCCAGATGCAGGAAAAAACAAACCAGCCATGAGCAAAGCTCTCTAGGTGGCCTAAATGACTTTCTTCTCTTGGTTGTTTGGGCTACAGAACACAAGAAGACCAATGCTGAAGCAGACCAAAGGCCTCTCTAGTGCAGCATTCTGACCCTCCAGTGGAAAAGCAGATGCCTCTGTGTTATTGTTTCTCTAGGAGTCATCGAGATTTGTATCTGGTGTCATCTATGTTTGTGCATCTGAGTTTTCTTCCTCCTCCTCCTGCTCCCTGCTTTTATTAATAGCCCTTGGTCCAAAAAAGATTTCCGCATTAGTGTCAAATCCCCAATTCGGAGGATTTTACTCTGCTTTATATAGGGTTCTAAAATGTCATGTCACGTAACTCTAAGCAACAAAGCATGTGGGTGAACACAATGAAAATGCAGAACTGTGCTGAAGTGGCAATCGCATAGCATTGTGCAATTCCAAATTTTCCTTTTAAAAGCCCTGATTGGAAGCCGCAATAGAGCATATTGCTCAAGTCTTCCATCATCTTTTTCCTATCTGTTTCCAGATGGCTAGAACGCAGGTGGAGGAAGACTCGTGCTGGGTCTGATCGAACACGGGCTAGAGCTCACTATCGAGCCTCCTCTGTGGTGGTGAGGGTGGCAAAGAGGCAGTTCTTTTCCACCAGCATTGCGTCTTCTCAGTGTCGTCCGGCGGAGCTTTTCCGGGTGGTTCGCGGCCTGTTACACTCTGGGCCAGGGCGAGAGATGGTGGAACCCTCGGTAGCATGCTGTGACGAGTTTGCACGGCACTTTGAAGATAAAGTCGCTCAGCTTCGTCATGAATTGGACACCACACTTAATACAGCTCCACTAGTAGAGGCATTCAGAGCGCCGTCCGTTTCAGTTTTCGCCGGCTGGGTCCAGGAGGTTGTGAATGCCTCCTTGAGAGAGGGAGTGGTGCCGGCCTCTTTAAAAGAGGCGGCAATTAGACCACTCCTGAAGAAGCCTAATCTGGACCCGGAGGATGTTAACAACTACAGGCCGGTGGCTAATATCCCTTTCCTGGGCAAGGTGCTTGAGCGGGTGGTTGCAGGACAACTCCAGGCACTCTTGAATGAAATGGATTATCTAGATCCATTTCAATCGGGTTTCAGGCCTGGTTTTGGAACGGAAACTGCCTTGGTCGCCCTGTGGGATGACCTCTGTCGGGAGAGAGACAGGGGGAGTGCGACCCTGTTGGTTCTCCTGGACCTCTCAGCAGCCTTCGATACCATCGACCATGGTATCCTTCTGGATAGGTTGTCTGAGCTGGGAGTGGGAGGTACTGCGTTGCAGTGGTTCCGCTCCTACTTGGATGGCCGATTCCAGAAGGTGGTGCTGGGGGATTATTGCTCTGTGCTGTGGCTCCTAAGCCATGGGGTTCTGCAGGGCTCTATCTTATCCCCTATGCTGTTTAACATATACATGAAGCCGCTGGGGGAGGTTATCCGGAGATGTGGACTGAGGTGTCATCAATATGCGGATGATACCCAGCTCTACCTTTCCTTTTCATCAAACCCAGGGGAGGCAGTGACTGTTCTGAACCAGTGCCTGGGCACGGTAATGGACTGGATGAGGGCTAACAAACTGAGACTCAATCCAGACAAGACGGAGGTACTGTTAGTGGTTGGTTCATCTGTCCGGCGAGGTGATGTTTGCCCTGTCCTGGACGGGGTTGCACTCTCCCTAAAGGATCGGGTCTGTAGTTTGGGGGTGCTCTTGGGTCCAGAACTGTCACTTGAGGCACAGGTGAACTCAGTGGCAAAGAGCACCTTTTATCAGCTTAGGTTGATATACCAACTACGCCCTTATCTGGACAGAGATAGCCTAGCTACAGTTATCCATGCTCTGATAACCTCTCGTTTGGATTACTGCAATGCGTTATACATGGGGCTGCCTTTGAAAACGGTCCGGAAGCTTCAGCTGGTACAAAATAGGGCAGCAAGGTTACTAACAGGGACTGGCCGACGAGATCACATTACGCCAGTCCTTTTCCAGCTTCATTGGCTGCCAGTCCAGGTCCGGGCCCAATTCAAAGTGCTGGTATTGACATTTAAAGCCCTAAACGGTTTGGGGCCAGGTTATTTGAAGGAATGCCTCCTCCCATATGTACCTGCCCGGACCTTAAGGTCATCTACAGGGGCCCTTCTCCGTGAGCCCCTGCCAAAGGAAGTGAGGCAGGTGGCTACTAGGAGGAGGGCTTTCTCCGCTATGGCACCCCGGTTGTGGAATGAGCTCCCCAGAGAGGTCCGCCTGGCGCCTACACTGTACTGCTTTCGTCGCCAGCTGAAGACCTTTTTATTCACTCAGTATTTTAACACTTAATTTTAACTTTAATTTAAATTTTACTGTTTTAACTCTGTATTTTAATCTTATATCAACTTTGCTGTGTGGTTTTATCCTGGTTGCGCTTTTTATACTGTATTTCGTAATTGTGTTTTTAACCTGTTGGGTGTTTTATTGTGGTTTTAATTTTTGTGAACCGCCCAGAGAGCTTCGGCTATAATAAATTACATTTATTATAAAAATGTAATAAATAAATAAATAAATAATCATGCCCCTCGTGCCTCAAGACATAAATGCAGGGCAAGAGAAATAAGTCAGATCAAAACCAACCATCGGGCACCCAGGTGAATCAAAGAAGTTTGCTTTTCCTGGGTGTATCACATGTGGTCTTCGTACAAATATGACAAAGGGCCTTGCTAGACCTACCAGATAATCCGTGCGGGAGGAGGGGCCAGGCCGCGTTAGAAGTAGCGCGGCCTGTAGGCGCCATCCACACGTAAGACGCGACGGGGCCGAGGGAAGCCCCGTCGCATCCTCCATTTCCCCCCCTTAAAGTCCCATGTGCGCAGGAGCGCACCAACGGAACAGTAAGTGTTTTTTTTTAAAAAAAATAAAGGGTTCCCCACTCTCCCTGCCCCTGATTTCCCCCCCACAATGCCTGATACCCCCCACCAGCTCGCCATGCCCATCCCCCGTCCCAGCTCGCCATGCCCATCCCCATCTGCCATGCCTGTCCCCGTTCTTCTCCCCCCGTCTGCCATGCCCTGTCCCCGTCCGCCATGCCTGTCCCCATTCTTCTCCCCCCCGTCCGCCATGCCCTGTCCCTCTCCACCATGCCCGTCCCCATTCTTCTTCCCCCCCTCTCTCCTGCCGGGTCCGCTCTTTCCGCTGGCCCCCATCTCCCCCCCCCTGTGATCCCCCCCCCGGCCCAGTGGGCACAGCGTTCCTATGGAATGCTGTGCCCAGTGCATGGCTTCTCCCAGCTACTCGCAAGTAAGCGAGCAGCCAGGAAAAGCCACGGACCCTGCTAGACCTTCCGGGGCTGTGGAAAAGATGGGCCATAAGAGGATCCGCTTATCCCGGGTCAAGGGAGGACTTAGCCCAGCCTGACCCCGGGATCCCCTGTGCATCATCTGGATGCACAGGAGGGAGACTGGGCCTCACACCGCGCTAACTCCTCATCTAGCAATGGCCAAATACACTATTATGGAGTTGGTTGATTTCTCATCATCCCGTCCTCCTTCTCAATGCAGCATGGTTCGGTTTTTTAAGCTGTCTCTCGTAACAGTATAAGAAGATTCCTGCTAGATCGGACCGAGAGTCCATTTAGTTCACACCGCGGCCAACCAGCAGTTGATGGAAGACCCCCAAGCAGGACACGGGTGCAACAGCACCCTCTGTCCATGTTCCCAAAGAACTGGAGTACGTAGGATTACTGCCTCTGATACTGGAAGTAGCATAGAGGCCTCAGGACAGGTAGCCGTTGTACCTCTCCTCTCCAGGAATTTGTCTAGTTCCCTTTTAAAGCCATCAATGTTGGTGGCCATCACCACATCTTTCGCTAGTTTTACTCTACGCTGTGTGAAGAAGTCCTTTTTTTTATCTGTCCTGAATCTCCCACCAATCAGTTTCATGGCATGACCCCACTGGCTTCTAGTATTATGGGAGAGGGAGAAAAATATCTCCCTATCCAGATTCTCCACATCATGCATAATTTTGTACACCTCTACCATGTCTCCCCTCAGCCTCCTTTTCATTCCTAAGGTAAACACTCCCAGCTCTTGCAACCTTTCTTCTTAGGGTAATAGTTGCTGCCCGTCTGATCATTTTAGTTGCCCTTTTCTGCACTTTTTCTAGCTCTACAATATCTTTTTTTTTTAGGTGCAGTGAACCAGAACTGTACACAGTATTCTAAGTATGGTTGCATCACATGAAGGATGATGAAGGATGGCCTTCA
This sequence comes from Elgaria multicarinata webbii, assembly GCF_023053635.1. NCBI lineage: Eukaryota > Metazoa > Chordata > Lepidosauria > Squamata > Anguidae > Elgaria > Elgaria multicarinata. The sequence continues at coordinate 217,335,562 of NC_086171.1, read as the reverse complement.
AGGCCATCGAGTCCAACCCCCTGCTCAATGCAGGAATCCACCCTAAAGCATCCCTGACAGATGGTTGTCCAGCTGCCTCTTGAAGGCCTCTAGTGTGGGAGAGCCCACAACCTCCCTAGGGAACTGATTCCATTGTCGTACTGCTCTAACAGTCAGGAAGTTTTTCCTGATGTCCAGCTGGAATCTGGCTTCCTTTAACTTGAGCCCGTTATTCCTTGTCCTGCACTCTGGGAGGATTGAGAAGAGATTCTGGCCCTCCCCTGTGTGACAACCTTTTAAGTATTTGAAGAGTGCTATCATGTCTCCCCTCAATCTTGAAGGGCAAAATGTCTGGAGGACCACATAATGCCCATTGGAAAGCCAGGTGTCCTACTTTACAGAGGACAATCCTCTGTTTTGGAGAGCTGGCAGAGGAAAGTCTTCTATTTGAAGTTGTCCTCTGTTTGATAGACAGTCCAGCCCAAGTCCACTTTAAAGATAAAGAACCATTGTTTAGAGAACACAGGTTTCTGGATGGTTTAGAAAAATCAGGTTTTAGTATCTTGGTGGCAAGTGAGGCGGTGTGGCTGTTGCTTGCTACAGTCTGCCAGGTTGCACGGCTTGGTGTCCTTGATAACTATTTAAGATCAACCCAGCCCCGGCCATCACCATTTTGACTTCCATATTGCACTCTCCGATTTCAACAAATCCTTTGTTTCTACATCCCTCTGATGTTCTGCCCGTTTGCGGGTTCCAGGGCACACATCTTCCACGTTATTTAGAGAACAGCAGCAGAAACCCCTGCTCTTTACTTTGTACCACTGGCTTATCAAGGTGCTAATTTCTGCAATAAATGGCCCTGTGGTTTGACCCACTGGAGCTGCTCACGTGGGCCTTCTGTTCAAACTTCTTCCCATCCACGTTTGTCCCAAGAATGGATTTCCACAGACCTGCTGCGGAGTAAAATGAAAACCAAATACATGCAGTGGATGAAATCTCAGTCTTTTATTGGATAAACATGCAAAGTTTTTGGTGGATTGTTAGAATTGGCAGAATTGGGAATCATGGTGAACTTTCATCAGGTAAGCAAGCAAGGAAACAAGCAAACAAGCAGAACCCGCTCCGGACTCCTGGAAGCAGGATATGGGTTTCCTCTTCTCTAGGTGCGCACACGTGTGTGCATACGTGCTGTTTATGTTTTGGTTTTGCTGAGTCCAGATGTTTGGATCAGGTGGCTGGGTGGCAAAGCTGGGGTGCTGGGGGGCACAGAGGGTGTGCGGGCCTCTGTCTCCTGGCATTATTCTCAGACTTTCATAGCAGCCAATTTCCCCAGTTTTCCCATCAGCACTTCTTCGTCGGGAGCCTGGGTCTTCACGTCAAGTATCAGAGTGTTCTGCAAAGATTGAAAAATCGAAAAGGGGGTCATGTTGGGCTCATGTCACCACCAGTCCTTGAGAGAAGGAGGGGCAAAAGCATGAAGGAGGAACCAGCAGGGGCAATTTGGTAAACAGGACCGGTAAGGCAGGCAGGCAGGCAGAGCGGCCACTTCCATTGAGGTGCGTGTAAAAGCCCCATAGTTGCAGGGGTTGCCGTCAGAATGCCTAAATCCCAATGGTGTCAAACGTGGACAGCAGTGAGAGGGCAAAGGAGAAGCCCTCCATTTCAAAGCTTCAGAACCTCCCTCTCAAGATTTCTTCCCCAACGGGGTGCCCTCCAGATGTGTTGGACAGCAAGCCTCATAATTGGCCACACTGGCTGGGAAGTAGGGGAGTTGTTGTGCTACGTTTCTGGAGGGCACCATGTTGGAGGACATCAGGTAGGCCTGCTGGATCAGACCAAGGGTCCATCTCATCCAGCGTTCTCTTCAAAAAGTGTCCAAACAGCTGTTGACCAGGAGCCCACAAAGCAGGGAATGAGTGCAGCAGCTCTCTCTCCCCCGCCCCGCCCCCATGTTCTCCAACATAGGCACACTGTTTCTGATACTGGAGGTACCATCAGGAGTAGTAGCCATTGATGGGGAAAGCTGGTGCACATGGTCACCTTTACATGCCTTGGGCTGAGCCCATTTTGGTCAGGCTTCCCCCATATCACGTGCTAAAACTTGGAAGGTGTTGTGGTGTTACACCCCACAAGTCAGTTCCCTAATTGGTAAGTCGGTGGTGCTTAGAATGTTGGTTGGCCTGCGTGGGTGGAGTTAGAATGTCTGAGGAGGGGGAAGGAGTGATATATAAGGGAAGGACTGAGGGGATTGTGGGAGACTTTTTAGGTACTTTAAGGCCATAGCTAGACCTAAGGTTTATCCCTGGATCATCCAGGGGTCAAACCTGTTCATCTTAGTGACACACAGGAGATCCAGTGCTCAGGCAGGGGTGAACCTTGGATGATCCCAGGATAAACCTTAGGTCTAGCTGTGGCCTTAGAGTCTTTAGCCTTTAGTGCTTTAGCTCTCTCTGTGTAGAGTACTTGGGTTCTGGATAGACTGAGGTTCAGTGTAGAGAGTGGTGTCTTTTGAGTGGGGTGTGCAGATAGACAGTTTGTGTAAAATAAACAATACTGATAATAAAGTTCAAGAGTGATTGTGTGAGAGAAAGGAAAGCGTGCTGAATGAGTGAAAGGATTGGATGAGAGGTTTCAAAAAGGTTTCGAAATGTTTTAATTTGAAACAAAGCTTGTGAACGTTTAAAATTAAATCTTAATCATTTTGTTTTAACTATCACAAAAATCCCACGTGTCTGTTTGGCATTTTTGATCTGAAGTTATTTACATTTAACACCCACTCTGACAATCATTCACCTCAGCACATATAATTCACAGCATATTATTTTATATACTGAAATCCTCCATTTAACCTCTTTCTCCACATAGTTTGGAGAAAGGCGGTGTTTGTCCCTCGCCTCAGGCGTATCAAGCGGTGGTGCTTGGCTTGAGCAGGGAGTGTCCGCGGCCGGGCCGGGTGTTCAGAGCCTGTGCCGTGGCACCGGTGTCCCTGTCTCCCGCTAAGGCAGAGTTTGACCACAAATGTATATAGTCATATGTCTAATTAGGATTCCCCAACAACAAACACACAAACCTTCATTGGGAGGGGGGAACCAGTGAGGTTTACCTCTGATTATTATTAGTAGTAGTATTAGTATTAGTATTTACTGTTTTACTCTGTACAGCACCATGTACATTGATGGTGCTATATAAATAAATAAATAATAATAACAATAATAATAATAATAATAGTAGTATCCCGCCTTTTGCCCAATACTGGGCCTCAAGGCGGCCTTACAAAGTTTAAAATATACATTGTAAAACCTAGGAAAAAAATGTAAAAATAAATTAAAAAATAAGAACATAAACGTTTAAAATACACAACAAAATTATAAGTCATTAACATAGATGGAGGGCCAGATTACTCTCCAAAGGCCTGCTGGAACAAACAAGTTTTAGCCTGCTTCCGAAAGCCCATCAAGGAGGGAGTCAGCCTAGCTTCCCTGAGAAGAGAGTTCCAGAGCACTGGAGCAGCCACAGAGAAGGCCCTGTCCCATTTTCCCACCAAGCGCGCCTGTGAAGATGGTGGGACTGAAAGTAGGGCTTCTCCAGAAGATCTCAAAGCATGGGCAGGCTCATAAGGGAGAATACGGTCTTTCAAATAAGGACTAGCACCTTGTAACCTTTTTAATATTTGTACAGATCCGATGAGACTCCGGGACTCAGCACTAGGGATAAAAGGTGACTCTTGAAGCCACTGAATGTTAGGAATTCCTAAAGTGGTGCAAGAGAAATCTGTCTGTCTCTGTCCCTCCTGAACTTCCACCTCTGTGCCCCTCTATTATAATGCGTGTGCGCGTTATATACACACACACAGAAATTACACATTGAATGTTTTTTTCTTTTCAGGAAATATATGTGGAGTAATAGCTGGGATCACACATGTCTATAGTATTTGAGGTTCTTATTTCTTATTTAATTTATTTATTTAAAACATTTATATCCCGCCCTATATCATTAAGATCTCACAGCGACATACAGATAAAAACATATAATATAAAACAATAAATATGCAGTTAAACACAAATTAAACCATGATCCAAGTTAAAACAATATATAATTTAAAAGCAGTTAAAACAATGTGCCAGTGCGTTTAACCATCAAAGACTTTGTTAAAAAGCCGTGTTTTTATTTGGCGTCGAAATGCGATCACTGTTGGTGCCAATCGGGCCTCCCAGGGGAGGGCATTCCACAGTCGGGGTGCCACCACAGAGAAGGCCCTCTCCCTTGTCCCATCATAGCATATATGTTGCATTGGTGGGATGCGGAGAAGGGCTCCTCCAACAGATCTCAAGTCTCGAGCAGGCATATATAAGGAGAGGCACTCTCTCAAGTATCGAGGTCCCAAGCCGTTTAGGGCTTTAAACGTCATTACCAACACTTTGAATTCCGACCAGAAGCGTATAGCCAGCCAGTGCAGCTCCTTTAAGACCGGTGTTATGTGGTCTCTGTAAGATGTACCCGCCAGCAATCTAGCTACTGCATTTTGCACTAGCTGCAACTTCCACGTCGTCTTCAAGGGCAGCCCCATGTAGAATGCATTGCAGTAGTCTAAGCGGGAAGTTACCAGTGTGTGCAGTTCTTGTTAACCCAGTAAATGTCAGTTCTCATGCAATGCTTTTTAAATATTGCTTAACATTTTCCTTCATTCTAATCCTCAATAAAACTCTTCGTATTCTTTCAAAATCCTTGTCACTGGCTTCTTGACTCCGGCAGTACTAAGTTGCCCTTTTCCAATATCACCAACTGACTTAAAAGATGAAAGATGATTTCCCTGCGTGAGTTCAGGGGGCAGGAGAAAGTGGCCCCACATATATGTCAGCCAAAACATATTAATATGGGAAAGTACACCCAGTTTCTGTGCGGGAGGGGGCACAGCACATTCTTGATGAGGCATTACAGAGTTCAAGATGGTGTTATAGGCATGGCATCAGGGCAAGGCAGCCTTTCCCAATCTGGAGCCCTCAGGTGTGTTGGACTTCAGCTCCCACAGCTATGATGACTGTGGGATTATGGGAGTTGCAGTCCAGCGCATCTGGAGGGCAGCAGGTTAGAGAAGGCTAGAGTCAGGGAAAAGATGGCTGGGCCCGGACTGGCAGAAAGTGTTCTTCAACCATGCAGGGGCCCCAGTCTAAGAAATGTAAGTAAGAAAGTAAATTTTGACAAACTGACCGGGACTATGTGGATTTTAGTTTCGCTTTCAGCATACGTGGCCCCAAGCATATTTGGAAGATTCATCCGGTTGTCAGACAGTGCACCTGAAACATGCAAACATAGAAACGGATCTTTAGACTGGGCAATCGGTGTATGCTGTTCATCTCTCCCAGATTACTGAATGGCTAGAGCAAATGGCTAAAGAAAAGTACTGCCAAGAACACACCCTCCTGTCTATGCACGTTGTCTGGGCAGCAATAGCATAGACTCTATTGTTTATTTATTTACTTATTATTACAGTTATACCCTGACTTTTTTTCCTCTTGCAAGGAATCTGAAGCAGCTTACACGGTCTTCCTCCGCTCCATTTTTTTAAAAATCTATGCACCAACCTACATCCCTATGCTAGGACTTTTTTTTTTACACAAAGTTGTTAATCACGGTAACTAGGGCTGTGCACACACACACCCTATCCACCTCGGGGCCAGCCCCGAGCTCCCGAAGCAACCCCAGTTTGGCTTGGAGGTACTTCGGGGATTGCCCAACCTGCCTCAGCGCTGAAGCTGAGGCAAGATTCGGGCCCTCCGAGTCAACTCGGACTTTTCTGGGTGCCGGCTGCACAGCCGGCACCCAGAAAAGGCTTCCCTACTCTCTTTACCTGCTGCCGTCCGCCATCACCGCCTTGATTCTGGCAATTTCTGGTGCTGCTGATGCAAATGACAGGAAGTAGGCCATGCAATTTTAAGATATCATGGGGCCCCTGAGTGATTAGTACCTCTATTGCCACCGTAGTTTGTGACCATAGAGGTACTAAACTACTTCCTGTTATTTGCGTTGGCAGCACCAGAAGCCACCAGAAGCAGGAAGGCAAAGGAGACGGCAGACGGCGGACAGGTAAGGGACCCGCCGAGGGCCAGCTCCGAAGCACCGAGGCAGCCCGAAGCTCAGAACCAATTGGCTTCGGCTTCAGGCCACCTTGGGCTTCACCAGAACGAATTGGCTTCAGCTTCGGGCCACCTTGGGCTTCACCAGAACCAATTGGCTTCGGCTTCGGGCCACCTTGGGCTTCACCAGAACCGCCTTGGAACCGAGCCAAGGCAGGACGAATCAGCCCACCTTGACTCAGATTCGGGGCCTCAGTCCGAGGCAGAGCACAGCCCTAACTGTAACTACTTTCAGTTTCGTTGAAGAATTGAGGTCAAAGCTCTATACAAAGAACTTTTCCTTTCCTGCTTTTCCCCTCTTAAGTGGAGCTGAACTATAGCAGGATAGTGCAAATACGCAAGTAGTTCTGTTGATTTCACAAACTATACTCCATTTTCCCCACTCTAAAGGAAGCCGGGAGAGTGCTCTCGAAAAACGGAAGCAAAATTGGAGGATCGCAATGTCTTCTAAAGAACCCATAAAGAACCATGAGTAAGGAATCATGAGCACAAAATAAATCGCACATGGAGAAAAGCTCGAATTCTCTTTCCTGAGAGACCCAGCAAAGACCATGCCACAACCCAGAACCAATTCAGACACGTACATTGTGTAGATGTAAATTGGTTTGATCCCTGAGAACCAATATAGGGTGCAATATAGAACTCTTAATAAATAAATAAATAAAAAAATAAATAGTCCCTGCTGGATTTTCCCATTTCAGTTGTAGGTGTGCTGAATCATGTCTGAAAGCTCACCGCACCCACAGATCTCCCTGCCTATGGAAAGCTAGTAGGTCAGGGGAAAGGGGATGATTCTATATTGTTCTGATTCCTTGGGAAAGACTCTCTTGTGAAAAGAGCAAAAGAAGTATGTGTGGGTTTCGTGTTGTTGTTTTTAAAAATTCCAGTATGTTGCAAAAAATAGCTGTAATCACAGCTAACCTCTGATAGGAGAAGGCACCCTAAGAAGAAAAAGGAAACTGGGCATGTTTAGCCTGGAGAAGAGAAGACTGAGGGTGGGTGGGTGGGTATGGTAGCACACTTCAAAACCCTAAAGAAGAGGGCAAAAACTTGTCCTCTGCTACCTCATACGGTAGGACTGGATCTGATGGGTTTATCTTACAGGAAAGTAGATTTCAGTTCAATATTAGGAGAAACTTAATGATAATAGAAGTTTGGCAGTGGAAACAATGACCTGATAGGCTTTTGGGGCTCTCTCTCACCAGGATTCTTCAAGCAGGAGGTGGACAAGGCAAATATTGGGGATTGGATGATGTCCCACAAGATCCCAGCCACCCAGCCTGCCACCAATTCTAGAACTCTCTGATGCTAATGACAGCCATGAGAAAGACCCTGCATGAGCTGGGGAACTCTGTGCCACCCCATAGTCAGGAAATTTTGTTTTGCTAGGGTCAGACAACCAACAACACACACAGCCACTTACTCTTGACTGCTGGCATGCAAGCGGTGCTTACAATATCTCTCATATATTCCTTTACTTGTTCATCCTGCAACAAGAAGTAACAGAGTCCTCATTGCATTTGATACACAAACTGAATATAAAAGCAACACTGGGTCTTAACTTTTCAAGGGCAAATTTGGCTTGTTGCTCCTGAAACCTGAGGCTGTTTCAAAAGCAGCTGAGCATATGAAGCTGCCTTCTGTTAAGTTGCTCAGCCAGTCCATCTAGACCACTCTATTCTGATGAGCATCACCTTTCCTGGGACCTACGGGTCTTTCTGAGGAACAGCCTGGATCCTTTGCCTCTCCGTACAGCTGCCCTGTAAAGTGAGTTACCAGAACTACAGCCTGGGTCCTCTTCCTGGCAGTGGAGTAGTCTCAAGGTTTGGACTGGCCCTGCTCAGCCTGGTTTGCCATTGGTCACTTCTAGACAGGATGGACTATAAAATACTTCCTGTTTGGTCTGGGTGCTTGCCTGAGTGGCGAGACCATCCTGGCTCTGGTGTATTCCTATGCATTCTTTGATTCTGACTCCTGGATTGGTCCCTCAGCTCTGACCCCCTGGCACAACTCTTGTCTCCCCTCTGACATCTGCCTATACTTCATCCCTGGTGGATTCCCAGAACTGCTCTCCAAACTCCTTTTCAATTGGCTATACCAGGGACCGAAGCTAGAACCTTCTATGTACAACACTTGCGTTCTGCTACTAAATGATGCACCATCCTCAATAATATATGAAGTTGCCTTAGACTAAAAGAGACCGTTATTAGTTCCAGCCCGTGGTTATCCACTACGACTGTCGGCAGTTCTCCAGAGGACGTTCCCATCACTTGCTAACTGAGATCCTTTCAACGGTGGCGATGCTTGCAACCTTCTCCAATCAAGGCACATCTTTGATCATCCAGCTATGATTTATGGTGCAGGATAGAAAACGCCCCACAATTCCTGCAAGGCATGCATGTGTGCAAATCTTTGAAGAGACTTTAAAGGGCTCTTGGGATCATGGGAACAGAGAAAGCTGCCTTAGGCAGTGTCAGTCCATTGGTCTATCTAGGCCAATGTCATCAACAGTCATTGGCAGCAACGGCTCTCCAGGACTTCTCCAGGCAGGATTCTTCCCTACTTCTGCCTGGAGATGCTGCCTTGACTTGAACTTGAGACCTTCTGCATGCAAAGCAAGGGGTCTCTGTCACTGAACCTTAGGCCACGATCCACTAGGTGCAAAAGCAAGGAAAACCCCGTGCGGGAGTAAAAAGAAGCCAAAGGCAAAGGTATAAAAGAATAAATCTGATAGGATCCTTTTAGAAAGAGAGGCCAGATGGATTATCAGGCTCAATACTATCAGCCCATCCGGCCTCAATGAGTCTTTGGAATTATCGGCACTGTTATAAGAAACATTTGTTTCCAATTAGTTGTCAAGGTCTCTTTTCCCTCCCTATAAATCTCACCTCCTTTAGTATGTTAGTCTAGCAGCGTTCTGCAGACAACTTAACGAACTCTGTAAGTAAACTCTGATGTTTGCATTTGTAACGTAGATATTTACTCCTGGTTGGTATATTTTTGTATATATACTTTAATTAACTGAATGATGATGTATTACACCTTTTGATTACAATTTGTATGTCTGGATATACATAAGTTTTTAAAAGTATTTTTAAGGTACATAAACTTGTAAAACGCCTCTAATTGTAAATATTATGATTCAAAGGACTTTTTTTATTTATTTTTTAGATAACAGCCCTGAGGAAGAGCGTAGTTTGCGTTCGAAATGCGTAGGCGGCACCTTGGCACTGTAAATAAACTTTTGTAAATATTCCGTTTTGAAGATTGCCTGGTTCTACCTTTGCCTTTGGCTTCTTTTTACTCCCACACGATCCACTAGGACCTGCGATCTTGCAGAACTCCCATTCATGCTTCTGATGCTTGACTGGGAAACGTCTCACTCTGTTTTGCCTAATGCTTCCAGAAGAATTTTCTCTCCAGGTTATTACTTATCTACCCAGTTATAGCTAGTAGGGATGTGCTCCGCTTCTAATCGGACCGGAGAAGCAGGAGCGGAGCGGGGGGCTTCGCCTGCCCTTAAGGCGGAGGCGAAGAGGATTGGGGGGCCGGCGGAGCATGGCGGAGAAGATCGAGGTGAAGGCGGATCCTTCGCCTCGATCCGGAGCTCCGCCGGAAAGGTAAGTGGGGTTTACCGGGCCCTGCCGCTGTCGCCCATGCGGCGACGGCGGCAGGGCCTGGTAACGCCCCCCCGCCCTCCTCTCCCTTACCTGCCTCCGTCCGCGGTCCGTCAGCATCTTCAATTGAGCCCGCGGTTCCACCAGGAAGTCTGGGCCGCGGCCCAGACTTCCTGGTGGAACTGCAGGCTCAACTGAAGACGGCAACGGACCACGGACGGAGGCAGGTAAGGTCCCCCTCTCCCTTGGTCCTTTACCGGGCTCTGCCGCTGGGACTGCCTTGAGTCTTGGCATGCGTATGTATCCCTGGACAAGCTATCATGGTGGCGGGTTTGAGGTTTCTAAAGTGCAAATTGACGGAGCTATGGAAAGGGGTGTGAATGGGGTGCCCGGTTTTCATAAATTCCCCAAAAATCAGGGGATGATGGGACTGCCTTGAGTCTTGGCATGCGTGTGCACCCCTGGATAAGCTTTCATGGTGGCGAGTTTGAGATTTTTAACGTGCAAATTGACGGAGCTATGGAAAGGGGTGTGAATGGGGTGCCCGGTTTTCATAAATTCCCCAAAAATCAGGGGATGATGGGATTGCCTTGAGTCTTGGCATCCGTGTGTATACCTCCATGAGGTGTCATGGTACCAAACTTGAGGTTTCTAAATTTAACAGAAAAAAAAGTTGTATACTTTTTTAGCTTAATGCAAGCCTATGGGGGGGGGGGAACGGAGCTCCGATCCGGATCCGGAGCTCCGAGCGGAGCGGAGCGGGGGCGGGGCGGAGCGGCCCGATCCGCAAATCGCGGATCTGGAAGTGAAGCGGAGCGGGGGGTCCGTGCACACCCCTAATAGCTAGCCAATGCTAACACAAAGGCACCACTGTGATTGCTTACCTAGAATTTCAATTTAGACTGTCCTTTTTCTGTTTTAAATAACACAATAGGAGAAAGAAAAAAAGGGGGGGGAAGAAAAGAAATAACCTTGGGTGGTAAAGGACAAGAACTAGTAACTGGAAGTCCCCCAGCACAAGTCTCCTCGGTAAATAGCCACTGTACATGCCAGTCTCTCCACCTGATCTTGTGGCCTGCTTTGTTTTACCCTGATCTCATGGCCAGCTTTGTCCTCCAGCACAAGTCTCCTTGAAATAAATAGCCACTGTGCAAGAACATGGGGAATTGTGTTCCTAGTTGCCATATATTTCTGGATGCCTTATTCTTGTGACAATAACGCCACAATTCAATGTGTGTTCTTGAGTATCCTAACACAAACTCAAACTTACATCAAAGTTGTCAACTGATGGAGAAGTCACAGCAATATCTGTTGTCCTGTAAAATGAGGGAGAGGAAGAGGAGGATGAAGAGGAAGGTTAAGAGCTTATAGGTACATGCTAGTCTCTCCACCATCATCCTGATCTCGTGGCCTGCTTTGTTTTACAAACTGTATTTTATTAGTCTTTCTAGCCAAGTTTAAATCCTCCACTAACACTTCTCCTCATGACCCACCTCCCTTCAAATCCTTCCTCAAAGCCCAACTTCACCATGATGTCAGTGGTGGCAGGTGACTCTGATGTCAGTCGGGTGATGAATCATAGAATCTTAGAATAGTAGTGTTGGAAGGAGCCTCTAAGGCCATCAAATCCAACCCCCTGCTCAATGCAGGAATCCACCCTAAAGCATCCCTGACAGAGGGCTGTCCAGCTGCCTCTTGAAAGCCTCTAGGGTGGGAGAGCCCACAACCTCCCTAGGTCACTGGTTCCATTGTCATACTCCTCTAACAGTCAGGAAGTTTTTCCTGATGGCCAGCCGGAATCTGGCTTCCTTTAACTTGAGCCCGTTATTCCGTGTCCTGCACTCTGGGAGGATCGAGAAGAGATCCTGGCCCTCCTCTGTGGGACAACCTTTCAAGTATCTGAAGAATGCTATCATGTCTCCCCTCAATCTTCTCTTATCCAGGCTCAACATGCCCAGTTCTTTCAGTCTCTCTTCATAGGGCTTTGTTTCCAGACCCCTTTGGGTTTCAGTTAGAACCAGTCAGAAGTCTAAAGGAGCTATCCAAGAGGCAAAGCACTATGGATAACTCCTTTAGAGTTCAGACTGGCTCTGGCTGAAACCCGGAGCAGATTAATGGCCCCACTGACATCAGAGCCACCAGCTTCTACTGCATGAAGTCTGAGACTTAACCTCTTAGTCTTCATCCCTGACTGAGTGGCAGCCTAAGAGTGGCCAAAGAGAAGAGAAGAGAAGAGAAGAGAAGCACCATTTGCTCATGTGAATCATGAGTATTCTGGCCAGTGTAGATTGTATGTCTACGTAAGCACCTAGAATTGCCAGCAAAGTTTCATATAAAGTGACACGTGAAGAGAACTTATAATTTTCTCTTCAGGCAAAACAGCCCAGAACTTTTAAGGGAAGCCAAACATATTTTAATTGAACTATTTCTCATACCTGTGTCTCACAACCCTACAACAAGGCCTTGAAACTTATATATGAAAACAGACATGGGAAAAACCAAGGTTTTTGAAGAAGATGGCCAGTCCAGTACCTGCCCTCTCCTGATTCGAAGGAGACAAACAGCTTTTCATCTTCCACTGAAAACTTACAGTCCCATTTCTGGACCTGCAATTGGACAATAGAAGGGAGTTCCAATGAGCAAATTGGCCTCCAAAATGACTAAGGATTATCCCAGGCAAATGGAGGGATCATCCCTGCCTGCTCCCGGGATCCCTGTGTGTCATTTGGATGCACAGGGATGATCCTGGGATGATCCCGGGATATAGGCTTGGTCTAGCCATGGCCTCAGTGACATGGTCATTTTCCCCAACCCCTATCCCACCCCCATGCGGTGGGAACATGAGCTGCCATTTCCCTGCGTCTTGTTGTATACCAACTTAAAACTGGAATGCAGTGTCATTTTCATGGATTTGAACATCTGAATGCCAGATTTCAAAGCTTTTCAAGGTTAGTCCACTCTTGGGAATGGGGTGGAAAAGGGGATAAGGGTGAAGAGCAATTCCACTCATCCCTGCCATCACTGAAAAAATTGCCATGGGCAGAACAAGCTATGGGATCAGGCCTCTGTTTTTCAGGTCCTTCTCCCTATAGCTCCAAACCCCAACACCACCGCATCCAGGCCCATGAGAAGATGCTACCGAAATGCCCCTCCCTCCCCCACCCAGAAGCAGGAGAGGGGGGGAGAGGGGGAGGTTTACTCATTACCCTGCCTTCCAAACCCAGCTCTTGTCGGGGTTGGGGGGTAGTGATACATGAAATTCACCCCCTCCAAATTTCTCCCCAGACATGTGTTTCCATTCCAAATTGATTGGCTGATATCATTCCAGACCTTAGAGAGTCTCCAAAGTGTGCACTACTGCACTCAGGTTCTTTGCATCTTTTCTTGTTGCTGGGTAGTTTTTTGTTTTGTTTGTTTGTTTTTGAGATTCTTCACCCTTGATTCTCTCTTGCACTTCCACGGTATTGTGGTGTTGCAAAAAAACTACATGTATAGCTTCAGTGCTGACATTCCAATGAGCCCCTGAGAAGGATTTGGCATTTGTTTGGTGGTGAATCTCTAAGCATCATCCTGTTACTAGTTGCTGTAGGGGAAGTCATACAATTCTTGCACAAATCCCCAAATGAAAATGTTTCAGTGCAACAAAAGGCAGCTGGACAAGCATCTGTCAGGGATGCTTTAAGGTGGATTCCTGCATTGAGCAGGGGGTTGGACTCGATGGCCTTAGAGGCCCCTTCCAACTCTGCTATTCTAGGATTCTAGGATTCTAATTCATGGCACCTTTGCCAACGAAGTTGAGTGAGTGTACACTGTGCAGCACATGGTATGTTATCAACCAAAGCATTGCGCTCTTTCATCTTTGCCTGTATCCCTGAAGACGTACCACTCATATTGCTCCAGTGTCATAGCTTTGGAAACAATGAAGTCTCGTGTCTATCCCATTTTAGGTGAGAAAAAATGGCTAGGTACAAATTGTATTTCTGCCCTATGTGGACAGTGATGCTCATTACGGGCAGGAAATGTGTAACTGTTCTGCTGTGTAGCATGAAGCATGTCGGCTGCCAGCTGATCTTCCTGTGAGGCATCCATCACTGAAACAGCAGACCCACATCCTGGATCTCATCA